>NC_138369.1:78808045-78869688 GCF_054177405.1 Leptonychotes weddellii
CCCCCCCCCCCCCCCCCCCGCCAGCTTCTGCACTCCCCTGTCTCCAAATAGAGACTTCTTTCCTTGGTAATTTTCCACCTGCATGTAAATTCCTTCATGCCTGGAAACCCAAGGGACATTTTGAACCTTTCAACAGTTTCGGCGCCTTTGTCAACTTGAGCGGCTGAGATGAGCCAATTTATAAGCCTGGGGGAGTTGAGATGA
Source organism: Leptonychotes weddellii (assembly GCF_054177405.1). Lineage (NCBI taxonomy): Eukaryota > Metazoa > Chordata > Mammalia > Carnivora > Phocidae > Leptonychotes > Leptonychotes weddellii. Next base: position 78,808,250 of record NC_138369.1, read on the forward strand.
AAAATCTGCAGGATTTGAAGGTGGAGAAAAATGTGTCTAATTTAGCTCCCCTTGGAAAAAAGTTGCTGGGGCCAATTCCGTCTCCCTTGGGGTTGCTCATCCCAGCTTTGGGTTGCCACTGCATCCTCATCCTGGGTGCTGAAAGAGAAGGTGGGGTCCCAAGGGGACGTTGTGTGTGTGCGTGCGTGTGTGTGTGTGTGTGCGTGCATGTGTGCGCGTGCATGTGCATGTGTTCACTGAGCTGATGGCTGCATCCAGGGCACTGGGGAAACCCGTCCGCTCGCTCAGCTCATCAGCTGTTGGCTGGGAGTGAAAGGAAGCCTGCACTAGACAGCTTCCTCTCAAGCCCCAGGGAGACCAGCTTTGCTCAGGGCTCGGGAGGCCAGGGTCATTAACACTGGAGCCTTGTAAGATGAGCTTCGTAATAGGATTTCCCAACAGGCTACTTCATTTAGAAGTCTCTCGGGCTTCCTCTGCTCCCTACGGTGGCCCTGCCCAGCGCCCTCCAAAGGGGAATCCCGTGTAATTGGCTGGATGTAATGGGCTGTGAGACCGGCATGAGCAACAGCAAACAGAGCGGGAAGGATGCTCCACGGCCTCACCGACTCCAGTGTCTGGGGTGTGAGCACTCGGTCCCCGACCCTGGTGGCAGTAGAGCATGGCAAGGGGGGAAAAGAGGCGGAGCGTTGGGTTCCAAGCCCCGTTGTGCTCTGCACTGCCCCTCTGCCTTTGAAGGACAGGCATAGAAGCACCCCAATTCCACTAGTGTTGACCAAACAATTGTGATTCTCCCAGGTCGGTGCTGGAGTGACTGAGATTGATTTGGCAGGGTTCTGCGCCTGCGAGCTGCCCTAGGTGGGAGTCCATGACTTAATAAATGTGTGCTGTCAAAGATGTCAACAGAGACACCATGTGGTCCTTACTCGAAGGCTGTGGGTAGTGGAAATGTCACTGGGCTAGCAGTCCTGTTAGGGCTACTTACAGCACCTTCATTGGCCCAGGAAGAACTAGAGAGTCTGAAACTACCCAGGCTGGGTGGGCTTGTGGGATGCTGAGAGACCATCTATTCTGACTACCACATTATCCATAGAGAGAGGGTGGCCAGGGAGCATTTGTGGGTACCAGTCTAGTTAATGTCAGAGCAGGGATCAGAACTCCTGGTCCGGGGACGCCACTATCTACCTCTGCATCCCAGACTGGATTTTGTTGAAATTAACCATCCTTCCACACACAACATGTATCTTCAGGACTGTCAGACTTCTCAGCTATTCTCTCATGGATTCTCTCCCTTGTGTCTGTGCTGTCCCTTGTTTTTTCTTGGGTTGGGCTCTTGGCGCCATGTTCTGTGGCTATACATTTCTGCACTGTGTATATAGCCCAGAGCTCCACATTGACTATCACAATCTTCTTTTTAACCTCTCTGGGTGTGGTACTGTCTCTCCAGATGCTGTGACATGTTGGTCTGCTTGTGAGGCCATCCAGAGGGTGCACAGGTTCTCAGGGTGGGGGGCAACCCCAAGCTCCCGGGGAAGGATGAGGTCTAAGGCTTTGTGCTTATGGAAAAAGGCAGAGGGCAGGTGGCGGGTCTGGAAACTAGAGGCCCGGTTGTGGCTCTCTAATGGGCATCAAGGACCAGCATGGGCCCCCAGGGCTGAATCCCAGTTTAGGCAGGGCGGTGGTCAGACTTAACCCCTTTACTTCCTGCCCCTATCTCTCTCTGGAGCTGGACAGTCCCTGCCTGAGCACAAACATCCACACAAACTCCCTTGCCTGGGTGAGGAATCACTACATTTGGTTTTGAAGCATGAAGATGAAAATCATACTGAATTTGAGTGGGGTCCTCCAGTTCTGGGCGCCAAGGAACTCTGATGGTCTAAATTCTTTTTCCACTGGCCTTTGGCCATTGACAAGCTGTGTTGTCAGTGCCCTAATGCTCCTGGGTCTCATTTCTCCCTGAAGGCACTGGGGGAAGAAGACTGAGAAGAGTCAGCTCAGGGCAGTTGCCTACAGAGAAGGGATGCATCCCAGATACAGGTAAACCACCAGAAGCAAACCTTAGTTTGCCAAGAGCAGTTTGACAGGACCAGTGAGAGAGGGGCACTCTTGGCCTTTTCCTAGGGGAGGGGGTCTCTTCCTGTAGAGGTCCTATCTGCACTCTCCTTGCTGGCTGAACTAAGAGCTTGAGTATTAGTTACCTTAGGGGGCAACTGAGCCTTTTGTTTCAAGAGCCAGCTAATGAGGGCAAGGCAGGCAAATCCTGGGGAGATGTGGCTTCGTATAGAGGAATATGTCTGGGTTGGCTCTGGTCTCCATGGCAGAGAGCATCCGGCTTCCTGTGTGCCCTCCCAGCCTGCTACAGAATGAGTCTGTGCAGCTGCAGACATGCTGGACTCACCATGCACGTGCATGGTCATGCATGTGCATGCCAAGTGCTCATGGCCAGGGGCTCAGGAGGAAATCATCTCGGCCACATCAGTCCCTGGAGAGGTTGGTGAGGGTAAGGAGGCACTGTGGGGAGTCTCAGGAGGCTTTTTGGAATCACAGGACAGACATTCAGGGCCAGGGAGGGTCAAACCCATCCCTAACAGGTTTTCATTGAGGGTAGGGCCCAGGTCAAAGGAAGAGCTGGACAAGGAAACAAGTCCTTTGGTTTCTGGCTTGTCCTTGGCCTCTGTCTGGAAGAGCACACCAACCCTAAGGGCACACACTCTTAGTGGGAGCTGGACTTACCTGGTCTTTGGATATGACCCTTGGGGACCTGCTCTGCTCACATCCTTGCAGGCCTGGGCAGTTCTGGCCTTCCATTCCTCAGTCAAGCTGGATTCCACGTATGAGTTCATGTGGCTTGAGTGGTACCTATGCTCATTCTTTCTTTAGGTACTTACTGGGCAGCTACTGATGCCAGGCCCTTTATGCTTCTATACTCAGATTGAGCAGTTTTACTTCTAAGAATTTGCTACATTCTTAGTTCTTGGAAAGTGCTTGCAATATCCAGAGGGCAAGGGAGCCATAAGGTGCTCTGTGGCCCTGGTGGGACCCAGTGGAGGATAGCCCCTCCCAGCTAGGTAAGACCTCTAAGGACAGTGAGTCCAGCCCACCAGGTTACACTTTGCTTTCCCACAGTGGTCCCCCAGCCTGCTTTTCAACACCTCCAGTGATGGGACACTTGGACTTCCTGAGGCAGCCTGGTTCATCGGAACCCTTCTTCCTAGCATTGAATCAGGGGCCCACTGATCCAGTCCCTGGGGTGGAACTTTTGTGCCAATCTCTCTTCCACCAACTTACTCTTTGTTGTTATTTTAAAATGTTTTGGGGGCACCTGGGTGGCCCAGTCGGTTAAGCATCCGACTCTTGATTTCAGCTCAGGTCATGATCTCAGGGTCCTAGGATCGAACCCAGGTCAAAGGAACCCAGGGCTCCCCACTCAGGGGGGAGTCTGCTTAAGATTCTCCCCACTCAGGGGGGAGTTTGCTTAAGATTCTCCCTCTCCCTCTACCCCTCCTTACTCATGCTTTCTCTCTCTGTCTCTCCCTCTATCTCAAAAAAAAAGTGTTTTGAACAGGTGGTACTTATGAAAAGAAAGTTTCCCTCCCACTCTGGTCCTCACTAGGGTCCCTTGCTGTTCCAGTTTCTGATATTCTCTTGCAGAGAAGATGTGTGCATTTGCACACCCAGAATATGGATCTGTCTTTTTCCCACTTGCATAGGGCCATATTACACAGGGCTTTCCCCTTAGTCCCCCCACGCCTTTCTTACTTAACAGTGAAGGTTAATAGTAGCTTGGCTGTGTTACATAGAAATTTGCCTCTTTTTAAAAAATGATTCTGTAGTATTTTATTGAATGGGTGGGCCTTTTTGGTCCTTCACTTATATACATTTAGGTTGCTTCCTGGTTTTTTTTGTTATTTATTTCTAAACAATGTTTCAACAAACATCTTTGCATTTATCTTTGTACTTGTGTGCAAGCCTGTCTGTGAGTCAAATTCATTAATTAATTTATTCAATGAATGTTTATTGAGGACTTTCTATGTGCCAAGCACTTTTCTAAGAACTAAGGATGCAGGAAATTCTTAGAAGAAAAATTGCTGAATCAGAGTATATAAATTTTTAATTTTGATAGATATTCCCAAATTGTCCTCCAAAAAAATATGTTTTCTACCAATTTTGCTACCTCCAGTGGTGTAAGGGAGCTCCTATTCCCCACACTTTCGCCAAGAGAATAAAATGTCTGCCATTTTTATCTTTGCCAATCTGATAGATGAAAACTGACCTCCCACTGTGGTTTCAATTTACATTTGTCTTGCTATGAGGGGCATTGACCATGGCAAAGTTCCATGCGTTGCCCCGTTCAGGACTTGACAAGTGTGCCCATTTAACGCATCATTAAATCGGGTGAGTTTGCTTGTTGCAGACGGTTTGGAGTTTGCTTCTTCCATGCATGACATGGTCTACACTTCACTTTCCTCTGTCCCATTCCCTCCTGCAGGGCATCCTGCCCTTTATCTGCTCTTTGCCCACCTATAGCATCAGGCCATTTCGGCGCATGCCACTCATCCATGTTGGCGTTTCTCACTTGCTGGCAGGTGACCGGTCTGCAGATGAGACAGGGCAGGTGCAGATGCTGGTGCTCAAGGGCCAGCCCCTTCTCCCGGTCCAGTCCCACGAAAGCCAGCCAGCGTGGTTTGATGGGAAATGCACCTTGCTTTTCCCATCCTTCTTCTCCTGCCTGGAGCCAGTTCTGGGCTCCCTGCTTACCCTTTACAGTCCTGCTCTGCCCCACACATCTCTCACCTCTCACCCTTTGACCCAGATCCCCTACCCCACATCCTTCCCTTCGATTCTTCCAGCTTACCTCTGGGGCCTCGAGCTTCTTCACACCCTGGTGGCTCCCCCTCAGCTGCCCGTTCCTAAATCACCAGCACGCAGCCCTCACCTGCCTCAGCCTCCTCTTCATTTCTCCTGCACCACCCTGCCCTCAACAGAGCTTCCCAGCAGCCTCAGTCTGGCCCCTGACCAGGCACCTGTGCTTCAGGCCATAGCTCAGCCCTCCCCCAGCCCTGCTTCTGCCAGCGGGCCTGGTCTTAGCCCTGGGCAGCTGCTTACTGCCTCTTGTCTCTGTGACTTTTGTCTTCCAGCTCTGTGGGTTTTCTTTCTCTCTGAGGCCACGGACTTCCTTCCTCCCTTCCTTGTTTCAGTCCCTCTCTCCCCTCTTCCTTGCTCCCCTCCCTTCCTCTGTGCTCCTCTCCCCTCCCCGCCCCTTCCTTTTCCCTACCCCACTTCCTTCCTCACTACTTTTCTGTTAAAATAAATATATTCGGGTTAAAAAAAAAAGTTAACCTAAAGAAGAAGAAGAATACGTTAAAAAACCTGGTGCATAGATATGGCCCAAACCAGTAAGAATGATATGCAAATGACTGACGTTTGAAAAGAATGCTAACTTGCCCTGGGCACTTGGGCTAAGGAAGCAGCTTACACACTCTTCAGGGCAGTCCCTCAGTTCATCATGGTGAGGGCTATAACATGGGTATGGAGCAAGCCTTTCTGGATTGGCTTCCAGCTTGCACTGAACCACTAATACAGCGTGGCTATCTTTTGCAGAGCACTCACTATGTACCAGATGCTCTGCCTCATTCTTTTCCTGCATTCTCTCTTAAATCCTTACAATAGCCCTATGAGGTACATATGATTATCAACCTCATTTTTCAATTGAAGATACCGAGGCACAAAGAAGCTAAGTAACTTTGCCAAGGTCATACAGCATAAGGACTCTGGGGCCGGTTGATAACTGCTGGTCTCTACTCCCCCTCTACACACCACCCCCCAAGCTGGAGAAGAGCAAGAGTCCTTAGGGGCAGACCTGTGATTTGTGGTAAGGTTTGGGGCTTCAGTATCCCATTTGGGCTGAGATATAATCCTTTACTGAGGGACCCAAGGAAAAGTCATTGGTTTGATGTGTGTTTCCTGTTGGCTAGGGATGAGCCAGGAGGTCCACGGAGGGACTGTGCTTGAAGTGGGAACCCCTCTGCCTCTGTCTTCAATCTCAGTCTCCTTCTCCCCAAGCTCCTCACGGGCAGGGCTGTACCTGCTGTGTCTCTGCATCCCAAATGCCCGCTCTGTGCCATCTGTTAAATGAGAACAAAACAAAATGCATTGAAAACAAAATTTGTGGAAGCAGGGTGAGAGCCGAGGAGGGAGAGAAGCTTTGCATGAGGATGTGTAAGGAAACATCCAGCAGCACTGAGTAGCGGAAGCTCCGAAGAAACCAGGCAGGAGCCAGGCGGCATGAGCTTGTAGAAGTGATGATGGCAGAGCCAGATGGAGGAAGTAACCAGTGATGGCAGAGGCCTTGTCTGTCTGTTGTCCAATATAGTGACACGCTGTGCACACACACGCCCAGAACAAAATCAACAGAATGGCCGCAAGCCCATACGTCGTGAAACCCTTTCGCTAAAAGTTGGTGATAACGCCGCAGTTTGACAGAGGACATAAGGTCAGTGCAACGTGTGTATTTCAAGTGGAAAATGACAATCTGCTCTTTGCACAAGATGGATAGAGCTTCTCATTGAAATTGTATGGAATATGCAACAACTCTGCCAAATCATGAACTTGGCAAAATTTTGCCTGTTCTGGGAATTAGGCGATTTGAGGGTTTCTGTTTGGTTTTTGGGTCTGTCCCACACATGCCTGCATTGATCTGAATGTGAAGGTCCTTGGGACATGGGACTTTTCTTTCCCTGCTCGTTCTGTTTGTCTACCCCTCTGCATCTTTGGCCAAGTTGGTCTCCCTATTTTCTTTTCCTCCATTTATTCTATTCTCTTGTCTGTCTTCTCTCTGGACTTGATTCAAAAAGGAAGAAAAGAGAACACATTTCATTGGTAGAAGTTTAATGAATGGATAGTTATTTCCATTCACTGTTTTTATTTTTTCCCTAGGAAACTGTTTAGATGCAAATTGCAATAAAAACGAGTTCTTTCATTTAGTAAAATACAGGAAATCAATGCTTATCATTGAAATCAATTGCAGATATTACAAAAGTGATTTTTATCACCAAAATTATTAATATATAATCACACATGTTGATAATGAGATCATTCATTAAAAAGAACAATAACTTTTTTTTTTAAAGATGTCTTTGTAGAATGCCCTGCTTCTCTGTACTCCTTTCTTTACTTTTCTAGAACATATTCTGCTTTTTTTTTTTCAGCTTCTTCAACCCCATTCTTGATTCATTTTCCCCTTTTGAGAATTCTCTCAAGCTCCCTTTTTTTCCCTAACATCTTTTAAATCTTTTAATCCAGCTACCAGTTAAAAACCAGCATCCAGAGCTGTTGATTGTTGAATTTAACTTTCCCAGTCAGGGTGAGTGATTCAGTCTTTGGGGTTGATGATGTGCCTCCCCCTTTGTGGGTACCTCTGCCCACTCACCTAAGAATTTCCTCTAATGGAAACTCAAGTGAGGAGTTTGGGCCTGACAGCCCCAAAGTGAGCAACAGATCCCCCTTCCCTCTAGGACTTTCTGCAGTCCTGGGGGCAATGGCTTCGCTACCCAGAGAAGGTAGCCCATCAGTACACAAGCCAACTAGGCAGCCATATACCCACTTCCTAAGGAGCCAGGAGGAGGAGGCAGAGGTCCCTGCCCCTGAACATCCAATGGGTTGAGGGCCTCCATCCCCTCCCTACCCTGGCTTCCCCCAGGGGCAGAGCCTTTTCAGGCCTTTCCCCACAGACTCCTTTCCTGCCCAGAGCTGTGTGCCGGCCCCTCCTTCTAGGCCACAAAGAGCTCTGTAGACAGACATTGTGCGCTGTTTGCCAACACGGGGGCCCAGGGACACAGAGGGGGCGAGGGAGAAGCCATCTGCTCTCTCCTTTCACACAGACCTTTGCTTTCTCCCTTTCACTCCCCTCGCTCTCTGTCTTTGAACGTGCATACAAAAATAAAAAAAGCAGTTGCTAATTAGAGCAAGAGAAGGAGAGTGAGCCTGGAAGGGGGTGCAGCAGAGAGGCATCCCCTGTGCAAATCAGCCCGCTGGTAAGAGCCAGCCGGGGAAGGGTGGGGGGTGCTGAGGGGGCCTTCGGAGGGATATTTTGACAGAATAAGCAACAAAGCTGCTTCTTTGGAATGGCAGAGGGGCGTTGTCTTAACTTCTCATCGTAGAAGGGGAGGAAATAAGAAATGACAGAGTTTCTTGTAAACTCTCACTGCTGGTGTCCACCGACCTTTGCTCTTATATTTTCACTCCCTCAATAGCCCTGTAAACAATAGTCGTTATCAGGGGACATTTAAGTCTGTCCTTTTATGGGTAATTTTTGTTCTGGCTGATAGCTATGGGAAATCACTGGCTTGGCTTCCCAGGCAGAGCTGGCTGAGGGGGACCTTCCCCAGGCAGGAGCAGCTGAGTCATCAGGAAGCCTGAGCTGGGCAATAGACCCTGACAAATCAAGACTTTCTGTCAGGGCTTTTTCCCCCTCTACTCTTTCCTATTCTTGGTTCACCAGGTGATTTCTTTGCCCAGCCCCGTGTTGTTAAATTGGCCAGGAGCAGCCCCGATGTGTGTGTGCTGAAGTGTGCGGCTGAGGGATGCCCCAGCCCTGACTTCTGCGAATCCACCCCACGCTCATGGAAGGTTCTGGATACCACAGCAGCCAGGGCCAGGGCCATCTGCCTAGCAGTTGTGCCATGGCTTAGAAAGGACCCTTCCCATCTTCTTTCAGCCAGGCTCACTCTGAAGGTCTGGAGGTCCCTGGGAGGACTGCCTCTGGAGAGCCAGGTGACCGGGTGACTAGGCCTCTATAGAGATGCAGTTTTTCCAGGCAGAAGCTCAAGGGATGGATGACACAGATAAGGAAAGATTTTGATGTCAGTACCCCACGCATTGAAAGAATGAGGTGATTTTCGGATTTCTTGTGAAGGTGAACAAATGCAAACGAGAACATAGAAGCCTCATCATGATATGCATTGCTATTAACTCACCAGGAAGGAGGAAAGAAAAGGACATACTCCTGGAAAAAAGGATTATCATTAGTTCATTCTCCTCGACGGGCTGTTTAAGGTGATGACTACCCGTGAGAACACAGAGCAACCTCTCTGGAACTGCTGGGAAAATCCCCTGACTCTGGGATGAGACCCCAAATTAACTTTTCGGGGGTCCATATTCAGGGCACCTGTCTCTGGCACACAGGGTACTTCCCAGGAAGCTCAGTGCAGCCTGCCTCAGCCCTGCCCAAGGAGCCCCCTCCTCCCCGCCCCCACAGGGAAACAAGGGCACGAGTCTATGCACTGCAATGAAGGTGGGCTGGCCAAGCTGTTGAGAAGACAGCCATGGATGGGGCGTTGTTCAGAGTCTGTAGCAGGAAAGCTTGGGTTGTTCCATCCTGGCTTTGTGTTTGTTAGCAGGGTGGCTGCTCTGGGCCTCAGTATTGCTGTGCATTAACTGGTTGTTTAACACTGGGCTCAAGCTCGCTGTGAGGCCTCCATGAGAATCTGCCCGTGTGGAGCTCAGCAAAGACCTTGACACATTGCAAGGATTCAAAAATGGATGTTGATACTGCTAGCATTTTTGTTACTAAATAAGCCAGAGGATAATTTTCTGTTTGGTGCTGGTTCCCTTGAGACATAGAAGAACTGTGGGAAGAATGTGGTAAATGAACAGAGATCCAGTAAATATTAAGAAGGTTTAGATAACATGATCCGGCTCATGGGTCCATAAAATATTTTAACATGGAGTCATTGACGATAGTGAAAGCCACCCATTTAGTCATAAATGGATGTGAGTTTGTTCAGTTTGTCATTGCAAGGTTAAATTCTTTATTAAGATTCTTTTTTTAAAATTTTTTTTACTTTAAATTTCATTTAAAAAATTGTCTCACAGAGGGGCACCTGGATGGCTCCGTCGGTTAAGTGTCCGACTCTTGGTTTTGGCTCAGGTCATGATCTCAGGGTCGTGAGATCGAGCCCTGAGTTGGGCTCTGTGCTCAGTGGGGAGTCTGGTTGAAGATTCTCTCCCTTGGCCCCTCACCCACTCTCTCCCTCTCTCTTAAATAAATAATAATGAATAAATCTTTAAAAAAATTGTCATACGGAAAATTTGACTTATTTTGGGAGAAAGTTTTATGAACTTTAATGCATGCACAGATGTGTGTAACCACCCTAAAAATCAGAATACAGAGGAGCTGCCTTGTGATGTTGCTTTCTAGTCACTGTCTCCTCCTATCCCCAGCCCTGCTACCAGTGGTCTAGTCTCCATCCCCTTGTATCTATCATCTTTGTACATGGAACGATATAGTAAACCTTTGAGATTGGCTTCTTTCACTTAGTGTAATGCCTGTGAGATTCATGTAAGCCATTGTTTATATCACTAGTTTGTTGCTTTTTATTGTTGAGTAGTATTCCATCCTATGGAGGCACCGTAGTTTGTTTATCCATGCACCTGTCAAAAATCATTTGGATTGTTTCCAATTTTTTGGTAATCATGAATAGAGTTGCTATAAACATTCGTGGACAGGGTTTGTGTAGACATACATTTTCATTTCTCTAGGTCAGATACCCAAGAGAGGGATGGCTGGGTCATGCAGAAATTGTGTGCTTAATTGCCAGATGGATCTTCAGAGTGGCTGTTCTATTTTGCATTACCACAGTTTTTTGCATCTTTTGCAGCACTTGGTATGATCAGTATTTATTATTTTAGCCATTCTGTTAGGTGTGTCTTGGTATCTCAGGATGGTTTTTATTTGTGTTTCTCTAGTGAATAATGATGTTAAATATCTTTCATGCGCTTATTTGCCATTTGTTTATCCTCCTTGGTGAGGTGTCTATTCAAGACGTTTGTCCAAGTTTTAATTAGGTTGTTTGTTTTCTTAACTATTGGTGGTCGAGATTTCTTTATATATTTTGGATATGTCTTTTTGTTGACTGTGCGAATATATAGTTTGCAAATATTTTCTTCCATTCTGTAACTTGTCTCTTCTTTCTCTTAACAGTGTCTTTCACAAAGCGAACATTTTCAGTTTTGATGAAATCCAATTTATCCATTAAATGTTTTTTTATTGAAGGCTTTGTTTTCCTAGAGCAGTTTTAGATTCATAGCAAGATGGAGGGGAAGGTACCAAGATTTCCCACGTTGTCCCTGCCCACACACATGCATGGCCTTCCCCATTTCAACATCCCCACCAGAGGGGGACACCGATCACCACCAGTGAACCTACACTGGTGCTTCATAATCCCCCAGAGTCCATAGTTCACATTAGGGTTCACTCTTGGTGTGGTACTTTCTTCTGTGAATTTGGACGAGTGTATAATGACATGTATCCACCATTGTGGTATCATGTAGAGTAGTTTCACTGCCCTAAAAATCCTCTGTGCTCCACCCATGCATCCCTCCCTCTCCCTTAACCCCTGGCAACCACTCATCTTTTTACTGTCTCCATAGTTTTGGCTTCTCCAGAATGTTATACAGGTATATACAGTATGTAGCCTTTTTGGATTGGCTTCTTTCACTTAGTAATATGCATTTAAGGTTCCCTCATGTCTCTTTGTGGCTTGACAGCTCATTTCTTTTAAAAGCTGAATAATACTCCATTGTCTAGAGAATTTATTCTTTTTTTTTTCAGTGTTTCCAACCAATTATTTCTTCCATTGATCCAGGTTTAGGGATCATACTTTTGGTGTCATGTCCAGTAAAGTAATTCCTTGTCTAACCCCAGGTCACAGAGGTTTTCTCCTAATGTTAATCTTCTAAAAGTTTTATACTTCTATGTTTTACATGCATGCCTGTGATCCATTTTGACTCAGCTTTTGTTTAAGGTATGAGGTTCAGATTGAGGTTCATTTTTTATAATTTTGCCTTTGGTGTCCAGTTGTTCCAACACCAGAGAGCTGTAGGGATGGCTCTTTCACCTCCTCCAAGCCTCTACTTGAATATTACTGTCTCAGTGATCCCTGACCTGACCACCCTACTCACGGTGTGGGCTACCTTACTAACAGCCCTCCCACCTCTTTTACCTTGCATTATTTTTCTCCATAGCACCTATCACCTCTGACATAGTGTACAGCATACTTATTGATTTTGTGCACGATCTGCCTCTCCCCACCAGAATGCAGGCTGCATGAGGGGAGGGATATTTGAGCGTGTGTATGTGGCGGGGTGGGGGTGAGGGGGGCGTTGCTTGTGAACGGATGCGTCCTGAGTTAGTAAGTGCAAGGTGCACGAGGAGGCTAGGGCCGCCTAGGACACATGGCTGCAGAGGGAGAAGGCGAAGGCCTCCCCGTCTCACATGTTCATCAGGCCAAACAGGTTTGTCAAAGTTAACACTCAGCTCTGAGCTCTTCTCTCATCCACCCACCCACCATATTGTTTGAGACAAATAAGAACTTAAGCAATTAAACCATTTTCCCTCTCAGTCTTAAACTATTTGTCCCTCGAAACTTAAGCTATATCCCTTTTTCACCCTGATACTCCTTGAAAGAAAGAAAGTGCGCTAATGCCCTGGGAAAATTATCTTAAATTCTAATCAGCCCTCACTCCTGGGTGTTAGGAGCGACTCAGAGATGAGGTGGTTGGCAAGGCAGGGGGCACGCAGGGAAAGCTGTTTAGGCGACAAAGTCAGCTAGAATGGAGGCTTTCAACTGGCTAATAGTGCTTCAGTTCCAGCAAGGAGGCTTAACTTATCAAGTGGGAGGCCCAGGGAATCCGAGAAGCAAACAGTGCCAAGATGTGGAGAGACCCAAAGAAAGGAGAGCAGATGAAAGAAACTGGGGTGCAGAGTTGAGTGGCTTCCCGTCCCTCTCAGTGGAGCCCTCGTCTTTATTCTGTCCCTACCCCGAGTTCCAGCATCACTCTGCCCCAGGCTTCTCCAGTAGCAGGTGGAGTGGGTGCATGCCCTTGTGTCTCCCTGGGGTCTGCTCTAGAATATCTTTACCAGGTAGCCTGGGGGCAACAGTGTGGTTGGCAGGGTGGGGAGGGGGCTGCTGGGCACTCGAAGCCTGCATTTCCACAGCAAGCACACTGTTCTTAAAGTGAATGTTAATTTGGAGTTGAGGGGGTTGAGAATGGGGAGGGCACTAGAGGGAAGGGTTTGGGAGGGCTGCCACTGTGTCTGGCAAGATCTGGCTGGTGAGGGTTGGCGAGAAACATTTACAGAAAGAGCTGGTCCTTTCCCTTCCCTGCTGCAGAGGAACCAGCCCCCTAACTACCACCCCACCTCCTGCCCTGAACTGGTCCCCTACAGGTCCAGTGGGTCCTGGCAGACAGCCCTCTGTTCAGCTAGTCCTGCTCTTTGATGTTCTCAGAACAGCTAAGGTTCCTGGTCTGTTTGGAATCTGGTCACATACCATGTTTGTTCCCAGAAAAGTAAACCCATGTTGTCTCCAATTTCTGTCTCATTTCTACCACTGGACAGACCGAGTTGGCTAATTTTCCCTTTTGATAAATTTGCTTTAGTTCAGTGGGAGGAGCTGCTGATTTTGAGTCCATCAGACCTATGAGGGTGGGGGAACCCAACTTGTAGTATTTCTTAAATTATACTTTAATGAAGACACCCATTAACACTTGTAATAATTCACAGAAAAGAAGCCCAAGCAGAGCTGGTTGAAATGTCTTCCTTTGTCTTTTTTTCCTTAAGTGTTACCAGCTTAAATAGAGGTCTTAATTAAAGAACAGAAACAGAAGCTAACAGTGTCTGGGAATTTCCTTTCACCTGTGTGCATCAGTCCTTGGCCACACCTTCCCCCTCTGGCTCCTCCCAGAAGACCTGCCCCAGGAGACGCTGACTCTCCCTGTTGCCCACCCCTCCCTCCCCCTTCAGAGCATTCTTGCTGTAAGCCAATGCTGTGTGAGGGCTTCCTGGCTGGACAGAGAGTGCCTAGGTCTTTGAGTCTTTCTCATGTGTGTGTGTGTGTGTGTGTGTGTGTGTGTGTGTGTGTGTGTGTATTTAAAGAGGTAAAGTCAAAACAAGGTTACAAAAAATTGTGGCATGATTTAAATGTTTGCCTTCAACAAATAAATGCTTTTAACACAAAAATTGCAATACTCTGTGTAATGCTACGAGATGATACTCGCAGGATTCATACAATGTATTCATGTCCAGGGCCCTAGAGGCAGGCTGGTTGGATAACGGGATACAGTTTTAAGTTGTATGAACTTCTCCTTTCAGTTCTGTGAGTAGATCTCACTGAGTGTGAATTTGAGGCCTTTCTTGAACAGGAGTGAGGCCAGATGGTCTCCTTACCTTGTCTGTGACAGCCCTGCTGGGCCTCTGAGTCTGGGAGGGTCGGTCCCTTGTGCACTTGCTCATCCCGGGTCAGCCACATACTCCCATCGCAGGGGAGCCTGGTCTGACTCCTCTTCTTGCTCCATCTAGAGCCGGGGTGGGTACTCCATCAACAGAGACTTTTGGAGTCAGATTCAGAGGACAAATAATCTGATGCTGGATTGGGCTGGGGCTGCTGATGCAGTCACTGTCCTTCCTCGGGTATGAGGAAGCCCACCTCATGGCACCCTCTGTGGGCTCAGATGCTCGTGGGCCTCTGTGTGCCCCGACCCCCAGGCCTGCAGCCTGCTCTAAGGCCAGGCACACAGCAAAGGGACTGCTTTCTCTGGCTGCGTTGGCTGGCTCCCTTGCCTTCCCCAGGGTGCAGGGCAGGGAGCAACTAGATGGTGACGGGCAGGCTTGACCAATGTTCAAAGCACCATGCAAGACCCAGCTCAGCTCCCTCTCCTTTATTATGGGAGAGCCAACTGCTGGTCTCGCAGTCATAGGGGAGCCGAGCAAAGCTCTCTTTGCCTGTATTCTGCTCTTCAAAAGGAATCATCTGGGCAGATTTAGAATGCCCAGGAGTGCTAGGGGTGGGTTGGTGTGGGGGTTGCCAAAGAATTTGCAGGAGAAAACAATCCTGGAATACTGACTCCTAGAGGAAAATCCTGCAACTCCAGGCTCCAAGGCCTTATCCTTTCAGGGAAACCCTAGGAAGCATTGTCTGACCTGGAAAAACACAGAGAAGCACATCTGCAGAAGGGATGATCCAAAGGCCAGTGGAAAGTTGGTGCTTTGGCTGAGGGGACGGTCTTCAGAGAGTGCTAGAGAATGACTTAGAGCTGCATCTGGGCTGGAGGGCCTGTTGTGTCTCTGCCTTGATCTTGATTTTGGAGACCCTGCCAGTAGCAATGGTCTCCACCCAAACCCTGCCCCAGTGCTCTGCCTTCACCTCCTGTCTCCAGACACATCTTCCTAAATCCCGACTGGCCCAATCATTCCCTGTGCTTGTGAGCTCTTACAGCTCCCCATTAATATAATTATGAGCACGTTCCCAGACAAGAAGTCAGGAGTGCACACATACACACAAATACCACAGGCCCCAAGCCCAGCGTGGTTAAGAGTGTGGACTCTGGGTTTGAACGCTGTTGCCACCCCCTATAGCTGTATGACGTTGGGTGGGTTATCTTATCTCTCTGTGCCTCAGTTTCCTCAGCTGTAAAATGGGCATTACAGTAACCTGCTTCCTAAGGTGGTTGTGAGAACTGAGTAAATGGACGCTTGTCAAGTGCTTAGGCCCCTGCTGCGTCTCAGGGAGCTGTGGGCATGTATTGACCGGGGCTGTTTCCCAGCCCCATCATGGGGCATGGGGAGCCCCCCACCCTTCAACTCAGCAGTTCCAACTTCAAGTCTCAGCAGCCCTTCAAGTCCTACCTGAACTCCTGCCTCTTCTCTCAAGAGCTTTGGATTTCCTCTTCAGTTGACAACGGGACATCCATTTTTGCTCCCACCTGCCTCACGGCACTTTGCCTATCTGTTCCCCATCCTCTCTGCCCCCTGCCCCCCAAGTGCCCAAGGCCGCCTGTGGACCCCTGGAGAGTCAGCAGCCCCATTCCTCTGTGTGGCCTGTTCCTTGCTGGTGGAGCTGCTTCTGTGTCCCACCTGCACGTTCCTGTCCTTCTTCCCGTTTGCACTCTTCTCCCGGCCACCACCCAGCCTCCCTCTTTCTCTTGTCTTTCCCGCACTCCTTCTCTTCCTTTCTGATTCTCCTTGCTTCTCTGACCTCCCCTACCTCTCTCGTAATGAGAACTTTCACACATCATATTGATTTGGAGTTTTAAAAAGCCAGAATTGATTTTTCTGGGGGACTTTTCATGAACTTATTTTTAAATGTAGGAAGAAAGCCGTTTCCAGAGCTGTTGACTTTGTTCTATTGAGTCAGGAGCCAATGTTGGAAATTCTTTTCCAGAGGCTCAGCGAGCTCAGGGACCTCTGATGCCATATCTAATGAGCCATGGGTCAGGGCTGCCATCCCTTCTGCAGGCCCGAGTCTGGGGGCAGAGGACCCTGGCAGGGGGAGGCCTTGCACACTGGCCTGGGTTGGAAGATGTGGCTAATGAGCATGTCCAGAGAGCGAGCACAGACAAAGCAGACATACTGTAGGCCTTATGGAGTAAGGGGCAGGCTGCAGGAGAACAGTGGGGGAAATTTGCTGGTGGGGCCACCATTTCTGCTGCTCTGCCATCAGAGATGGGTTCCGGGGACCATCTCATTCAGTCCCACATGCAGCCCTACTGGTCCGACAGCTGTGCTGTGTGCCCAGTCCTGTGCTGAGGGCTTTGCCTGCATCATCTCATTCAACCTCAATAACTTCAGGATCCAACTCTTTTATTTAAACCTTGATTTATGGGTAACACAACATTATAGCAATAAATTAAAGTTAGTGAAGGGCAGGGGCACCCGGGTGGCTCAGTCGTTGAGTGACTGCCTTCGGCTCAGGTCATGATCCCGGGGTCCTGGGATGGAGCCCCACATCAGGCTCCCTGCTTGGCAGGGAGTCTGCCTCTCCCTCTGCCTCTGCTCTCCCCCCCCGCCCATGCTCTCTCTCTTCCCTCTCAAATAAATAAATAAAAATCTTTTTTAAAAAAGTCAACGAAGGGCAGTGGTCTAAAAAAACTATCTGTAAAGATGGAATAACAGAAAGATCTAAGAGAGCAGAATGAGTGGGAAGAAAGGCATCACGTTGCCTACAGGGATGTTTGTATATGCACGTGTGCTCACAGAAGTAGGCTGCATTAAGTCTTTTTTGGGAATGAGGCTGGATACATATAAATAAACCAACAGAATAAATGGAATAGATAAGGATATTGGATGAAGAGAAAATAAAGGCAGGGAAGTAAGATGATCTGTAGCCAAAGGTCCTGACTCCCATGGTCGGGGTGGATCTTCTGGATGGACTGGTTGATCATCACCAGGTTTGACCTACTTCCCCTCCTTGGGTGCTGCAGCCGTGAACTGTGACTACCCCTTGCCCACATAGCTCCATGGAAGCAGCCAGGAGAACAAGAGACTCACCACATCTCATCTAACCCAGGCTTCTGGGTAGGGGCAAGGAGCAGGGGTCGAGGGCATTCCTGGGTTGATGCAGCAGCCCCCCTGGGCACCAAAGACTGGGAGCCCTCTGGCAAATGCAGAACAGCTTACTCACTTGGCTCAGTAAAGACAGCATTTTATTATGTATGCTGATTAACATAACATAAAAAAAAAAAAAGACCGCATTGGACAGGGCCAGTTCACAGGCCCGTTGAAAGGTGATCAAACCATCCTGGGATGCTATGGGACCTGCTTGCCGACCCTAATATTGTCTAGATTTTGTTGCAGAACAATTTTGCTTCTTTTTTCACCTGGCTAACTGCTCCTCATTTTCAGATTTTAGCTTAGGGGGTCACTTTCTCCAGAAGTCACCCTCTCTCCTCCTCTGCGTGCCTATGATACTCTCAGTGACCAAGGAGTTTCTTCTGTAACGCCACATATACTTCCCTAAACAATCTTTTCTGTAAAATTGCAGTCCATGACAACAGTGCTTCTGGGGAAAGAAAGGCTAGGGCTTGTCATTTAACACCTGCAGAGCTTTGTAGCCAAAGCCCTAAGAAAAACAACAATCCTAATAAAAACAGTAGCCCAGACACATCTCTTCCAGTGTTTGCACCCAGCCTCACAGTAGGTGGAGGCTTTGGAGCTTTGAACCCTGGGGCACCTCCTCTTCCTTTGAAATGTCAGTCCTAGAGGGCATTTGCTTCTAGTTGAGACCCAGTGTATCAAAATTACAAATCTAGAACTTCTTTGTGGATGTTTTAACACAGGCAGAAGTGTCTTTGTAGCTTCTTCATCTGCATTTCCACCTTCATGGCTTAAAAGAGTGGAGGACTGGAGGTGCTTGAAGCTGCGGACACCATAGTTTACACTAAAGGAAGCACTGGGTAGACTTTCAGCTTGAGCTTCGCATTGTCACAGGTGCCGTCACAGTGAGTGGCCTGAAATGTGGAGGAGAATGCCTCAGAACAGCCCCAGCTCCTGGCCTATTTTCTTTCAGCAAAGATGTGCTCTGGGGAGGGGCAGGATGGCCTACAGGAGTCATCCCGGGCAGAATGGACTCCCACATCCTGCTGCATCTCTTTATTTTTTTAAAGATTTTTAAAAAATGTATTTACTTGAGAGAGAGAGTGAGAAAGAGAGAGAGAGAGAGAGTGAGCATGGGTGGGGTGAGGGACAGTGGGAGAAGCAGACTCCCCGCTGAGCAGGGAGCCTGACATGGGGCTTGATCCTGGGAGTCCGGGATCATGACCTGAGCTAAAGGCAGATGCTTAACCAACTGAGCCAGCCAGGTACCCCACTGCATCTCTTTAATGGCACCTCTGGGGCCACCCCACAGTGACTTCCCCCAAATCCTCTTCCTTCATTTTCAAATTTCTTCTCAAGAATGATAGCAAGGCTCAGAATGTTTCTGGCAGACTCTTTTTCAGTGACCAGGACACCCTCTTGTCCCTTCCTCTCTCCACTGCTTCCAGAATAAAGTCTGACACATTTCCCCTCCCCACCCCTTAGCACCAGGGCATTTAGTAATCTGGCCCCTGACTACATCTCCAGACCCATCTCCTGAGCCCCCACTTCATGCTTCTGGCCAGACAGGGCTCAGGGGTTCCCAGAACTGAGTCTGGTCGTCCATGCTGTTGACACACTCTCTCCTCTTCCTGGATCTCCCTTCTTTTTCTCTTTGACTGGTTCAACTCCAGGTCTGCTCCTGCGGCTCCTTCTGTCCTAAGCCCTCCCTGTCTTCCCCCCGCAGAGGCATATTAGCAGCCCTTACTTCTGTGTCCCCAGTGCTTTGTGAGCATGAGCTCAAGTGGCAGTATTCACGCTGCGCAGCAGAGTGTCCTCTCCTGGTGCCTCACAGTGCTTGCGTGCTCCCTGAGGACAGGCAGCCTCCAGGTCACTTCTGCAGCTCCTCACCTGGCCCCGTGCAGGTATTACAAGCAACTCTTACCTGTTGGGTGAGTGAATGAACAGGAGAGGAGTGTGGGAGCTCCACAGAATGTGAGAGGTGGTGGGCACTGCTTGCCATCTGGCTTCAGGGGAGTAAAACAGAACTGGCCTTCTTGGGTATCCCCCCCCAGCATGCTGTCCCCAAGGAAGGTGGAGCCAGGCAGGGGACTCGGTCCGGCATCTGGAAGCTAAACACTCAGGTTTTCTAGCCCCATGATACAAGTTGTCAAAGCCCCCAGGGAAACAAAGTCAAGAGATGTTGGAGGATTTTTCTTCGAGGAAAAGAAATATTCTCAACTTATATATTTAGAATGGTACAGTATCTTCTACCTTATGATTTGACTGATGGAAGAAGTGTATTTAAGCTATTTTTAACCTGGAATCTTAGGAGGAAGAAATCTAGTGCAGATATTTGGAAGCTATTGTGTAATTTTAAAACTGGTAAAGGGGCATGTTGAAAGAAAGAAAGAAAAAAAAACCCAACCAGATTGATGTGTTTCAGTTCTCTCTGTAACTTTAGACTTTTGTTCTGAAGGAATCCATTGTCTTCAGAAAGGGGCAGCCAAGGGTGTGTGTGTGCGTGCACACACGTGGACGTGGGTGCGTGCGTGTGTGTAACTCACTCCCTTCTCCATAAATAGCTTAAGATCACATTCTTTGCCTAAAAAAAACATTTTACAAAGGGCCTCATTCACTCTATTAACAGCAACAACAAACATTTGTACAGGGCTTGGCGGGCTGCCCTTTCTCATTTACTTTTTTAACACTCCTGTGAGGAAGTTATTACTGTGATCATTATTATTCCCACTTTGTGGAAGGAAAAGAAATGGAAACAAGAATGGCTGATGACCAGCCCAAGACCATCCCAGTCAGGGCATGGTTATAGATGGTGTTTGAGTCCAGATCCTCCCGCCCTAAATCATAGGTTTTTCACTATTACTCTGAGACCTGAAAGTAAAAGGTACTGGGGCTGTCCCCACAGGACATTGCTGGGACCTTAACTAGGAGAGTCGCTTTGTTACCACCATTTTATTCCTCTGAGTGAATTCCTTCTTTCAATGCCAACCATTTTTATTATGCTCATAGATTGTCTGGATCGGGAATTTGGACAGGGCACAACAGGGATGGGCTGCCTCTGCTTCAGGACGGCTGGGGCCTCAGCTGGGAGATGGAATCATCTGAAGCCTTCTTCACTTACATGTGTGGTCCCTGGGCTGGGATAACTAGAAGGCAGAACTCAGCTAAGAGTTCTAGAACCGGCCTGGAACCCTTACAGGTGTCCTGTCCGTGTGGCTTGAGCTTGCTCATAGTGGCCTCAGAGCAATTATGCTTTTTTCATGGTGCTTCAAGGCTCCAGGAGAGAATGTTTGAGTGAAGAAGGAAAAAGCTACATGATTTTTGTGACATAGTCTTAGGAGCCACATGTCACCATTTCTGCCATACCCTCCTGGTCAAAGAGGTCACAAACCCACTCAAATTCAAGAAAAAGGGACACAGACTGCCACCCCACAGTGGGAGGGGTATCAAGAATTTGCAGCCATGTTTTTAAAACCGCGGCAGAGTACTTCTCTTCCGACTAGATCGAACTGGCTTCAGTGCTGTCTGGAAGAAAGTGAATGAACAGGATAACCTCTGGAGAGATTGACTAGCAGTGGGCTCTGGTGATACGGTAGCTTGCTCCATCCACAGGAGAAGACCGGCCTTCCAGATTGTCTCATTTAGGTCTCCCTGGCAGTACCAGGTCAGCGAAAAAGTGGCCCCTGCCACCCTCTACTGGGAATAAACACTCAGTGCATGCGGGGTGGATTACTGGGTGCCATGCTAGGCCAGGGGCTTGAGTAGTATATGGTTTGGGGATTCTCTGCCCATTGCCATAACACTGCATAACCTTGGAGGGAGGATACTTCATCTGGCATAATCCTTGGGAATAAAGGGATTGAGAACTTCTCTGAAAGAGAGAGGCTGTGAGACAGCTTCCTGGAAATTCAAAGGGCTGTATCCGTGAGCTCCAAGGCTTTCCCTTCTTCAAGGCTGGATCAGGGAGGTGAGCCAGGACAAGCAGGGGATCAGACCCTGCAGGGTCATCCCTGTTGTGCCAAGCCAGTGCTGACACACTAGGGTCTCCTGGGACACATGTTGCCCAATTTCTTCATTCTTGGTAGTCAATGGTGGCCCCAAATGACCTTTCTTACCTAGTTCCCCACACCTGTTCTTCTCACCTGCACTCTAGCCACACCAGATTTTGTCATTAGATTTTCATGAGCCATTGTGCTTGTCCCAGTCAGCATAGGCTAAGTTATACTGCAGTAACAAACTAGACTCCCCATGAAGACAGCCAGCGTTAATGGGTCCTTCCTTTATGTTATTGGTGGTTAGTTAGGCATAACAAATATTATCGAGTTATTATCAAGCCCTCACATTAAAGCCACATGCTTTGCTAAGAGTTCAGTTTAACTCTCACTACAATTTTGAGCAGGTGGCTATATTATGCCCATTTCCAAATGAAGGGGGTTAAGTCACTTGTCCAAGATCACAGAGCTACTAAGTGGCAGCGTTGAGGCTTAAATGTGTCCCAAGTCCATGTCTTTACTCTTCAATGGCTGCACTGTAGTTATCTTTTTTAAAAAAAGATTTCATTTATTTACTGAGAGAGAGAGAGCACAAGTGGGGGAAGGGGCAGAGGGAGAGGGAGAAGCAGGCTCCCCGCTGAGCAGAAAGCCTGACTGGGGACTCCATCCCAGGACCCGGAGATCATGACCTGAGCTGAAGTCAAACAGTTAACCGACTGAGCCACCCAGGCTCCCCTACGCTTACCTCTAAAGCTCATGCAGTTTTTTCTCTGTATCAGAGACCTGGGTACAACAAAGATTATTCCCTGCAGTCATACTATGAGCACTTAGAAGGCAGAGATCATTTCCAGTGATTTCGGATTATTCGATTCCTTTTTGATGAATGAAAGAAGGAGGGAGAGAGGAAGGGAGGGAGAGAAGAAAGGAAGGGAAGGAGAAAAGAGGAAGAAAGGAGCAAAGAAGGAGGGAAGGGAGAGGAGCTGATGTTCTGAACACGGAGTGTGAGTCTGGCCAGCGAGGCGCAGGCGGCTCCTGCTCTGATCGCGGAAAGGTGTTCTGTAAATTGGGGGTGCTGCGCTTTTAACCCGACCATCAGCGAAGTCTCCGAGGCGGTGCTGCTCTCCTAACCCCACCGTCTCCGAAGTCTCCGACGTCTCCGGCGTCTCCGAGTAGACAGGCTCGCAGCCTCAGCGTGGCTCGTTACCGCTGAAGAGGTTCTTCAGTCTACCACGTCTGAACCAACTACAATTAAATACACAGATGTATTCCTCCTCACTCGGCTGCTCAAAAGGAAATATTTTTGAAAACTATGACAACTCGGTATCACAGCTCAGAGAAACTGGAGGAAGGAAGAAAGGGCTACAAAGGAAGCATTAAACAGAATTTTTAAAGGTCACTCTCTGATTTTGTGTATTACTTTTCAAAGCAGTATTTTGAGATTAAAAACAACAACACCAACAACCCGTGAATGTAACAATTACGGCTAGCCTCTGCCCTATGCAGTTAGATAATAGTTTCCATGGGTGGGGGGGGGTCAACAGTGGTGAGGCCTGAGAGAGCCGGCCTTTTCTGTAGCCCTGTGTGCCTGGCCCAATTTGTTTTCCACGGTTGCTCAGTCTTTATCAAAAGAACAATCTGCAGTCCCATGCTGTTCTTATCTGGTGCTGGATCCTTCTTAGACCGGGTCTCTCACATCAATATAAGGCTTGGGTTAACCTAGATTCTTCTAATGCAGCTTCTTGACGTTTTAATAAAAAGGCCCTCCCTCCGTAGCGTCTTTTAGTCTCCAACATTGGGAGCCAAATCGCTTTCTTCTGCGTTCACTCCTTCATCAGGGAGTGTGTGTGCACACGCTCCTGTATATGTGTGTGCATGTGTGTGTGTGCCCCTGTATGTGTGTGTTCTTGTATGCATGTGTGTGTGCCTGAATATGTGTTCGTGCTCATGGATGTGTGTGTGCTGCGAGTGTATGTGTGTCCCTGCATATGCGTGTGCCTCTCTAGATAATATGCATGCCTGCCCTTGTGTGTGTGTGTGTGTGTGTGTGTGTGGTGTGTGTGTGTGTGTGTGTGACCATGCATATGCTAGTGACTACTGTGTTGGCAACTTTCACCCCGGAGATAATGTGTAAGTGCCTAATTGCATTTGCTATTTAGCAATTAACCACTTGCAGGTGCAACTAGTTGTAAGCACAGTTCTGCATGTGTGACTAATTGCAGGTGTAAAATAGTCACCTCTTCAGTTCCCTTCATGGCTCAGTGGGGCTCAATGCTAATTCTCCCTCACCATCTGGGTTCAGCCTCATCCTCTGGCCAGAGCATCTCCGCAGGAGAGGGGCCCATGGGGGAGGTGGGAAAGCTGTTTCCGAGCAAGAAGGGACATGGAGGTGAAGGGGAGCAGGGTGGAGTTGGGAGACTTGGCAGAGACTCAGAAGCTTAGCTAGTGAGTTTCCTCCCCACCATGCTGCCCCTGCAAAGCAAGGGGGCTAGCTGGGTCCTTGGGCTGCAGAACCTCCCCATCAGGGGCCTGGCATCTCCTCAAGGGAAGCCCTCTGTGGAGGGAGTTGGTTTTCTGAAGGGTTTCCCTCTCCTAGGACCTTTTGCCCAGGCAATGATGCATATCGTCATAGAGCTGGTTGGTGGAAGTTTGGACAAGTATTCAGGAAGCTTGGATCCCTCTGCAGAATTGCCACCACCCTGTCTGCTGACTGTACCCTTGCTCTCAGCAGTTGATCTGCAAAGCGGGAGTGACACTCTGCCCTACGTTCCTGGTGGGTCCCCGGGGTGTTCTGAGGGTTAGATGGATATGACTTCAGTTTTGGACTTACCTGGTAAAGAATATATTCTGGGGGGTGCAGGTGACTCTTGGATGGCCCTGGGGAGCGTCTTACCTGCAATGTGTTCATGGTAAAAATCTCCACGGGGGTGTCAAGGGGATGAAGAAGTAGGAGCAAGGACAGAACTCCTGACTCTGAGCTTCACTCCCCGGGCCTCTCTCTCTCTCTCTCGCTACTAGTTGCAAGGGAAGGCCTGAGAACAAGCCCTCTTCTGGGCAAGGACCCATCTTCCCAGGGGTCCCCAGCTGTGAACTCCCTGCTGCCAGGCTTTCTTCCCCTCCCACTGAGGCACACCCTCCTTGTGGACAGTGCCCCGACAGCAGCCTGCAGATAGCCACTCTCCACAGCTTGAGGCCTCAATAGGAGGGGGCTTCTGGGAAGGGAGAATGGGAAAAAGTAGGGTCCGAAGGAAGAGAGAAGGCCAGGAAGTAGCTGGGACAATGTCAGATGGTGAGCAGGCAACCAAATGGAATATCAAGCTCTCCGAGAGGCTTCTCTGGAAAGTCTGGTGGGAGAAGCTACTTCCAGGCCCCAGACAGGGAAAGGTCCTGTCCCAGAGCTCCAGAGGGTTTGGAGCTCCCAGCCAACGGCCTTGCCACATTAGACTAGGTCTCACTGTAGCTCTAGACATGCGTTTCCTGGGGTGGGGGTGGGGGGACAGGGGAGTCATGGGGAGAAAGCCTCCAGAGGCAACAGGTTAGTATACTGCCTGGTGGGGTGTGTTAGAAGAGGCCCAGTGAGGAGGGAGTGAGGTTGAAGCCTGAGGCAGAGAGAGAGGTAAGGTGGCAGGGGAAACAGTCATGTCATACGCCCCCTTGTGGTCAGGGCTAGGGAGCTCAGGTGGCCTCAGTGGAGCTCCATGGAAGGATGCGAAGCCTAGTCAGGACCTCATAGAGTTTGTGAACCCCAGAGTTTACTCCAAGGGGGAGCTGGTCCTGGGGAACCACCACTCTGGCGTCACATTTTCAGTTAAGTCCTTTGTGTTGTATGGCTGAACTTGGCTTCCTGGTCCTGACACTTGGCTGCCTACTCTGGGCAACTTTCAGTAGAGTACCCTGTAAAACTTACCTTGACCCTGGGACCCTTGGCCTGCCTCTCGGTGGGGTTCATTGGAGTGCAACTGAAGGTGGCTTTCCGATGGGATTGATTTGAGCTGGCCCTTTATGCCTTATTTCTCCAGAGTTTTGAAAACAGGAACGAGAACTTTTCTATACCTACTTCACCATTTGCTAGTTGTGCCTCAGATTTCTCATCTATAAAATGGGATAATAATGGAGCTTCCTTGCTAGGGTTGTAGGGAAGGTTAAATGAGATGAGTAAAATGCTCATCATGTTAGCTAGCATGGAGCAAACCCTTGCGAAATATTAGAACTCAAGTTACTTGTGTTATTGTTGTCGTTCTTAGTTTTATTTTACTGAGGCTCCTTCCTTCCAAGAATGCCTGCCCCTCCCTCCCCAGGATGGCTTAGGGTCAGTGTTGTCTGTTGGCTTTGGATGCCAGCACCCCATAATTCTGAGACCAGTGTGGTTTGAACCTGAATCCTTGGCTTACTCATGACAGCAGATGGCTTTGGAGACTGTTGGGAAGCCTCTGGTCAGGAGTCACACACAGTTCCAGCCAAGCAGAAAATGTGCTTGCCCCAGATAGTGGCCATCAGACACAGATTTCATATGCAACAACTCGGGAATGAGACACAAATAAGGAAGTCTGCATTTTGACCATTGCTTTAGATGAAAAATTCAGGCTTAACATAACAGGTCTGGATGTGGTCATTCAAATGCCAACTCCTCAGCTTCATCCCATGATCATGGGGAGTGACTGTTTTCCAGATAATTAAAGAATATGGGTGCTGGGAGAATCCCTCATGATTATTCCCTGAAACCATCTTTTTCACTTGGGAAAAGTGGTGACAGAGTGTTCAGAGAATTTAGCCAGAGTTCAGCCTACTCAGGGTGCTTTATCTCTTAGCTGGTTCTTTTATAGTCATTCCTGTCAAACGCAATGCAGCTTTAAAAGAGGCTTTCTTAATTGCCAATCCTCACAAATAAGCATATGCATCGATATGTGTCTGTGTGTATGGCATTAGGCATCTCGGCCAACATGCAGCTGATTCCGGACGTTAGCCTGAGGGACTGGCTGAGGTTCAGCATCAGCCAGATCGCTTGGAAACACCCAAGTGGGTTGTGGTCCAACTTATTTATCTAGAAAATGGAGGCCTGGGACAGAGACCTCTGCTTTTTCAGTTCATATTAGACCGGAGTCCAGCCCATGGGCTCCAGACTTTTGGACCAAAAATGAGGTAAAAAATACCAGGTTACTAATAAAAGCTTTCCATTAGGGATATTAACACACACACACACACACACACACACACAGCCCAAATGATGACATGAGAGCTGTTGTCCATTGTCGGTGCATCATTTCTTAAAGGGAGGTTAGTTTAATACCAAAACAAGGACAAAGCAGGGGATCCCTTTGTCTTCAACTTAATGTGTTTAATCGGGAGTTCTAAGAAAGCCTAATTACATGTTTCCAAAATAAAAAGGGGAAAAAAAAAATACAATCTCAGAACTTAAACACTTGAGAATTTAATCTTTATGAAAAACTTTGTGAAAATGTAATCTTTGTGAAAATCTAACTACATTACATTTAGCCCTTGTGTTCATCCAGCTTTGTCACTTCTGGCAGATCCAAGGGTGGGAATAGCTGTTCCATCTGATCTTAAGGTGAATGACATTTTCTTTCTTACTTTATACACCTCATCCGAATACCCACCTAGAGGGAATTTAAACCATGAAGTATTAGACACTCACTGTTCTTCAAACATTAGCTTGATGACCCAATATTCTGAAAACAATAATATCACTATTAATAATTGCTAACATTTGTTAAGCATGTAGTATGTATAAGCACTGTCCTTCCTAAGTACGGTACGTACATTAGCTCATTTAATCATCACAAAATTCACTGAATTGTGTCCCCATAAAATTCACATGTTGCAGCCCTAACCTTCAGTGGGACTGTGTTTGGAGAGAGGGCCTTTAAGAAGGTGATTAAGGTTAAATGAAGTTATAAGAACAGGCCCCTAATCTGATAGGATCGATGTCCTTATAAGAAGAGGAAGGGAGACCAGAGCACTCTCTCAGAGAGAGAGAAAATGCCCAGAAAAAAGGCCATGTGAGGACACAGTGAGAAGGTGCCATCTGCAAAGCTTGGGAGAGAGCTCCCACCTGCTGGCACCTTGATCTGAGACTTGCAGCCCCAAGAGCTGTGAGAAAATAAATGTCTGTTGTGTAGGCTATCAGTTTGTGGTGTTTTGTTAGGGCAGCCTGAGCAGACGAAGACAACAACCCTTTGGAATAGGTACTTCTGTCAGCTCCATTTTGCTGAGGAGGGCCTTGAATCCTGGCATTGTGACTAGCGGGTCCAAGGTTGGACAGGAATTATGGAGCTTGGCCTCGTTCCAGAGTCTGAGCTGGTAGCCAGGAAGGAGCTGCCTTACGCTAGACTGGAGCAGGGGGGCGGTCCTCGCTCTTCTGTCTAAGCCAGTAGCCCCGTCTCTCGGCGCCACCGTACAAGGCTCTGTGTTTTGAAATGCCTGTCAGCCCAGGGGGGGCTGTTATGGTAGAAAGAAAATGAATACGAAGTCCTGGGTGCCAAGCTGGGCATAACGTGGGCGAGAGCTCAAGAGATGCTAATGGGATGTGAGGAACAAATAAATGAATGGTATGCTGACACCCCTATGTCTTCAGCTTAATGTGTGTGACCATAGTCATAGAATAGCCTAACGATATTTTTCTCAAAGAGGAGCAGTTGGCCTAATGAAATGGGTAAACATGAGCAGAACGAATCACTGTCAGGTTCTATAAATTGTGTCTTGAAGTGCTAAGTGCCCTAATAAGAGCAACCACAGTAAATGAATACACCATTACACTGAAAATAGGACCGTCGATACCAGAAGATGCCTGCCCCCTCACCCTCCTGCATATTGCTAATGGATGCTAGCTGGACGGACTATGACCAGTACATGGTACAAGCAGTCAGGTGGCCATCTCCATGTGGTTTTTACTTGTATTACTTACAGGGCTTTGTGTGTACGGTAATCCCTCCCCAAACACAGATTCTCTTTTTATGAAATTCTGGTATCCTTGGATTTATTTCTGTATACTTGGAGAATTTCTGTTCCAGGATCCTCGGGTTTTGAGTCACTGCTGCTGGAGATAATTTAGAAATAGAGGAACTGGTGGGTGGTAGGAGAAAAGAGAGTGAGTGGAAGGCAGCGCAGCACCAGACACTTCACAACACAGTCTTGGAGGAGGACCTGGGATGCCTTCCTGTTCTGAGTGTGTCCTGAGAAGGGGACTGAGATGTGCGTGACCTGGGACCGGAGTTCTAGGCCAGGAGCAGAGCTCTGGTAGTCTCCCCTGCCATGCGAAGCCACAGAGAGAAATTAGCCTCAGCCTAAGCAGGCTGAGGAATTAGATACCTATGGAGCTCCTCTGAGCAGATTATGTAAAGATTCCTGAAAATGCTTCAAACTTCCCAATTACTGTGTGTCTCCAGCATCCCAGTGGAAGCAGAGTCAGGGCCCAAGTAGTAGGTGACATAAATCAGAAAGTCTCTGAATAGTTGATTGGAAGACAAGAAGGGGCAAAAAAAAAAAAAGTGAATTAGTATGTGCATTACCGCACCAGAGCCGAATTACAAATGCCTTTTCAAAACTGTGGAGAGGGAGATTCTGAAAATGCCTTAGCAAATAGAGGCTAGTAAATGAGAATTACTAACATGGAAATCCTAATTATTACTTTTAACTTAAGCATCATGTTATGGATCTCTTTTTTGTGTGACATTTATATTTTTAGAAAAGTGACTTTGTTTTTATTAAAGTGACATATTTTTATTAACATTTCAGAGAAGAGAAGAAGAGAAAAAGTATAGTGAGGAAAGTAAAAACTGACTTACAAAATCGATAAACCACCATTGTTAAATTGAGGTCAACACCACTTTATTTATTTATTTATTTTAAGATTTTATTTATTTATTTGACAGATAGAGACATAGCTAGAGAGGGAACACAAGCAGGGGGAGTGGGAGAGGGAGGAGCAGGATTCCCAATAAGTAGGGAGCCCGATGCGGGGCTCGATCCCAGGACCCTGAGATCATGACCTGAGCCGAAGGCAGACGCTTAACGACTTAGTCACCCAGGCGCCCAACACCACTTTATATATGTCTGTATCATCTATCTTCGCTATGACTGGAAAGATAGATGGAGAATCAAGACTGATTTTAGAAAGTTGTGATAATGGTAATCTTGAAAACATTAATTTAATTTTGTTTAAATGTATCTGAAGAAAAAGAAACAAATACAAAATGGAGGAAATCGCTCCATTTGATAAGTGTTTCTTCAGCACAAGATATATTATTTCCTGAGAGATTCTCTTGAGATTAAGAAAGAATATTATAAAAACGGTGAGATTCGGGCGCCTGGGTGGCTCAGATGGTTAAGCGTCTGCCTTCGGCTCAGGTCATGATCCCAGGGTCCTGGGATCGAGTCCCGCATCGGACTCCCTGCTCCTTGGGAGCCTGCTTCTCCCTCTGCCTCTCTCTCTCTCTCTCTCTCTCTGTCTCTCATGAATAAATAAATAAAATCTTTAAAAAAAAAAAAAACGGTGAGATTCGAATCGTTGTTCTAAACTTCGTATTTCAATTTTGAGTAGCCACCAGTTAACCCCTTTCTCTGCAAGACGAGGAAATCCGCATACGTCTCTTTCTTCTGTTTCTTTCCCTGTCCCTGCCTCCTCGGTTCCGTTAACTTTTTTAAAAATTATTTTTTCACAATGAGATTTATAACGACAGAATGTTTGCATTGTATTTCTATATTTAAAAGACCATAATGGCTCCCATTCACTCCCTCACGATTTCTCTATGCTGAATTCATGATTTGGATTTATCTCTTGGTTGAGTGAATTTCATTATCAAGTCATTGTTCCCTGTGGCAGGACTCTTCGTTACCTGATGGTGCTACATCCATGAGAACACCTGCCTGCAAATGTCACTATAGACAAGGCTGTCGCTCGCCTACGCTTCCCCTTTGAGTGACTTGCTCACTCCTCTCCTGGCTGATCACTTCTTTATCTTTGAATTCGGCAACTCCACCAAGCTGTGCCTTTGGCTCTGCTGATTATTCCTTCATTTTCAGAAAAATTTTTTCCCGTTAGCTCTTTGAATACCTTCTTCCTCCCCCTTTACCTGGCTGGGGCCTCTAGTTTAGGAATACCAGTTGTCCTCCATAGATTATTTGGAGTCTCTTCTTTGCTATCATCTATTTTTTCTGTGTTTACTCTGTGTGATCTTAAACTCTATTGATTCTGTAGCCATTTCTACTTGATTAGTTTTATAATATTGTTCTCTCTCTTTTTTTAAGATTTTATTTATTTATTTGACAGAGAGAGAGAGCGAGAGAGGGAACACAAGCAGGGGGAGTGGGAGAGGGAGAAGCAGGCTTCCCAAGGAGAGGGAGCCCGATGCGGGGCTCGATCCTAGGACCCTGAGATCATGACCTGAGCCGAAGGCAGATGCTTAACGACTGAGCCACCCAGACATCCCTGATATTGTTCTCTTGATCCATACCTCGTTTCTTTAACTCTGCAATCTCCCTTTCTAATTTTATTCTGTTGTTTTGTCATCTGGTCTTGAGCTTTTGTATTTTTGAATTCTCCCGAGAATGAATCCTTATGGATACTCTTCTTCTCTTCCTTGGGCTGTATTTTCTTCCCCACTGAATTCTTTTTCTGTTTCTTTTCATGCTCTGTTTCTGGATTTCCTTCTTGTTTTTCATACAGTTGGTTGTGAGTTTGCATATTTGGCCCGCAGCTCCTTTCTTTCCATCGTGGACACTCTTAGCAAGGGCAGCAACTTGCAGATCTCGTATTTCCTAACGTGCAAGGGGAGGTTCCTCCTGCACTCTCTGCCCACTCTGCCTGAGCCACAGTTGGAGTGCTGGGTCAGCCCTCTGCTCCCCTTTCCAGACCCCGGGGGAAGAGGGAAGCTCCTCTGGGTCTGTGCACAGTCTTGGAAGGAGACACGATGTCTACTCTTTGTCTGGGACTTTTTAAAATACTTCCAGCCAGGGCTGGTCTTCCTCAAGTTTGGGGTGGGAGTAGGGTTAAAGTCTTGGTATTTGAATTCTTTCCCTGCTTCAGAGTAGAACCCTGCAGCTTGTCTTTCTGTAAGGCCATTAGCCCCGAAAAAGAAAAAGATTTTTAAAAAGACCCTTTCAACTTGCTCCTTTGCAACCCTCCAAAGAGGGATTCTGGAGGGATTTCTCGGAACCTTAACTCACCGCTTGTACCAGAAGGGGCCCTGCGGACCCATGTGGACTGCCTGCCTCACACCTAACCCCAGTGCGCATCACTGCCCCCCTTACCGGCCGCCCCTCCTGCGGGCCTGCTTCCTGTCCCTTGCCTGCCCCATGTTCTCTTCCAACTTGAGGCCTTTCCAGTGTTGATCCCTCTGCCTGGCTCATGCCTCCCTGTCTTCCCCCTCATTCCCTAAGTCACATCTCAGCTCAAATGTCGCAGCCTCAAGGAGTCCTCACAGACTCCTCACAGGAGGCCTCTCTCTGCGGTGAAATTTCTCTCCTTCTCCAAGTTGCAGTGTGCAGTTACATTCTTGGGACTTTCCCTGGATGGCTGAGTCTGGAAGCAGGCCCGTTTCCATGGCTGTTGATTCAGTTACCCGTTTCTCCCCGTGACTCTCAGCCTCCACTTTTTCCAGCTGCATTGTAGAAACTTTAATCCCAGGTGCCCTGTGAGGAAAAACTGACTTTTTCTTTTAATTTTTTTTTAAAGGTCATATTTTAAATGAGCTCAGTGTTGGGACCCAGAATGAGACACCATGGCTGTAGAAGCCTATGATTTATTGGGCCAAGACACCAGCCCAGCACGTGAAGGGGCTGTCCAGGGCGCAAGAGGGCTGCCCTGGGAGGAAAATGAAGGCCTGAGATCCGCTCTCACCGGGCGCTGTAGGACTCTCTCACTTCAGGCTGCAAGCTTATGAGAACTTGGTGATGCCTCTGGGATAGCATCTCCAAGCAGGTAGCCAAAGATGCATGCTCCAAACTTCCCTCTCATCCTGGGACGACGTTGCCAAGCTTCCGGTCAGTGTGGTGAATGCAGTGTGTCTCAGCTTTCCTGAGACAGACATCCCACCAGTATTGACTTAGCATCTACGAT
This sequence comes from Leptonychotes weddellii, assembly GCF_054177405.1. Classification (NCBI taxonomy): domain Eukaryota; kingdom Metazoa; phylum Chordata; class Mammalia; order Carnivora; family Phocidae; genus Leptonychotes; species Leptonychotes weddellii. The sequence goes on from NC_138369.1 coordinate 78,840,681, forward strand.
GTGCCAGGCACTGCTGTAAGCCTTTGAACGCCAGCAAAAAATGACCCTGCCCTAATGAAAGGCATCTTTACTAGCGCTTGGGCTGCCCAGGTAATGCCCTCAAAATCCCTTGGGCCCATAGCCTCAGCAGTGGCTTCCTACAGAAAACAGAGTGTCTAGAGTCAGATGGTGGCAGGGAGGGGTCTTGTCACACCCCCCTCTATGCTGGGAGCTCCCTGAGGGCAAAACCTGTCTCATTCATCTGTCCACCTGCGGTGAGACAGGACATGGCACAGAATCGTGCACGCCCTCTTCTTCCCTCAACCACACTGGTCCTGCTCTTGCGGCCCCTGGATACCACGAATGAGAGTAGCCTATCTGTGGGTTTCTGCCTCTTGTTTCTCACCAGGGTTTGGGGCTGACCGGGGGTCTCCCCGCTCCCCCATTCCAGCAGCCCCTGGCCCCACGTCCTCTTCTGAAAGCCCTTCTCCAGATTGCACGTGTTCCCGGCAGGCATCTCGAGGCCCGGAACGATGCCTGCCTGGCCAGAAGGGGTGCTGAGCTCACCCCCCTGGCCCTGCGTGCCCGAACTGCCAGGTGGCCTGTCCACAGCACTTGCCCTGTCTTTTTCGAAGCACGGTAGCACTGGCTGCCGGCTGCCTTTCTTGCCAAAGCACAGCCCGGGAAGCCATCCAGTCTCATCCCCGTGCCAGGCGAGCAAGACCCGGGGAAACAGATAGATCTACTCCTGGCCTCGGAGGGGACAGCTAAATTGTCAAGTAGCACACTAATGGGGGCTGCTGACTGCACGGTATCTCTGGGTTATAAATGCCCAGCACCAGAGAGCCTCCTAAGTCACACAGAGGACAACTTTATGATCCAGAAAGTAAAGAACTGGAGCAAGATCCGCTTGTGACAGGGAGCAATTGATCGGGGACTGGAGAGAGCTTGGCCCAGGAGCTCAGAACTCCATAAACCATTGGAACTCCGTGCTTCCTGAGGGGACATGTGCTGACCGCAGCACAGGATGCCCAGGAAGCTGTGTGGGAGCTCTGGAGGGCCGTGCAGTGTAGACCTGGAGCACAGATGGGGGTTGGAACTGGGATTCTCTGCACCACCTCAGTTTATTTCCCTCACTACTCTCGGAATGCTCTTCTTATAACCCAGTTCTGATCACGAGCCTCTCCTGTAGAAAATATTTCAGTGGCTCCCCCCATCCCCCTAAGAGTCAGGCCAGACTCCTTAGCGTGGCATTTGGGGTCCTGTGGGATCTGGAGTTTGTTGAGCTTTCCAGCTACATTTAATGTCTTGGGTTTCCCCAGTTGTGACACACTTTCTTACCTCTGGGGCTCTATACAAACCATTGATTCCTTTTACCTCAAAAGCCATCCTTCCCCACTTTCTACTCATTTGGCTTTCTGTCACCCATGCTTCTGGCTTTAGCCCAGATTCCACCTCTTCCAGTAAGCCTTCCAGGTTTGGATGCCTCTTCCATGTGCATCCCCTGTCATAGCATTTATCACGCAATCATGTACTTGCCATTTCTGTTGCCTTAGCTCCACATCAAGATCTTGGCTGGAGTGGGATGGGCAAGGTTGGTCTTTTACTTATTATTTTATCCCTAGGGCATGGTGCAGTGTCTGTCACATGGAGGATATTTGTTGAAGAATGAACGAATGAATGAATAAATGATATGATAGATAAGTAAAATAACACAACAAAGTGGGGGGGGAAAGGTGGGCCCTCCCAGGGCATCCTCTCTCCCTGTCTGCCCTGCTTCTCATCCCTCCTGGAGATACAATCATCACAGGGTCTCAGGTTGCATCCCCATCCTCTGTTGCTCTGTGCCTGGGAATGCTCTGGCTAACTGCAATCCCTGCAAACTGCAACCTAGGAAGGCCTCCCCGAATCCCTGAATCCCTTGTGGCACAAGATCCCCATTGTGCCTCTCCAACTTCCAGTATTCACAGGGGCTTCTCCCATAACTCTGGCTTGACACATACTTTGTTGCATTTTCTTTGTACATTTTTATGTCCCATTGTTTGTTTAACTTTTTATTTTGAGATAATTACAGATTCTTATGCAGTTGTAAGAAATGATACAGAGAGACCTATGGGCCCTTCATCCAGTTCTCCCCAGTGATAACATCTTGTATAAGTGTAGTGCAATATCAGGATGAGGAAATTAACATTGATACCATCCGCTGTTCTTATGCAAATTTCACCAGTTTTCTATGCATTCACGTGTGTGTGTGTATGTGTGTGTGTGTGTGTATTTAGATCTATTCCATTTTATCACATGGGTAGGATCAGAGGACCATCACCACAGTCAAGATTCAGAGCAGTTTATCATAAGCATCCTGAGTGATACCCTTTTATAGCCATAGCTGACTCCTTCCTTCTTCCCCCTCATCCCTGCTAACCAAACTACTCTCCATCTTTATAATTTTGTCTTTTTAAGAATGCTGTATAAATGAAATTATACAGTTTGTAACCTTTAGGGATTGGCTTTTCTTTTTCAGCATAATTCATCTGAGATCATCGAAGTTGTTGTGTGTATTAATAGAGTGGTCCTTTTTATTACTGAGTAGTATTCTAAGGTATGGATGTACTGTAGTTTGTTTCACCATTCACCTATTGAGAGACATTTGCGTTGTTTCCAGTTTTTGGTAATTATGAATAAAGCTGCTATAAACATTCATTTACAGGTTTTTGTGTGAACATAAGTTTTCATTTTTATACAGATGGACAATAAGCACACAAAATGGTGTTCAACATCCTTAGCCATTGAGGACATACCAGTTAAACCACAGTGAGATACCACTGCATACCTATCAGAATGGCTAAAATTAAAGATAGTGATAACACCAAATGCTGGCAAGGATGTGGAGAAACTCTATCCCTCATATATTTCCAGTGCCATTCTAGAAAACGATGCCATGGTTTCTTACAAAACCAAGCATGTGCTTATTACATGACCCAGCAATTGCATTCTAGGGCATTTTAATTGTATTTTAAAATAAGTTTGAAATAATTCATACATAATTCATATTCATGGTAGAAAAATAAAAATACAAGTAAACATAAAGGAAAAAATCTCCTGTCACCTTGCTTTCTAGATATAACTATTAGTAATGTTTTGGCATACTGTATGTGTGTTTTTTTAATAAAAAATGGGGTCATATATTTTCATGACTTGAGTTTTCTTTTTTTTTCCAATATATTGTTTCCCCTTCTGTGTCAATGGGTACCTCTGTTATCCTCTTAATGTTAAATTCAGTGACTTATTTCACTAAACTGAGACATCGAGATCATTTCACTTTTTTCTCCTGCTGTTATAACAACACCCGATGAAGTTCCTTGTTCACATATTTTTGATAACTTAAATGGATGATATTCTAAAGGTAAATTCCAAGTAGAATTCTTTTTTTTTTTAAAAAAGATTTTATTTATTTATTCATGAGAGACAGAGAGAGAGAGAGAGACAGAGGCAGAGGGAGAAGCAGGTTCCCCGCGGAGCAGGGAGCCCGATGCGGGACTCGATCCCAGGACTCTGGGATCATGGCCTGAGCCGAAGGCAGACGCTTAACCGACTGAGCCACCCAGGCGTCCCCCAAGTAGAATTCTTGAATTAAAGTTTTTCCCATTTTTAGGGCTTTGAAAAAAAACTTCCAGTTGCCATTCAGAGATGCTGTATTAATGATGTATCCTTCATATCCTGGATGCCCACAAGTGACCCCCGACTGTTTCCAACAGTGGCCATTATAATTCTTTTGATTCTATGTTAGTCTGATGGCTGAAAAATGCTAAATTTTAGCTATTTGAATTTATATTTTTAAATTTGATTACCAGTTGGACTAAATACTTATTTGTATTTTCATCTATTGTTAATTGCCTCTTTTTATTCTTTACCCATTTTCCTACTGATTTGAATGATACAAACCTTCATAATATATATTTCATTTTTTCCTAGTTTTGTAATTTGATTTAGAACTGTATTTTTGCAGCAGATCTTAAAGTTCTTAAGTAGTAAATCAGTCTTTCTACTTGTGTGCTTTTCCCTCTGGTTCCTTCCTTGAAAGTTCTTTCTCACCCTAAACTTACATAAATATTCATCTGTGTTTTACCATATTTACTTTCATGGCTCCATTTTTCATTTAGGTAGTTAACGTAGTAGGGATTCATTTTGGGGATTTGGTATAAAGTAGGGGTTTAACTTGTTTTCCAGTGGCTGACCTGTGTCTCTGAGTCGTTCACGATTTCCCCAGACTGGAAGGGTCCCCTGTGTCGCTGCTTGTGTTCTCCTCTGCCTTCGGGTCTGTTCCGTGTCAGAGGTGTCTGAAGCCACCTCCCTCTGCCTGTGAGCAGCCTGCCCTCTCTCTCCATCATTATCTTTATTATTTTCCATGATGTGCCTAGGGTCTCTTTCGCTGACTTTGCCTGGTGAGCCCATCTGTCTGTAGACACAGGCCTTTATCTTCAGCTCGGCAACATTTTATTACACGATATCTTTCATTTCTCTTCTGCTTCATTTGTGGATTCTATTTTAGGAACCCTCATTATCTACATGTGGCTCTTCATTCTCTCTTTTCCAGCTTTCACCTTCTGCCATATTGTAATTTCTTTCCCATTTGTTTTCTGTGTTACTGACTTGATATTCTGAATCTCCGCTGCTAGTCTTCCCTGCCTGCAAAGTGGCTTTGCTTCTGTGACTGCAGTTTTCATTCCCTTGCTGTCTCTCCATTTGGAATGCATCTTCCTTTCCATCCCCTCCTGCTGACTGGCCCTTCTTGTGGCTTCCTGCTCCTCTGGTTTAGAAGCCATGCTTTCTTAACACACTACTGAGGAAGTGTACAGCTTCCTGAACTTTTCTTCTGCATTCTGGGGTATCTCCTTTCTAGAGGCGTGCTCTTCCTCTGAGTCTACGGAATGATGTCCCCGTTCTGGTGTCTTTGGGGTTTTCCTCTTTGAAGTCGAGCATAATGGACTTTGGCGGGACTTGCTGAGGTTCCACAGACAGGGTGAGTGGCTTGTCCTGGGGCTCTCTTTCTGCCCCCTTTCGGGGTGATTTCGTTCCCTTCTCATTTCTGTGCTAGCTGTGGAGATTGATGCATGCAGGTCCCTGCCACTTGCTCATATCTAGAATGTCTCCCTCGATGTGTCTCTACTCTGCTCGGGGTGGAGTGGGGGAGCATATTCCTTTGGCCTGCAGCATCTGGTTCTTTGGTTCTCCTAGTCTGATGCAGTATGTGAAAAGGACAGTTGCCTGCCGGCATCACTTCTGGACGTTTCTATCCTCACCCCTTCCCACTACTGCTTCCCTCTTTGGCCGGCAACTCTCAGATGCTCGATGCCCCTTAGAGGCCTTGGGTGGCTGTGATCTGTGCAGGCATGTTCTGGAAAGGGAAGAGGGCATAAGGGGTGAAGTGGAACTTCCTTGGCCCAGCTCCTCACTGGGCCTCCGAGATAGGGATAGAGGGTGGTACTTACTGCTTTTTCTCTCAGGCAGTCTGTCTCAGGTAGTCGAGTCAGGGTGAGGGGGTTCTAAGCCTGGAATCCATCCCTAGCACAGGTCCACCTCTCCCCAACTCTGACACTGGACTATCTTTCAGTATTAGTTTGAAGAAAGGTTGTCATGAGCTTTCACTGTTTGTCTGGCATCATAATACTTGTACTGAAAGATTGTGAGGGTCTTGGGGGCTGCTATCCCCATTTTGAGCCCAAAAGTCTTCTTCATATAGTGTGTTAAATCATTCATTTATCGCCCCTACGCACACACACATTTGTCTGTCAGCTCTTTTGAAAGAATTATAACTCACCACGACATCAATAGTGATTAACACAGGGCTTTGTGCATAGTGTTTAACAGATATTTTTTAAATTAAACTGGGATATGATTGCCAAGAAAGAGAACACACAGAGAGGAAGAAAAGGAGAGTGGACAGAGGGACTTCGGGGGGACATGGCGGCAGCAGGAGGGGGAGCACAGCAGCGAGGGGGGCACAGAGGTAGCAGGCGGAGAAGCCCGGGGAGCCGAGCAGGTCTGAGGAAGCACAAGGGGCCGGGAGGAGGCCAAGCCAGCCCAGGCAGCGATGGCGGGCTTAGCCAGCTGGCTGAGAAGGGCAGCGAGGGAGGTGATGGCCTGTCTGGGCCGTCCCTGGCGACCTGTCGGTTCAGAAGATGGAGACAGTCCTTGCGCGAGTGGGAAGCCTGAGTGGGTTGAGGAAGAGGAAGCAGTGCAGTGCAGATTTAAAAATAAAAAGAAGAGAAAAAAGAGGGCTTGAGGGGAAATCAGCATGCCAGAAGGTTTTTGTTTTGGTTACTGATGCTGCTGTTGTTGGAATGGGGAAGATTTGATCAGCTTTATATCCTAAGGGATGGAGGTCGTGACTAGAAAGAACAATTCGTAGACTGAGAAGGAGTATTTGAAAAAGCCAGTTTGACTCTGATCTGCAGAGGATGAAGTCAGCCTTGTGGAGAGAAAGCTTGGTCTGAGAGCTCCTGAGGGAAAGGGCTGCCTCCCACTGGGTCCGGCCGGCGCCCAGCAGGGCATGCATGGCACCTGTCAGTGGGGACAGGAGGGCCGTGGGCTGTGGTGAATTCACCGTAAGGTGGCAGGAGAGATGGGGAAGGTGCTCCCCTTTCTGCCTCCTTGTGAAGGAGGGGGCAGGGGACAGCCAGACCTGGGGTAGAACAAAGGAGAAGAATGAAAAGGCTTCCTGGCAGTCCTAGGCCCAGCCTAGGGGCAGAAGAAGCCTCTCCCCAGGATGCTGGGTGGCAGGGCAAGGGAGTCTAGAAAGCCTCTTGCCTGGGGGTGGGGGGTGGGGGGAGGCTTCTGCCATGTGCTAACATTGATTGCTTTTCTGGAAGGCTTGAGGAAGGCTTTTAGGAAGTAGCTTTGATTTAGACAGGAGAGGGACTTTTCCTGGACCCAAACCCTTTTTTCCTCATCTTTCAGGTATTGTGGAGTATTGCTCCACATTCTGTCTCCAGAGATGTGAAGTACATTGGCTGTGGGCGCACAGTAAGCCCCTGTGGAGATGGTCCTTGTCCCAGGCCCCCTGACCCCCCCCCCAGACACCGGGCCATGGTTGTCCTCCCTCCCCTCTGTGTCTCCGCCCACCCCCTCTCTGGTCATCTGCCTCTCTGAGGACTGACTTGAACCCGACTAGACTGGCTTAGCACGGTCAGCTGGACAAGAAAGCTGGTCGTGAAATAGCCAGCTCTGAACATAGGCTTATGACAGCCTTCTTGGGTTGAAAAACAAGATCTTACTTAATTACCTAATTAATCAATTAATAGATAAAACATCTTTGAGAACTTCCTGTGTGTCAGGTACCGATGCCATAAAGGTGATGAGGCCATCATCCCTGCCCTTAAGAGTATATATCTAGTTCGTTGAGGGAAACTCACTTACATAAAGGCCTTTAAGCTAGGGGAAAATTCACGTGAGGTGTAGACAGTCCATTTAAACGAGAGGCAGAGGGATGGATTAAGTAATCCCTGGAGTCCTGTCCCAACCAAGCAGTTTCATTATAAAGCAGGACCTGCAAATTGGCTTTTCCTTGCACTATTCTTCATTGCCCTTTCAAACAAATAATTAACCATGCAAAAATCATGCAGCATATTCTAGAACTCAATTCCTAGTACTGCTCTCCGGAGTACTTGAACCGTGCCCTGGGGTTGGCTTTGCTACAAGAAACTCTTGATGAGAAGAATGCCTGATGGTTGTGCAATTGTGTGCAGTTGGCTTTCCTTGCATGGTTCTGTGTATGCACATCAATTACACGCATTCGGTATAATTTGTCTTTTTAAAATCACACCTTCTATTTCACCCCAAGAAGATAAATGGATCCTGCCTCAGTCCCAATTCCATTGATTTTTTTGTGGTCCTATGGTGAAGCTATTATCAACACTAATCTCAAACCCCGCTAGGAGCCAGGAAGTCCTTAGAATACAGAGCACCAATTTCTGCGACTTCCAACTTCCTTTTCTTTTCACTGGCTTCTGTTCTGACCCCCTCCCCTCATCCCATTTTCAAATATGATTTGATTATCGTCCTGTGAGGTCCGTTCCCCTGGCTCTGTGCAGAAACCTTTTGGACATCTCCAGGGGTCTCTCCTGATGGAGCGTGACCTTCCCCGGGGCAGGGTAGCTCTGCCAACTTTGAAGCCTCACTCTGCGGCCCCCCTTTCCAGCAGGGTGAGCCCACACCCTTCACCTTGCTGCTCTCAAAATGACTTTTCTAGGGAGAGGTGGAAGAAAAGAAGAAACACGGGGATTGGAATTGAGAGACTACAAGGCACTGGGGAGGCTTTTTTGACAGTGAGCTCAGTGTTTGAAGATGGGGAAGCAGTGATGTTTCCAGGACTTGAAGCAGTCAATGTCAGATGGTCATTTGTTTCCACTTTCCTTGGCTGCTCTGTGGCCTCCCTGGTTGTCACACACCCCTCCTTCTGCTGGACCCGGGACCAAATTCAAGATCTGAAGTGATCACATGCCAATTAAAAATCATATTGATCAAGTTTCTGAAGGCAACACATTCAGTTCATTAAAATATTTCTAACAGTACAAAGGGCATACAGTGAAGAGTAAGTCTTTTCTCACTGCTGACCCTGGCCCAGGGGGCCTCCTGAACACTGCTCTCACCGGATCCTGTGGAGCCTTCCAGAGACAGTCTATGAATCAGGCATGCACTCAGCTCCTCCTGCTACTGCCACTGTCCACGCTGCTCCTTCTCCTCCCCTCCTCCCCCTTTCTCCCTCCCCTCCTCCCCCTTTCTCCCTCCCCTCCTCCTCTTCCTCTTCCTCCTCTTCTCTTTTTGTGTAATATCTTGTAGATGATTCTATACTAGAACTCATAAGCCTGCCTCATTCTAAAGGGTTGCATGGTGTTCTATTATGTGGATATACAATAACTTATTTAACGAATCCCCTATTAATCGCTCTTTGGTTTGTTTCCAGTCTTTTTGCCATTAAAAAGAATACTGCCCAGAAGAATTGAAAGCAGGAACTCAAACAGATATTGTACAAAAATGTTTACAGCAGCACTATTCACAGTAGCCAAAAGGCAGAAATATCCCAAGTGTCCATCAGGAGATGAATGGAGAAACAAGAGGTGGTATATCTGTACAATGGAATATTATTCAGCCATAAAAAAGAATGAAGTATTGATAGATACAACATAGCTGGACCTTGAAAATAGGATGCTAAGTGAAAGAAGGTAGACACAGAAGGACAAATATTTATGATTCTACTTGTATGAGGTACCTAGAATAGGCAAATTTCTAGGGACGAAACATAGAAGTTATGGGGGACAGGGGAAAAGGGAATGGGGAGTTATTGTCTGATGCACACAGAGTTTTATGTTAGGGATAATGAAAATGCTTTGGGTGTAGGTAGTGGTGATGGCTATTGTGAATGTATTTAATGACACTGAATTAGATACTTGCAAATAGTTAAATTGATAATTATCATATAATATAGGTTTCATCACAATACAAAGAAATGACAATAGAAAGACAGGAATATGCTGCTGAAGCCTTAAAAAAAAAGGACGCTGCAGTGAACATCTTTGTACAATAGAGTGCTCTGTAGGAATGCAGGTGTATCTGTATGATACATTTCCAGAAATGGGGTTATGGAATGGGAGAGTGTGTGCATTTAAAATGTTAATATATGATGCCAAATTTTCTTCTGAAAGATTGTGCTAGGTAATGCTCTGACCCATGAGATATGAGGTTGGTTTGATGCCAACCACAGTCTGATAGCCAGCATTTTGATCTTTGCTACCCTGACAGTGGAAACATGGTGCCCTTTGTAGATTTAATCTGTCTTTCTCTAAGGGTCTTATACCGTATGTGTGGGGAATGCCAGAGACTCCACAGAGCAGGAGTCACTCTAGTCCCAGGTCAAGAGCAGGCTGGAGGCATAAGGGAGGGCTGGCTGGCTGGGATGTGCAAGAAGGATTTCTGACTCAGTTTACTCCTTCCCCAACCTCCCTCTGGTAAGGTTGGCCTGCTGCCTCAACCTTATCATGTGATTCATGGACCCATGGAATGGCACCTTGGAAGAGAGCCTGAGGTGCCCAGCTACCTAACACAGCAAAAGTCCCCGATATGCTCCCTTGTCAGCCTTGAAAGCCTCTGTACACAGCTAGTGACAGCAGGCTCACTCCTTCCTGATACTTAAGGAGACTATGCTCCCATTAAATGCACCTCCTGGTTTCCAACCCATAATCTTAGACATTCTGAGGAACCAGGACAAGTGTCGTCCTTCTTTTAGCAGCTCTTGGGCCAGTGACTTGCAAAGATAAAGCCTGGAACATGATGGTGTTGGATGGATCCATGAATAAATGAATTCTCTCCACACTCCAGTCACTCAGGTTCTTATTATCCTATGGTTCCCAGAACAGCACAGAATTCTTTGGAAGGAACGTCTTCAATCGAGAAGATGGTGGCTGGCCCTTTCTGGGATGTGACTCTATCCGGGATCAGTGTAGGAAGCACGTAGTCACCTGGCATGCCTTGGTCTCCTTCACGTAGTGTGCCGTGGAGCCATGGCTCCTTGATTTATGTGCATTTGTCCTGTCGAGAGAGCACCTTCTCTTGGCTTCAGTCCAGAATTCCAAACCCCCACGATCAATCTGAGTGAATCTTAGCTCACTCACCGGCACTTTATTCATTTCTTCCAGATTTCTGTCACTTCCTGATTTGATATACATTCTGTTAAATATTTTTCCTCCACTTTATGGATTAAAATGTTGATTAGGTCAGGACCAAGGGCAATGTCAGGTGATGACATCCCATTTCTCAAGGCTGACAGGATACAGTTACTTAACAGAATTATTACTAATGGGATGGCTGAAGTCTCGGCCAACTATCATGTCCGTGGTGAAATCACACGGGGCTCAGGCTCTGCTGAAATCAGGATGACCGAGACTGTGGAAAAAGACTTGGGCGGGGGGGGACAAAAGGGGACAGCTACTATTAGTGTCTGAGTTCTGACTGCCATGGAAGAAGTAGATTGTTCAAGTGAAAGCGGGGGGACTCAGGAAAAAGCATGGCTTGGTATGTGGAACTGAGAGAGGAGAGGATAGCTGCCTTCAGACGTGTAGGTACAATATGAAAGCAGAAATAATGAACATATGCATGGTGCTTACCACCTGCCAGATGCCAGATGCGGTCCTATGCACACTTACGTATATGATGAACTCATTTAATTCTCACACATCCTGTGAGGCAGGAGGAATTATTATCCCCACTTTACCAATGAGGACGCTGAGGCACAGGGAATGGTTAAAGCATTTACCCTGAGTCATACCTCAGGGGCTTAAACCCAAGCAGGCTGGCCCCAGACCGTATACTCCCAAGTGCTTCACTTCTGTGACCTCGGGAAGCTCAGCCTTCCATCGTACTACTGAGTGAATTTCAAAGAGTGCACTGGCATGTTCAGCTTCTAGAAAGAGGACTTGGCAAATCCCAGGGATTCCAGATCTCAGGGTAATCTCTCCAGGGCCAGCAGTGCCTATGGAATTTTCTCTCCACAAAGTGGGAGAGGGAAAGCGGCTGCGGGGGGTGGGGTCAGAACCACCTGGGAGCTGCTTCCTGGTGTGATTCTGATAACCGTCAGCGTTTGAGAACCAGTGGTCTGGGGTGTGGCTCCGAGTCATTTCTTAGAGCTCCGAGCGTTTTAGTGTGAGCCTGAGGTAGTACAATCTGCAGGCTCTCCTGTATCTCCGTGTTGGGGGTGCAGAGGGTAGCAGGGGAGAGGGAAGCAAAGGCAGGCCTTAGTCAGCTCACCCGGGATGGGCCATTTTGAGGATGGGCTGCCGCCAAGGCTGTAGACACCTGCCCAGGGCGCCAGAGCTCTGGAGAGGACCAGAGGGTTTGCAGACTGCCAGAGAAACTTCTTAATGCAGAGCATTGCAAGGTTGTCCTAACATCCTATTACTGGAAAATGCTATTTGTTGGGCCTAGAGTAGTTCGGTTTTTAGCCAGCTTATCTCCCAATTTGACTTCTTTTAACCTCATTTTAATTATTTTTTCCTTAAGATTGATACAATTTAAGTACTAATTAGAACATCATCGAAATCTGTTATTCTAAACAAAGACTTTTCTGATTATGCTTTTTAAGAACTTTTCTTGTGAAGCGGATACAACCATTATTTGTTTTTTCAATTAGGTAGTATACAAACGTGCCCAAAAAAAGAAAAAGAGAAAGAGAAAGAAAAACTTACTTCAAATTCCACTACGAAGAAGAAATTAACATTTGGTGAACATCATCACCACACTCTTTCTCTGATAGAATGATAGCTAATTGGGTAAATTGAAACACTTTTACAAAAATAGAATGTTACTGTACACATTTTTTTTAAAGATTTTATTTATTTATTTGAGAGAGAGAGGGAATGAGAGACAGAGAGCATGAGAGGAGGGAGGTTCAGAGAGAGAAGCAGACTCCCCGCCGAGCAGGGAGCCTGATGCGGGGCTCGATCCCGGGACTCCAGGATCATGACCTGAGCCGAAGGCAGTCGCTTAACCAACTGAGCCACCCAGGCGCCCTTACTGTACACATTTTTAAATTAAAAGCAATATGTTTAATTTGATTTGAATTTAATAGATAAAAAAATTCCAATGGAACTTCAGGAAGTGCTGAAGTTCAGAAATATTTTTCTTCATGGCAAGTTTCCCATTTCTGAAAGAATTTCTGCGAAGTTGTTTGTTTATTTGGGAGGGAAAGATGTGGGTTTTCTTACCCCAGTTCTAAAATGTCATAGTATCTCCCGCTCCCTGCACGCCAGGCCCTGGATGTCCATGCCACTGTTTTTTCCACGATGAGGTTTGTGGCATCTGTGCTCTGTGCCCTGCCCAGGGGCTTTGCCATGCCCCCCACCCCCTTCAGCTCTGTTCCCTCCCTTTTCACTGCGGACTCTTTATTCCAACCTAGTGAGTCCCAGGCCTTCAAGTGCATAGGAAGCGCTTGAGGATTTGGTTAAACTGCAGATTCCGGTGCAGCAGGTCTGAGGTGGGGCCCGAGGGTCTTTATTTCTGACAAGCTCCCTTACGATGTCAGTGGTGCTGCCCCAAGAACCAAGCTTTGACAGAGAGGTTCTCACATCTTTTGTTCACTTCAGTGTCAGCCGGATTCCATCCTCCCCCATGCCCCACCTTGCCCTCACAGCTCTCTGGCACTGTGTTCCCCGAATCGTGGCATCCTTGACAATGCCTGTATCTCCTAGCCTATTGGTGAGCATGGGGTGGGGAGCAACCTGCCTGGGTTTAAAACTCAGAGGTGACCTAAAGTTGTTTTGCTCAGACTTGTGGATGTTGCTTCAGTGTCTTCTGGCATTGAACATTGCTGTGGTCGGTTGAGGGCAAGCTTGAGTGTTATTTGTTTGTTTGTTTGTTTGTTTATTTAAAGGTGATTTGCCTTTCTCCACCTGGATGTCCAGAGGAGTCCTTCTTCACCCTTGAGGTTTACTGACTCGCCAGGATGTGTCCTGATTTGATCTTGGGATGTATTCTGGCTTTTTCAAATGGCAGTTTCAAGCTCTTAATTCCAGAAACCTTTCTCCCATAGGCCTTTGAATGGTTTTTGCTCTACTTTTGGTGTCTCTTCTGCAGAGCAACAATGATGCATATGTGGGTGGAGGCCCAGGAGTGCATGTTTTTTGTCACAGGTGCTGTGGACTGTGACCCACTGAGGCTATTTTCCTGCCTCCTCCACACTCTCTTCTGGAAGTTTCTCTGGGCCAGGGGCTCTCTGCCCAGGAGCACTGGAGATGGGGGCAGCAGGAGGCCGACACGGAGACAGAAGAACACCCTCTGGGCTGTACCACAGGCTCCCACCCTTTCCTCTGCGCCTTGCAACTCTCATATGCTGGGAGGCCTTTCCGGATGTGACATTTGCCTTTAGAGAAATCCAAATCTTGCCCAAAGTCTGAGGAGTTTGCCAGCGCTCAGTATTCTTCCAAATTCCCCTGCATTTTCTATATGCGATTTATAGTGATGGCTGTTTCTTTATTTAAATAAGGGCTGATATTTCTTCTCTTCCTAGAAGAAAAATCCTTTTTCCTTTGTGCATTTAGCTAGAGATATGTGGGAGGAGGTAGAAGGCCTCAGGAACAACTTTGCTTTCCTCTACCTTTCTGTCTTAGCCAAGTCCAGGATGTGGTTTAATTTGGTCCACATCGAATTGGCCTATTTTCCCCTCTTTTCCCAGATCAACAAGGCTAGTGGGGGGCAGGGGGACACATGACCCACAAGGGCCTGGCACTCTGTCCCCACGGCCCCAGTTCCTATAGCTGTAGCAGCTCAGGCCTGAGGCTTCCTCAGGCCAACTCCTTCAGAGGGGGACTCACCTTCAGCCCAAGCTCCTCAGTTTGTGTCTCTGGAAAGGCTGTTTTATTGGCAAATGGTGAATGAGACAAAAGGCTGAAACTACCAAACCCACTGACCCAGCTCCTTGGGTGAAAACCACAGCCACCCACCATTTCACGTGCAATTATTTGTATATCTGTGCTTTCTTGGAAAACAGGGGGTGTTGGCTGGAAGTACTTCGAAGTGGGCCAAACCTCCCTTCTTCAGTTAATTTCACGCCATGACATCATAATAGACGTGGCACCTGACCACTCCAGAGTGAAGGCCTTTCAGTCTCCAGAATCACCCCCACCTTTAACCCATTTAGTAGGATAGGGCCAAACAGGAGGGGTGTCCTCCCCACTTGTGAGATAGGAAAGTTGAGAGCATGGAAGTGGGAGTCACTGACCCACGTTGTTTGTATGAAAAAACATGAAACAGATGACGGTAACCCCATCATCTCAGGACCCTCGTAACCACTTCCGGGGGATCCAGGAAGGTGCAGAGGGTGCTCTCTCCCCGTGGTGCCTACCCAGGCACGCTCTGCTTGCCTTCCTCACGGGATGGCTGTGGGATCGGTGCGTGCCTGTCGGGGAGGGTGGGAGGTGAGCAGATTGCAAGCCCTGGGAGGCCGCAGCCTGGCTCCTGTAACACCTCAGCGTGCTGACGTGGCCCCCAGATGTCAGAGGACACATCTGGGAGAGCCGGCTGCAGATGTAGACAGACACTCTTAGTGTGACTGCAGACAGAGCAATGGAGGAGGGGTCAGCCACTGGGCTGAGACGCCCCGGCGCTAAACTCCACTAGGAAAGAAAAGTCATTTGGTCCAGACCCCTGCCTTCAGCCAAGACTGCAACTGCTGCCCTCCCCCGCCACACACACACCCAGGCCACGGATGGGAAACAAGCTCGTTCTCTAAAGGTGCTAACCTTCTATCCAAACACCTCCCCTAGACGGTATCCCCAGCCTCCCTTAATAACCACAGGCTGAAGACACAGCTGCAGCCGTTTCCTCTTGGCTGTGGATTTAACACATTGTAAACACTAGATTGTAAAACTGACTCAATTACACACCAAGCAAGAGAGCTTATTCCTGCTTCACTTCTGTTACTTTTTAAAAAAGTCAGATGGAATAAAGTCGCTGTGGAGGTTGAAGATGGGATTCCATGTTGTAGTGGACATATGTCTGGGTGGGTAGGGGCAGCACCCGGAGTCGGAACACCCCTTCCTGCTTGGAGGTGGGGAGGATTGTCTTCCTGGAGAGTGCCCAGGGGTCCCTCCTCTCCACCTCTGGGGAGCTAGAGCCCGCGTACCTGACCAGGTAGCTCAGCTACCTGGATGCTCCTGACTAAAGCTTTGACTTCTGAGGGAGCAGACGGAAGATTCAGGAGAGCTGGGACATTTGCCACAACATTAAGTCCTGGCAGATGCATCTGCATCGTTTGGAGGGTGGGCGGGGCAGAGGGGCTATGGGAGCATGTAACCCGGCCCAGACCCTCCCTGAGGTGCGGCCCGGGCTTTGGGGCCCAGCCTGCCTAGTCTCCCACCCAGCCTTTCTGATGACTCAGAGCACTGTGCCACGGCCTTCCAAAAGGCTGCTTTCCTTTTCTGTTTCCTTCATTTAACCACAGTCAATTTCTATTACTATAGCTAGGAATCCTCACTGATACAAGAGTGGTGCCGAGTTTGAGTCAGCCGCTTAGGGGAAGGCTACTTCTAGCAGAAAGACCGTACCTATTGAGTGGATCAAGAAATGCCCATTTGTAATTCAGTAAATGGGTATCGAGTGTATGCTGGGGGCAGGCACTGTGCTAAACACTAGGGAACGTGTGCCCTCATGGAGCTTAGGCCCTGGTGGAGGAGACATGCCTGTCCAGTTTCCAGATCACCTCTCCACATGGGTCCCATTTAGAAGGCTGCCTGCCTGGTAGGAGCATGTATGTCCACGAAGCAGGTGCCCAGCAGGCCTTTGTGGAGTGTCAAGTAAGGTTCTGGCATTTCAATAGTGGCAACTCATCTAGAGACCGGCTTTCATGTGGGCACAAATCGCCCACTCTTTTATGGGTTATTGTAGCTATTTCGTCTAGTTTTTGCTTTCTCATTTTATTTTCCTTTCTTCTTATTTAATAGACCTCAAGCGGGAGAGAATTGCTGGTCATGGCCAATCATAGATTTACTGTCTGTCTTTAGGGCTGCCAGGGTTGTATGCATTTGGGGTGTTAGGAACCCCCAGGCAGCACCCCAGGCTCCCACACAGTGCACAGGCTCCAATCCTGACTCCTCCTTTGCAAGGCAGTCCCATTTGGGCTTGGAGGCTGACCGCGATCTCCTGTAGGCTGGGCCACGGTTCCCACCTTCCAGTTTCTGCGCAGTTCTGGCCTGCTTCTCCATCCCTAAAGGTACTGGACCTCTCAATGCCCATCAGCTGGAGCCTCAGACTCCCTGGCTGGTCAGCACTGGCCCAGTGGCCTTTGGCATGTCCCAGAGAGCAGGCAGGGGTCATCCTCCAATAGAAAGGTAGCAAACATCCCTAAAGTGCTGATCCTGGTGAAACTTGAGAAGCCTGGGGGAGCTTTTAAACACATACTGATGCTAGCCCCCGCTCCTCCCCTGTCATTCTGACTGAACTGGTCCTTATGGGGTGTGGGCAGGGTATTTTTTAAATCTTTCCAGGTGGTTCCCATGAGCTGCTAGGGTTAAGAAGCACTATTTGAGGTCTTTATTTTTTTCCTAAGATAACCCTTCAAAGAGGAACCAAGAAGAGGTTAGGAAAAGGAAGGGTCAGGTCAGAGGTAGAGCCTGAGGAAAAAGTGGTGGGCATGGCTATTAGGGCTGAGTAGAGAGCATAGGAGTGAAGACTGGACTGTCAGGCTCTGCCCAAATATAGCCACAATCTTGATACATCTCTCTAGCAAGAGGCACGTAGTTGTTTCTTATCTGCTTGTGTTTAATGGATCTTCTCTTTGGCCATGACCCTGGAGAAAAGAAGAGGGAGGCAGACCCTTTTAATCTCAGTCCTGTCCTCTCATAGCCCACCCCTTCTCTGGTGGGAGGGAAAGGGGCTGAACAACAGAGGAACAAGGATTTCAGCTTAAGACAAGGGCTGGGAAGGAAAATGGAAAGAGAGTGCCTGGGACTGGGGCTGCTTTAGAAGAGTGGTCCAAAAAGTCCTCTCTGAGCTGAGGGCATTCCAGGCAAACTCAGCAAATGCAAAGGCCCTGAGGTAGGAAGATCTTGGCAAGGTTGAGATGAGAGCTGAGAAGTAGGTATGGGTCAGGTGGTATGGGGCTGATAAGTTGTCCTCAACTTACCTTTCTAACAGGTAGAAATAACCCTCCTCCTCTTCAGCATTATCATGCCCCATCCTAAATAGGTAAATGTAGAGATTTGGAAATTGAAGAGCTACCACTCCGAAGTGGTTGGGTGCCATATCCATGATGTTGTCGTGGCTTGAAACTATACTGAGGAATGGAGGCTTGGCCCACCCTGAAGTACTTCCAGCCAACATTCCCTGTTTTCCAATAAAACACAGATATGCAAATAATTGCATGTGAAATGATGGGTGCCTCTGGTTTTCACCCAAGGAGTTGGGTCAGTGGGTTTGGTAGTTTCAGCCTTTTTTCTCATTCACCATTTGCCAATAAAACAACCTTTCCAGAGACACAAGCTTGGGCTGAAGTGTATTTCCCCTGTGAGTGTGAAGGAAGCCCCTGGAGAGTTTGGAGGAGGGGAACAATGATCTGACTGAAGCGAAATAATAATACTAATAACCACAAGCACCAGCACTCTGGCCAGTGTGTGGGGAGAGCCGCTTGCAGCGGAAGTCAGAATGGAAGGCGAGGGGACTGAGGCTGAGCAGGGCACTGCCCTCCTGTGGCCACCCAGCACGGGAGTGACAGACGGAATCTGGCCTGGCAAGCCCAGCGGGGGCACTGCTGTCCCTGTTCCGGCCCGGGGCCCGAATCCTGACTGGCAGCGTCCTCCCCCCAAAGGACTCAGGCTCCTCCCACTTGCCAGGAAATCAGTAGCCTTTCCCCCCTTCTTTCAAGATCAGAATAGGAACTTCATGAGACATGCATGGCCTCCATCCCATCCATTTGATGATGTCTTTCCTTTAAAAATGTCTGTTAGGCTTATTTCTCAGGACCCTGGCCAGGGGTATTTTCTTCCTTCAGAGATTCCCAGGCAGTTCTCGCCTTAGGCCTGGGGCTTTCACTAGGGAATGGCTCCCTTCCCTTCTCTCCAAGGAGCGGATGAAGGCCTTGAGCTTGAGGGGGAGGAAGAGGCAGAATTGGCAGACTTTTTCCGCAGGCAGGCTGGGAAAGATTGTTTAAATTTAGGCCTTACCCTCCCAGAATGAAAATAAGTTATTTTTATGTGAGTAAGTGTTAGTTATTGAATTAAATATAAGTACAGGGCACTTCTCCTAATTTATAGCTCCGGTCCAGGAGCTGAGGCGGCCTGCGTCATCCGGGCACCCTCCTCCACAGGCCACACTGGCTTCTCAGCTTCTCCCACCCTCTGTGCTCATCTGTCTTGGTTGCCTCTCCCAACTTTGTCAAATGTAACGTGGAAGAAAGGGAAATTAAAAGAAAACGAGAGCTTTTCCAAGAGGGGAAATCAGATTTATCCTGAGGTAATTAAATGTGTAGGGAAATGAGAACAAAGGATTGCAAATAGTGTGTGTATGTAGTGAGAGAGAAAATAAATCATTATTTCCCAGGCAGCCAGAGCCCTCTGATGAATCTTAAATTCAGGTGCCTACGAGGTGGAATTGGCAGGAGAAGCCAGATGTGGGCTTTGTGTGGCTGCAGCTGAATGCTCAGGGGTCCCGGACAGCCGCACAAACGCTGTCAGCTTCCCCTGCCTCCCCACGGAGCCCCTGCCGGTCCCGGATGGGTGGGAGGATCACTGAGGGAGCCCCTCCCTGCCATGGTGGGGGAACCACCGTCCACTCCCTTTACATGCAGCCTTCTGTTCCCCCGTCCCCGTGGAACTGTCCGTGCTCAGGGCCCTCCGCACTGGACTTTTCTTTTGTCTTTCTTGTCCTCTAGAAGCTGAAAACATTGCAGTCAAGGGCTGTATGTATTTTTTTCTTTTTTAAAAGATTTTATTTATTTATTCGAGAGAGAGAGCACGAGCAGGGGGCAGGGCAGAGGGAGAAGGCAACTCCGCACTGAGCAGGGAGCCCTACTCAGGGCTGGATCCTGGGACCCTGGGATCATGACCTGAGCTGAAGGCAGCCGCTTAACCGACTGAGCCCCCCAGGCGCCCCAAGGACTGTATCTTTTATTGTGGCATTCCCAAGTGTCTACCACAGCGCCTGGCCTACTGTGGTCACCCAATATGTGTTTGTGGAATGAATAAGTGAATGAATGAACAAATGAGCCTAGGAGGGACCCTCATTCGTTAAGGTCAGTCACATTAAGGTCATCTCACTGCCATGTTTGACAGGTGCATCTCCTGCGCCTTCACTCTGAGGTGGGGTGTGATGGGAGCTCCGGGAAGGACAGGGAGCGGAGGAGAAGCAGGGAGGTAGAGGTGCTGCTTGAACTGGGCCTCCACAGAGTGACAGTTTTTGTGAAGCCCCTTGCACTTCAAGCAAGCAACTGTCAACCCCGTCTTCCCCACACTCTGCCCAGCTTAGACCCACGAAGGCGTTGGTCCTCTGAGAGACAGTGCTGGAGAGTGGCCAGCAAGGCTTTCAAAAGCTGCTGTGATGAGCATGCTGAGCAAGAACCGACCTCCTTGGGAAGCTTTCTGGGGCCATAGTCTACACAGTCCATCTTCCTATCTTCCAGCCTCTGGAACACTCTGATGCTGTGAGTTCCTTCTGCAGTAGCCTCCCTCCCCCTCTACAATGACCAGCTCAGATATCCCCTTCTACCCCTTGGCAGATTCTTGAAACTTCCGTGTATGCTGTGGCCACTATCCACCCTGTCTCATGGTTGCGCCTGATCCACCTTTTCCTATGACGCACCCATCCATGAGCTGCACAGGACCTGAATAGCATCTCATTCAGCTAGCGACTGCTGAAGAAATACAAAGCTGATTTCCTTTATAGACCCATTTCCTGATGCTTTTTGAGCGGCACTGTGTGACAGGGATGGTACATGGGCTTTGCGTGGTGATCTTATTTCCTCCTCAATGCTGGACAGGAGTGAGTCTTGCCAGCTGATGGGGACTGGAGGATAGAAAATTCTGGGCTGAGGCTGTGCCTTGGAGAGGTTGAGGCAGAGGGGGCCAGAGAGACTGCGGCGGCCTTGGGTAAGTCAGCCTGAGAACCTGTGTATTCAGAGTGATCTTGCCTTTCTACCAAGGCTTAGCCTTCTCAGGCGGCCCAGCCAAGCTCTGCCTGCAGTGCTTCAAAGTACCCGGGGGCTGCATACCGCATTCTCCTGCCCCAGTCTGTGGCCCTAGCCTGGGGTTGGGGGGTGGCTACCTCCCAGCAGCAGGCTTGAGGACTGAGCGGAGATTCCTCCACACCTCTTCCAGAGCCCTAAAATTCCACTGTGAGATAGTATTATTATTTTATTGTGGTAAAATACACATAACATAAAACTTACTTTCTTAACCATTTTTTAAGTGTACAGTTCAGTGGTACTAAGTGCATTCTCACCATGTCTGGAACTCTTTTCATCTTGCAAAATCGAAACTCTGTTTCCGTTACACACTAACTCCCCATGCCCCCCTCGCCACAGCCCTTGGCACCCACCAACCACCATTCTTCTTTTCTCTCCCCATCTCCCCCATCCTCCAGCCTCTGGTAACTACCATTGTACTCTGTCACTGTGAGTTTGGCGTGTATGTGCGTGTGTATATATGAATATATATATATATATATATATATATATTCATTCTACAGATAAGTGAGACTATGCACTATATGTATTTCTGTGTCTGGTTTATTTCACTAAACATAATGTTCTCCAGGTTCATTCATCCATATTATCACCAGTGGCAGGATTTCCAGTCTTTTTTAAGGCTGAATAATATTCCATCGTAGGATGTTGTATCACAGTATATACAATAGAATATATATATTCCTTTATAATAAATACATATATATCTCACATTTTCTCTAATCATGCAACATTCTTTTCACTGGGTTCTAAAGGTTCTTTAGAGCCTTTAATGTGATCCCTGTTAGAATAAACACCACTTTGGACTAAAAGACCTTCAGGCTTAGCAGTGATACTAGCTTTATTATTCTCTGTGGACTGAGCCCCACAGAGGCAAGAAGCCTAGATGAGCTGGAGCATATGAATGGGGGGCTCTTAGTCAGTGCTGTGGTCTGAATATTCATGCCCCCCCAATTCATATGTCGAAACGCTAACCTTAAGGTGATGGTATTAAGAGGTAGGGCCTTTGGGAGGCAATTAGTCATGAATGTGGAACCCTCACAAATGGGATTAGTGTCCTTATAAAAGAGGCCCCAGAGAACTGTCTCGTCCCTTCAGCTCCATGAGGACGAGGTGAGAAGTCTGCAGGCAGGAAGAGGGCCCTCCCCTGACCATGCAGGTACCATGATCTCAGACTGCCAGCCTCCAGAACTATGAGAAATACATTTCTGTTGTTGGTAAGCTACACAGGCTGTGGGGTCTGGTTGTAGCGGGTCACACGGACTAACAGTCAGCCTGGCCAGCAAGGGTGGGGCTGCCTCTGGGAGGGCGGGTGGCCCTTTAAAACTGCTTCCCCTGTAGTTCTCTGGGGCAAGGGAAGCAGGGGAGGGGTATGTACCAAGCAGATACCAGCTTTTAAAGGACTTGCATTGTTGATATTCATCTCTTCTGGCCAAAGACATATCTGCAGATAAATATTCCAGAAAATATCATTTTTTGTTTTCAAATTACAGAAATAAAGTGTGCCTGTTGTAGAAAACAAGAAGGATGATACAGGAAATACAAAGAAAAACTGAAAATCACCCAGAATGCCACCGCCTAGAGATCTTTTCTGCCAGCCCTTTGGTGTATTTCATTTTAGCATCGTGTGTGTATGGGATCATATTGTAAGCAATTTTATATCCTTCATCCATTGAATATTACATTGTGATCACTTTTCCTGTCATTAAATTTATTTGAAAACATCATTTGTAATGGCTGCATAATATTCAGCCTTGTGGCTGATCCATAATTTATTTAACCATTTCTCCCCTTTTGGGCACTGATGCTCATTCTAATTTGTAGATATTATAAATATCCACAAATAATGATGCTGTGAACACCCTTGTACATAAATCCTTTGGGCACTTTGTACTTATTTCTTATGGATAGATTCCTAGATGTGGAAGAAAGGGGGTGTGTGTTTGGGAGTAGATCTGGATGCTTATTCCCAAGTTGCTTTCCAACATGGTCTCCAGATGAAGGCTTTGCCCCAGTAGAAGAGAATGTCCTTGTTACGGCATCTTCTTCTGCATTGAGCATTACTGTGTGTTAAATCACTGCTAATGTGGTAGAATACACACTGTTTGTGAGCTTTTTTGGTCATTTATTGTCTGTTCATTGATTTTGCCCAATTTTCCAATAAGGTCTCATCATTTTACTTACTATTCTTAATCAAGATTATTCTTGATTCTTCTTCTCTGTCAAGATTATTAATATTTCCCAAATATGTTACAAATATTTCTCCCAGTTGGTTATTTGCCATTAAATTCTTTATAATAGCTTTACCGAGATACAATTCATATACAATTCACCCCATTAAGGTGTACAATTCAGTGGTTTTTAGAATATTCATAGACTTGTGCAGCCATCACCACTACCAATTTTAGAACATTTTCATCATCCTAAAAAGAAACCTCATACCCATCAGCAGTCACTCCCCATTTCATCTCAACTCCCCCCTCCCCCCAGCCCCTGGCAACCCCTAATGTACTTTCTGTCTCTGTGGATTTGCTTATTCTGGACATTTCATATAAATGGAATCATACAATATGTGGTCTTTTGTAGCTGGCTTCTTTCACGTAGCAGAATGTTTTCAAGGTTGTAGCAGGTCTTAGCACCTCAATTCGCCATTCAGTTTTGCTTATGATTTTTAATAGTAGAAGTTTAAAATTTTTATGTACTAAATGTTTTGAGCTTGCCTTTTATGGTCTACCCCCTCTCTCCTCAGGGCATTTATGCTTAGACTGTCCTCCAGTTAAATTTACAACTATATTTTCTTCCAATTTTTTTTAATGCTTCATTAAAACATTAGAATAATTAAATCTCAAAGTAATGTATGGATATGGTCCTGTTTTAAATGGCTTTAGTTTTTATACCAACTCTTCAATCCACCTGGCATGTATTTTAGTAAAGAGTAATAAGGTGAGAGTCTGGTTTAATTTTTTTTCCAATAGCCAGTTGTCCCGGTGCATTTCTACCCTATTTACTTGTACTGCTTCCTTTGTAATTTATTAAGTTCTTAAATGTATTTGGATCTATTTCAAGACTCTTCTGTTGCAGTGCTCTGTTTATCGATGATTGTGCCAGTGCTGTGCATTTTAATTCTAACAGTTGTAAAACAGCGGACAGTCTGGTTATGAGACAAGTTACCTCTCTTTATTCTTCTTTCTACAGACTTTAATTCCTTTGCCTTACTCATACCAGCAGAAGATCTTAGACTTGTTTCCTTCAAAGTTCCTTCTCTTCTTTTTAACAGTGCCTTCCCCTTCCCAAAACAAACAGCCGCTCGTAATTTCACTGCTTTTATTTTAAAGTCATATGTTATTTTAGGAATTAATTACATTCAGTCTTCCATCCAGGTGCACATCTTCCCATTTTGTCAGATCTTACGTATTTTAGTAATGTTTTTAATTTTCTTCATTTTGGTGCCACAATTTAGGGCTATTCTTATGTCTTTGATTGTTTTTGCTATTTTTTATTTCTGTTGTGAGCAGATTTTTTTTAAAGTGGCTATTTCTAGTATTAAAGAAGGCTCTTTCCCACCCCCCCCCTTTGTAATGGTCTACATTCCTGGACCCTCTTTCTAATTATAAGATATTTTCCAGTTGTTTCCTTTGCAATTTCTGTGTCTGATCATACTGTCTGAAACCATGATTATTTCTTCCTTTCTAATAGTTACATCTCTAATTTCTGTTTCATTTCTTATAGCCTTAGTCTGATCTTCCAGAAAAGAGTATAGCATTAGTGGAAGGGAACAAGCTCATTTTCTTTCTAATTTTAATGGAACTGACTTTAGTTCTTTCATTATTAAGGACAGCATAAGTTTAAGAAATAGAAAACTAGGAAGAAAAGTAGTGTATATTTACTTGAAAGAATAGTAAAAAAGAATATATTCAGTATGTTTTGAGAAAAGCATATTGTTTTTCCTTGTTGCTCAATTGACATGTTGTTTTGATTAATGTTAATAAAAATAATAAAACCTATTTTCGATTTCGAGAATAAACCTTAGTTGGCCATGGTGAATGATGTATTTGGCACATGGTGCTTTTATTGAGATGCTCACATCTGTATTTGTGTAACATTTTTATTTTAGTTTTTTAGTTTTTTTAAGATTTTATTTATTTCTTTGACAGAGACACAGCGAGAGAGGGAATATAAGCAGGGGGAGTGGGAGAGGGGGAAGCAGGTTTCCCACTGAGCAGGGAGCCCGATGCGGGGCTCGATCCCAGAACCCTGGGATCACGACCTGAGCCGAAGGCAGATGCTTAACGACTGAGCCACCCAGGCACTCCTATTTTAGTTTTTTAATTATATCAGCACATTTGGGTATAAGGTTTTACTAACTTCATAAAACAGACTAGAGTTTTATATATATTTTAATATCTATATTATATATATTAATATCTAATATTAAATAATATATAATATTAACTATAATATATTACAAAATATAGTGTTAATAAAGCACAGAGCTACCTGTTTTTTTAAAAGTTCAAAAGACTCCCCCTGTAGAAGTATTTAGTCTTGGAATCTTTTTTAGATATAAACTTTGGTAGTGTTTTTTTATTCTGCCCTCACAACTGATTTCTTAAGGTTTTTGTTTCATCCTGTGTCACGCTCTGATAATTTACACTTTCCAGAAAAACTATCCATTTTGTTGAGATTTTTCAATTCATCAGCAAGTGCCATACAGAGGGATTTTTTTTGGACAAGAAGAGAACACTGCCTGTGGTTGTGTCCCCTTTCTTATTACTTACGTTAATTTGTTTTCTCTCATTCTCATTATTTACAATAATATTATAGAGAACTTTACATGTAAATGGGTTTTACCGCTCACCTCCAGCTTCCCATTCTGGAATGCTTCATTTTGATTCATCACTCAGTCAGTGGAGTATGTTTTCAAGTAATACTTTCTCTTCTAAAAAATACTTGTTAGAACGTTAGAGTTCACGCACATCTTGAAATGCCTCTGTGGCTCCGCATTTAGACCATGCACTGCACTGGTTGAAGAGAACATTTCTAGCCACAACCATTTTCTACAAAACTCGGCGGGTGTTGTTGGCTCATGTCTCCTGTTCTTGCCTTTGTGTTGTTGCAGAGGTGGTCTGAGGCTTGTTCTCCACTGGTTAGCTCACTTTTTGTTTTGCTTTGGTTTTGCTTTTTTTCCTGCCTGAATGCTTGTAGATTTTTTTTTTTTAAGATTTTATTTACTTACTTGACAGAGAGAGAGACAGCGAGAGAGGGAACACAAACAGGGGGAGCGGGAGAGGGAGAAGCAGGCTTCCTGCAGAGCAGGGAGCCCGATGCGGGGCTCGATCCCAGGACCCTGGGATCATGACCTGAGCCGAAGGCAGATGCCTAACGACTGAGCCACCCAGGCGCCCCTGGTTGTAGATTTTTAATAGTTTCTTCAGATAGCATTATTAGGGCCTTCAAACCTAATGTATTAAAGTGTATGAAGTGTGTGTGTGTGTGTGTGTGTGTGTATCTGTGTGAGACAGAGAGATGGAGGGAGAGAGAAAGAGAGACGCAGCATGCTGGGGAAACAGGCATTCTCGTTGCCTTCAAATCCATCTCTCATGCACTACAGCAGTTTTTCTCATCCTTGGCACTGCTGACATCCTAGTCCACACACTTCTTTGGGGAGCCATCCCGTGCACCCTAGGATGGTTAGCGGCATCCGTGGTTCTCTACCCGTTAGATGCCGGAGCATCCTCTCCCTTGAAGTCGTGATAGCCCCAGATGCCCCCAGACATTGTGTCCTAGGGGGCAAAATGGACCCTTATGGAGAATCTCCGCAACAGAGGGTGACATGAACTTGTGTTCTGAACTCAGATGTGGGAACTGAACATCCTCCCTTATCTTATTTCAGTTGGGCTCCAGCTCAGGCAAACATGTCTATATGGGCCTTGGTTTGTGTTTTTCTCTTCCACTCCCACAGCTTTGTAATTGGTGGACATCCCTCAAGGTTTAGCACCATATCAAACTGTAGTTAACGTAGTAGCATTTGAGTTTTTACTTGCCTGGTGTTTACTGGTCTTTGGTGGGAACCTGGGAGAACCTGGGGCACACATTGCTGGCCAGCCACTCTTTTACACCACTCTCCTTTGCTGTGGATTGTCTCACTCTGTGCATTTTGATACTCAAACTCTTTAAAAAAAATTTTTTTTTGTTTCTTAGGGGAATTGTTTTTACTATAAATGCTGGTTTGGATGAATATATCACTGGTTCAGACGGTAATTTGGGATGCCCAGTGAAGTAGTTTATTCTGGGCCACACTGAAAAATGGCCCCTCTGCGACCTTAAATACACGGTCAGCTGCTCCAGACCCGAAGACACTTCTCTCAGGCCACATGCGCTAATGACGATTGAGCTGAGCTCGCAGCTTGCAGTCTACACCTAGTCAATTCTGAAACCAGGCAGTGATGAAAATCCCCTCTAAATGCAAAGAAGTGTGAGACTCAGTCGAGGCATGGTGTGAAAAACAGTTTGGCTGCATACCCTTTGCCCAACTTCATCTCAAGAGACTCGGGAAAAACACAGAAACACCTCCTTTCCAGTATTGTTTATTTTCATGTCACAAACTGTGCGGTGGAATGAAAACAGGGCCCGAGTGTGGCTCCGGTTGTGAAATGTGATTTTACTTCTTCTATTTTAATCCCGGAGAGGGAAAGTTCCAAATTATCTGCTAAAGCCACCTTCTTTGAAAGCTTTCAACGGCATGGTTTAGAAACAAGGATCGATGTCGCCGGAATTTAGGACATATGTCCGTTCCCAGAGAGAGCAGAACATGTGTTTGGGGGCTCCTTTCGCGTTTGGCCTCCCTCCGTCACACCCCAGGGGGTGGACTAGCACCTTCTCCTTCCACGTTGTGGTGGGCCCCCTTGGGGGAGTGGCAGCTTTTCATTTTTTGAATTAATTTTATTTTTACTAAAGTAATGGATTTAAAAATTCAATTTGTACCGAAATGAAAGAACATCAGTCTCCTGCCCACCTCCCCCCACCCCATCCTGCTCCCTGACACTTCGCTCTGCTTCTTATATTGACTTCCATTTTTTTGAATTATATGCTTATCATGCTGTTTATTGATACCAATTTAGACCTTCTGTTTTGGTTGCTGAGCATATGGCTCTGTATTTTGCCCTTCTCCACATTATTCCTCTTCTTTTATTTTGTGCACATCTCTCTATTGCTCTCTCTGTTACTTGTCTGTAATGTGCTGGCTTTATGTACGTGACTCTGGGATGTGATATGTGTGCAGTAGAGAATATATGTTTATCTAGTTTGTCAATCTCTATTTATAACTTTTTGGTGAGATCCATATCATGCTCACATGATTATATTTATGCAACTATTTTTCAGTGCCGAGCTGAATAGAGTGGCATACGGTGACTTTCTTTTTCATGCACTTTTTGTAAAATTTGGGATTAATGGTTTCCTCGTTTTTTCATTTATTTGATTTTCTGCGTACTACCTATGTTTTTTCCACAGACTCAACCAAATCTGTCCCGTTATAGCCAAGATCATTTCCCAAATGCTCAGAAGGTTCAGAGTGTCTCCTGACTCCATCCCTAAAGTGTGCTCTGCTTACATCCCGCTCGCTCTCTGGCCCTACTGCCGTTAGCGGGTTAGGTCTCATCTTTGCTACTTTCATGCATTGCTGATGTGATATGTGTGCACCCGGTGTTTTATTTATCTGCGTATTTGTTGGAGCAGAGGCGTCTGTGGCTGCACGCCTCACCTCCCCCCTCTGAGAACCGTGCCTCTGGGTGACCCAGCGACCAAGCCACTCACACGGCCCCTTTAGAGGCGTGGACGTCATGCCCTTTTTCTCAGTGTTCACTCCTCCCACCAAAAATGTATACAGACCTTTGTGTGCTGAGTCTCCTTCCCAGTGCTCCTTGTTTGTGAGGACTCACACCTTTTCTGTTGTTCATTGTCATTTACTGCGGTTCCAGGAGGTGGCCAAGAGAGACATGTGTTTGAGTCAGAGATTTGAACATAGATGGCTTTGGTGGCAAAAATCCATGTGTCTGAAGACCGTGACTAACACCGTCACGTGGGGCAGGGAAGAGGAATCTGAGGCCATCGCCAAAGAAGGATGAAGAGCCTCTGGGCTTCGAGCTTCAAGAAGGATTCATTTTATGTTGGGATAGGGTATTGCAGGAGATTCCTTTCCTGCAAGGTGACAATCAGGGTAGAATCTGGAATCATTTACTGCGGTTTGGCTGAAAGGCAGAGGGAAAGGCTCAGAAAACTCAAGACCAAAGTTCACCTTGAAGACAGGGC
>NC_138369.1:78870188-78885352 GCF_054177405.1 Leptonychotes weddellii
AGAGAGTTGTTGCTATTCTTTTCTTCAATCTCCTGTTGAGTTTGTAGGTGTTCAGAATGGTTTGATCCCTATCCAGCTGAATTCCTGAGAGGAGACGAAATCCAGGTCTCCTACTCCTCCGCCATCTTGCTCCGCCCCCTCCTTCTCCTTTCTTGATGGAAGTCTGCTGACCTTTAATGACACAGGTTCACTGGTCCTACCTCAGTGAGGGATCTCCTCCAACAGTCTAGTCAACTCCAAAAAGAGACCCTGATGGAGGGAGACAGAGAGAGAGGAAGAGAAGTGAGAGCTTAGAGAAAGGTCAAAGGAGGAGAAATGCCGAGCAAATTCGAGCAAGTAACCTTTGCAAATGGCAGCTGGGGAAACAGAAGGTGAGAAACTGTCATTCCAAATTGCAAACTTGACAAAGAAAATGAATCAGCACCTTGGCAGACAGGTGCCTGAGCTTCCCTGTGTCACACTCTGCAGCCCGGCTTATCAGAGGCCCCATTCCTGTGACCCTATTGAAGGTCCATTGGCATCTGCAAGTCTTGTTAATTGGAAATGCATCCAACTGCACAGTCAGCAAAAGCCTGTTGAGGAATCAGGGTCTCAGTAGGACTGGCTGACCTATTAACTGCTTCTCTGCCTGTAGCTCTCAGTTTATGGACCCAGAGCTCCCCGGGGGGCAGTATGCTTCTTCTCCCGTGCATTGATTGATCAATTGATTCATTCATTTAGTCATTCCTCTGTTCATTTGTTCCTTCCCTTAACAAACATTTATTCACACCCCATGGCAGCCTCTTCTTACTCTAGACCCATGGTTCTCAAACAGGGGCAATTTTTCCCCCTAGGGGGGCGTTTGGCTTTTGATTGTCAAAACTGGAGGGTGTACAGGCAGATAGTGGTAAAGATGACGCTGTCGAACATTCTTCAAGGCACGGGACAGCCCCCAAAACAAAGAATTATTTGGCCCCAAGCATCAGTCGAGAACGCTGCTCTAGATGGGAGATGGGTATTTGAGGATTATGGAGGGAGTTAATACATGGAGATGGCAGATACCAGACTGTATCAGCAAAGGGAAGAGCTACACAGAGGGATGATGGCTTTAAGAGGGAGCATGGGGAAACTTAAGATTGTTCTCTCTAGGGGTCGGTGGAGGGCAAGGGCAAGGGTGCTAGGGAGGGCAGGTATGACTGCAGACTGAAGTCTCAGGGGAAGAGGGGAGGGATGCCTTCCTTAGTATGTCCTTTGTCAAGTCTTAGAAAGTCTCTCCTCTCACTAAGGGCCCATGGATTTAGGTTTGAAGCAGGTGCCGTAGGGAATAAGGAGGTATGGTAGCCAAGGCTTCACGCCCACAACTCCACCATGGGCACACTCATACTGGGAGCTAGTCCTATTGTCCCGGGGCCCACAGCCTCCACAGCAAGGCTGAGGGGCCCTTGATTATGGGACTCCTGTGGCTTCTGCTTCTTCCAGCTTTGTGAAGAGGCACAAAGTCAGGTCACTCCTACTTCCTTCCCCGTGGGCTTGGTTACTAAACCCACAGCATGTGATCAGAGAGGAGTAAGCATGTGGCTGTTCATTCATTCATTCATTGATCAAACAGTCCTGCACACCAACTTTGTGCATGGTTCTATGTGGGGACAGAAGTGACTAAGCCATGCCTCCTGCCTGTGAGAAATTCAGGGCTCATGGACTAAATTCCAGACCTTTGAGCTCTGTGTTCCAAGTCTTCCTCCTGGTTGGAAACCTGAAATGGAACAAAAGCTGGATGGGCCCGAGTCCACAGTGTTTTTCTGCTGTGAGCTTCTAATGGTACCCTCGGATAAGCAGCCTGAGGGGCCTCACCCTGGGAGTGAAGCCTGCCTCCCCCTTACCTTTTAATAGTCACAGACCAATGTGAGTGTGAGCTCAAGTGCAGTGGGTGTTCTGCATTCAAACTGACAGAAGAAATTAGAGGGAGGGATACAGGAATGCAGACAAGCTATCATGTATGCATGGCTGTCATGCTGGCTGCTACAAGGGACTTTTGCCTTAGGTGTTGACTTTATAGCCTAAACTTGGAGTTAGCTATGACCCCCTTATGAAGCCACTGAACTATAATGACCATCTACAGCCATTGTTGATTCTGTAAAAGAGAAGACACCTTAATCCCCACCTCCCAAAGTGGCAAGGATAGAGCAATAAAGGACAATCCTTTTGATGAAAACGAATTTATCTTTGGCATTTTCATATTTGTGTCATCATACCACAGCCTAATAACATTGTGGGCACGATCTTCCGGGGGTGCATCCTTTCCACATGGGAGGGTAAGTGGCCTTTAATTACTAGGACATGGTTTCTGCTCCTTACCGCTGTGGGCCTCACCTCCTTCAAGAATATCTCCTCAGAGCCTCTGATCCATCCTAGCTGCTGATGGAATAAGTCAAGTGTCCACCACCGTATGTAAGAATCCTTCTATCCCTGATTTTCTGGGCTCTATTATCCTCCTTTTGAGAATGGCCAGAGGGAAGGGAAGTAAGAAATTCAACAAGCTAGATGCAAGATTGCAAGGATCATTTCATTCTAGCCTACCCTTACTCTTGGCCTGGGTCCTTAATCATCTTCACTTCTTCCCCAGAGTTTATTTTTTCTTTGCAAACCTAAAGCAGGACAAAGGCACCAAGGTAGTTATTCTCTAATAATAACCCCCTCCCCCCAACCTCCTTCCTATCTCTGTATTAATGACTTAGTCCCTTGGAGGTTTCCTCTTGGAAATTTAGGAATGGCTCAAGCTGGCTGTCATCTTTCTAAATCATTTCTGATCGTAGCCTCAAGATTGATCAGCACCTGCTCTCCTATTTTCCCCACCCGCAGGCATCTTTGAGAGCAACATGCTGAAAGACGACAACGGTAGGGGCCTACGTAATTCATAAATGGCTTTGGCTGCGTGGGTTTTGATGAGGCAATATGGAAAATGATTGCATTAAGCATTGCTATTTATTTACTTGACTTTGTACAGGACAATCAATTTGTTCACGTTCTGTGCCTCCTGTCAGGAAGTTAAACGGCAGAGAAGGCAGGCTGGATGCATTACCTCATTGCTCTAAGAGATGCTGTCACTTCTCAGATCACTTTAGATTGTTTTTAATAACAGCATCTTTCATTCCCGTCCACCGAGGGAGCGGAGATTCTCTTTCCACAGAAAACAGCACACTGAGGAAGGTGAGGTCTGACCAGGAAAAGATGAGCTCATTTTTTTCTTGAACTATATGAAAATGCTATTTCTGTAGGTCAAATATCAGCAGTTTCATACAGATCAACCTAATAGTTTAGCACAACCCCTTGCCAGAACAGAGTTAATCTGTCTGAGGCAGGCAGGAATTGGTCCTGTTGGAGGCTTTAGGAAAAAAAAAATTCCAGATCCTTGCAGAGAGAGCCGGTCAATATTCAGCCCCGGTCACAGCAGACATCAGACTGGGGAGATGTAAAAAGACCATAGGTCAGAGGCTGAACCAGACTCACGGGATGGGGCTGATGAGCAGTGCACGCTTTTCTGCTGTGTGTTGATTGAATATTTTTAGAGATTCTGGAAAATGTGTCAGAATGATAGATGGTCTCTAAGTTTGAATAAACTCTGGAAATCAGGCTTCTATGGAGGGAAAGGCTGGTTAAAGAAAGAAAAAGGCAGAAAATTTGTTTTTATGAGGGAAAGGCTGGTTAAAGAAAGAAAAAGGCAGAAAATTTGCTTTTATTTAAGAAGGGTGGAAAAGAGAAATTGCTTAGGCATACGGTTGAATTCAAGTTTAGGCTCTGTCAGTTCTGTATAGGCAAGTCCTGTGGTCTCCAAGGACCTGTTTCTTTTCTTTCTTTCTTTTTTTTCTCATCGGTGAAAGAATCAGGTTGGTGTGATGGTTAGTTTATTACATCAACTTGGTTAGGCCACAGGATCTGGGTGTTTGGTCAAACATTATTCTAAATGTTTCTGTGAAAGTATTTTTTTAGATGAAATTATCATTTAAATCAGTAGACTGAGTAATGCAGGTTACCCTCCATTGTGTGGGTGGACCTCATCCAATCAGTTGAAGAGCTTAATTAAAAAAAAAAGACTGACATCTCCCAAGGAAGAGGGAATTATGCTAGTAGACTGTTTCTGTACTCGAGGTGCAACTTTTTCCTAGGTCTTTAGCCTGTGACCTGTCTTCCAGATTTTGGATTTGCCAGACTCTATAATTGTATGAGTCAATTCCTTAAAATCTCTCTATCACTACACACACACACACACACACACACACACACACACACCCTACAGAACCTTGGTTCTGTTTCTTTGGAGAACCCTGACTAATACAGTGGATAAAATAATTTTTAAGTTATCCTGCTTATTCATTCAAGGCCTGAGGCACCTGCTCTGGGTCTGGCCTGGCACCTGGTACCTTGGTATTAATTTAACCTCAGGGAGACTACACCTGTCCCATTCCCTGTTGGGCCTCCAGTTCTCTGCACAGCACCTAGCACAGAAGTTGTTTCCAGTAAATGATCATTTCTTTTCCATCTTGAGCTCTTAAATCCTGGATCATTTCCAGAGGAGGGGGTGGGGGGGCTTGACTTAGAACTGAAGCAGGGTGGTCTTTCTGGAAGACGTGGAAAGCCAGAGCTGGAGAGGAAAATTCAGGGAGCTCTGGGCAGATCATAGGAGGGCTCAGGGTGGGAGTGCTATGAGCTGAGCCTCTGCTTCCCTCTGCCCCGGAGGGCATCGTGCCTTCACACACAGGTGAAGGAGGACAAGCACCTCAGAGCATGGCCAGCCGAACTTGCCATTGTTGCAGCGAGCACCCTGATCATCTGCAGGGAGTCGTGGATTTCGCACAGCACCAGCTAGCATGGATGTTAGCTCATCGGGTCTTCACAGATTTATCATAAAAGATTTACATCGTATACATATTTATCGTTCTTTTTTCCAGATCAACACAATTTCCACAAACACTGCATATTTATTCCTTTTAAACTCACATTTATTATAGATTCAATTTTCTTTTTCTCTGCATGGGTTTATCTTTTCCTTTCTGGGTATTTTCCTGATATTAGAGATGCTTCCTTCCAAAGGCGTCCATTTGTCCTTATGCTCCCCATTGCCATATAGCTCCTTATGCCTTACATTCTACATAATATTTTTCTGGCTCTCAATTTTTATTTTTACTCAAGTAAATTAAGATTTTTTAAATATGTAATTAACAGATGCCTACTGTCAAAAATTTAAGAAGCTAAACATAATAAAGGAGTAGGCAAAATAGTACCCATAATTCTGTTAATATTTTGGTGTATTTACTTTAACTTGTAGCCTCTCTTTGTCGTTTATTATCCTTTTGTGCCTAACAATCTAGCCTAAGCATTTTGATATAAAAAATCATGAACCTTATTTTTAATGGCTGTCCATTTGGCTGTCTACCTTTGGGTATAATATCCTATACAAAACAATTTCCATAATGTTGGACATTTGGTTTGAATCTGCTTTTCCTAAAATGACTATGCATAACGCTTCAAAGAACATATTGCACCTACATCTCGTCTGCCTTTTGGGGTGCATATTTCGGAAAGACTCGATCATAATACTGGCTCACGTCTAGTGAGCAGTCCCATGGGCCAGGCCCTGTGCTAAGTGCTGCCTGGTTGTTTCTGAAGCAGCCATATGGAATTGATACGATGCCTCCCATTTTTTAAAGATGAGAATGTTCGAGGAGATTAGGCGGCTGGGACTTGTCTATGATGACCTTTCAGTTAACAAGTGGCAGAGCCCAACTCTGAGGATGAACGGGTCCATGCAATCAAGGCCTGGCACCAGCCTGACACTTGGGAGGTGCCATCAGAGATGGCTGCTGTCATTTCTATGGTGAGGCCTCCACAGCCCAGGTGTGAAAGCGGGCCTCATTTCCCCCCCGCCTATAGGGAGTCTCTCTCTATCCCCATTTGTGCCCCTGTCTTGTGGCCCGGAGGATCGGGAAGCAGGAAACACACGGTGCTTCCGTAGGTGCTCGTCTACTTGGGGTTTGCCCTCACACCCCCTATGGCCTGGCCCATCTCTTCCATCTCCCCCATTTTAGCACCAATAGCCCACCGATCAGACACTACCCCCCCCCCCCCCCCAGAGAAGGAGCCCAGGCCACCATACCAAGTAATCGTAGTACCAGGGAACTTGTATATCAGTTTAGAGCATCAGGCTGCTCGCAGAGCTGCGTCCTTCGGCCTCCGAAGCCCCCACAGGGTGGGTGCCCACCACTGCATGCAGGAGGGGTGAGGCTCCCTCGGGCAGCGCTAGTGCGCTTTGTAGGCCTGCTTAGCCCCTGGGCCACCTCTGCCTCCCAGGCTGAAGGAGCTCTGCAGACTCTTAACACGCCTGTCATTCCTTTAGACAGAGCGGCCCTGCTAGGCTCTTCCCAGAATGCGTCCTCCTCGGCAGGCACGGGAACTCTCTAGAGCCTCTGGAAGAACCTGTCATAGGCAGAGCTGAGGCGATGCTCTGTGTTTTACCCTGGAGGTAGCAGATTTGCCCATAAGGGTCGGAGCTGGTGTGGAGACTAACTCAGGTGTGCTGACTGTGCCCTGGGGCCCTCCCGAGCAAAGGCAGGACTACAACAAGGCAGACATGGGATGGCAACATTAAATCCAGGGCTGGGAGAAAGAAGTTAAATTTTGCCTTTCTATTCGACTCTGGTCTCATTAGATTTCCAACAGATTTCATGCTTCCAAATGCATTTGCCACACAGAGCTGCTTGGGTTTCTTGGAGCCCTCAAAGACAGATGGTGGGGAGGGGGCGGTGGCTGTGTGGCCCGGGGCTTGGCTCTGGAAGCAGGGCTATTTGCAAGCAGGGAGCCTGAGGAGTAGGGGAGGGGAGAGAGGACATGAGCCCCAAGGGGTGCCCGGCTGAGTGCATTCCCGCCCAAGTGCAGACCCAGAGCAACCTGCCCCTCCTCAGCTCTGCTCACTACCCACCCAGGTATGCTGGGAGAAGGACATCCACTTAAGCAGAGGGACGAGACGGAGAATCTCCTCGGGGCTTGCTCAGTGATTCCTGACAAAGTGGTTACCGGGTATCTTGGAGAAACCATCAGACCCCACGTACAGCTTGGCTACATCCTTCCTGCTGCCTTGGATCCCGGGAGCCGGTGAGGTGGGGACCCGGGAAGGAGCCAATGCTGGCTGGGAGGCGTTCTGGTTACACAGATGGGCCCCAGGTGCCACTTGGTGCCCAGGGTATCTTTGGAGAGAGTCTTTTTCATGAGAAGTCCCTGGACAAGGAAGGCATACAGGAGAGGGGGCCAACAAGCAAGAGATCACAGGCCTGAGGGGCCTGGTGGCAGGTGAAAGGGACAGAGAGCAGGCTTCATGGGAATAGCTCACGAGCCCTTGGTGTCCAGTGCGGAGACCAGTGGGTTCATTCTGCAGCCCACTCTGGGGACAACACCACTTGTCTCTCCCCTCTCCTTTCTCCTTTCTCTCTTTCTTCCCTCTCTGTTATTATTTTCTCCTCTGAAGGGTTTCTGATGTGCCCTACCAGTGGGGTTATCATGTCCCCCAGACCCCATATCCTTGAACCCCCAGCCCCATGCAGTTTTTAAACCACCCTCCTGGGCCTACGGAGGGACCCATCTCTGCAGTGCCTTCCATCTGTGATGCTTGTAGGTGCCCTCCTGCCCCCCCTCCTTTCCACAGGACTGGCTCCCCCATTCAGCTCTTCGGAGGGGTTCTGTTCCCCCAACTCCCATGTTTAGTCACTGTTTCTTCCTTGCAGGTTATCTGAGCATGGTGACCCCATTTTCCAATCTCAGCATCCAATTCCCTGATATATGTGCACATGTCATATGTATGCATGTCTGTATGTACACATATACTGTATGTATAAGCATGTATATGTCTGTAGGAATAAACAAAATCCTGTCCTTTGTCACCTTTACTGAAAGCCCCAGACAACCTAGGCTGCAGGGCTGAGCCCCCACCCACTCAGGCATTGTGCCCCGGCTTTGTCTTTGACGTTAGCTTCAT
Source organism: Leptonychotes weddellii (assembly GCF_054177405.1). Lineage (NCBI taxonomy): Eukaryota > Metazoa > Chordata > Mammalia > Carnivora > Phocidae > Leptonychotes > Leptonychotes weddellii. The sequence continues at coordinate 78,878,191 of NC_138369.1, forward strand.
TTGAGCTGCCTTCTTTTAGTGAGTTTATTTTTCTCTCTCAACCAAAATCACATTTGATCAGCTGTAGAGAGCAATCAGATACTGAAACATTGGGATTTCACCCGGGAGGCAGCTCCTCCGAAGTTGGTACCTGTTCTTCGGGGCAAGATGGGACTCATGGAGGGGCACACCCAAGCCCCGGGAGCAGTGGGTCAGGCAGATGGTGGACAGGCACAGCTGGGGCAAGGCGGGGGAGGGGGGGATGAAGCAGCTGCATCCAGGGCCGGAAAAAGCCGTCCTGAGCTGAGTGCTGGAGCCCTGGGCTTCCGGGTGTGGGCTGGTGCACTGTCTGCCTCACTGTCTCCCTCATGCCTCTGCTCTTCCTCTCTCCTGACGAACGTGGCATAGGTGAATGAAGTGCCCCGTCTCAGCACTGGTGTCCAGCCCTGCGGCTGGCTGGGGGCGTGCTATGAATGGGAATGGTAGCCTGCCTGGCAGGGCACTGAGCTCCTCTCCTCCCTTCTCCTTCCTCTGCTGCCAGTGAGCCACTGCAGGCCCTGGGGAGAGGGAGGGCCTGCCCATGATAGGGGCTTCCTTGCTAGCTTGCTCTTCCCACCAGTGCACATCTCTCGGCGTGGGTCTCTTGCCGCTGTAAAACCAGTCTGAGCAGCATCTCCAGCCCTCTTCCCACATAAACCCCCTGGGGGGTGGGGCACATGGCAGTCCACAACCCTGAGCGTCCTCCCACCTTCTCCTCATCTCACCTTTGTGTGTCAGCCCAGAGTCTACAAAACCCCTTCCTTGCTACTGCTGTTCAACCATCCCCAGCATCAGAAGCTCAACCTGCTCCTTCACCCCTGGCCGCCCCCCCCGCCACCCCACCGGGTGCCTTGGCTCAGCCATGGCATTTCCCACTGACACGCCATGGAGCTCTTGTGCCTTCAGCTGACACAGGGGTTCTGTGGAAAGGGGTCTGTGTTCAGAACAAGGAGGTGTATGTGAGTGGGGCTCTTCTGCAGGACTCCACAAACCTTTTTGGCTTCTAGCGTGCTTCTTGAGGCTCCTGTAGGGGTATTTAGTGTTAACCTCTTCCTAAACTCTTTTGGCCACAGGAAGCTTTTCTCCTCAGAACATCTAATGACACCTCACAGAATACAGTTTGGAGAAGTGGTGTGGGAGAAGCTCTTTGTTTTCAAACTTGGCTTCCTTGCTCATACTCTTAAAAATGATCCTTGTGGATCTTACCAAACACATCACATTAGCAAATATTTTTTCATGAACCCTCTGTGTGCAGTGTCTCTGCTCGGTCCCTGTGGTGTAGCAGATTCTTCTGTCCAAATTCTGTTCTGTGATAAAACCAGGCAACTTAGGTTTAGCTTCTCTGCAAGGTTTGCTTCCGAGGTAGGAATAATTTTATTACAGAAAGAGTCCGTTACAAGTGAACCCAATCATTTACTGCTTCACAGCTACTAAGCTGACATTTAGAATTCATGTGTCACCAGGAGTGCCTGAAGTACCACGTTACCTGTGATATTATGACATGGGTCACTTTCCTCCTGTAGGGCTGATCCCTGGCAGCTCACCCCATTACAGGGAGGTCTCCTGATTTGCCATTACTTGAGGAGTGAACCCCCACCTGATTGAGACAACTCAGAAGGGGGAGAGGAGAAGAAAGAGGAGGAGGACAGAGTAAGGAGGAAAGGACGAGGGTAACCAGGGAGGAGAAAGTGAGGCACAGGCAATGCCTTGCACCCCGTGGGGACTTTGGGGAGCAAAAGTTGCCAAGCCTCCCAGCTTCACTATCAGTGTCTGTTGCGTGGGCACGGGGCTTTTACCTGTTTTAGGTATGGTGGCGTTTTGCTTCTTCATGGGAGTAGATGAGGGTGGTGATAATGTAGACAAAGAAGCCAGTATGTGTTTTTTTCCAAATAGCATTCCAAGGCCTTAAATTCCTAGGGAAGTTGCATAGGCTCTTAAAGGCCCTGAGGTGTGGGGATATGGGCTCTGGTTCCAGCTGCATCACTGCTAAATGGGTGACCTTGGTCAAGTGCCTTGGCCTGTTTGGGCTCCACTGCACTCATGAATAAGGTGAAACTCAGTCCCAGCCACAGTTCTAGATGCAGTGCTTATGAGGGCTGAGCCAGGAGCAAGGCAATGGGGATGGATGGAAGTGCTTTTAGTATATTCACAAATTTGTGCAATCATCAGCACTATCTTATTCCAGAATATTTTCATCATCCCAAGAAGAAATTCATACCCATTAGGAGGCTCTCAACCATTTCCTCCTCCCCATAGCCCCTGGCACCACTAATCTGCTTTCTGTCTCTGTGGATTTACCCACTATGGACATTTCATAGAAATGGAGTCTTATAATATGTGATCTTTTGTAATTAACTTCTTTCACTTTGCATCATGTTTTCAAGGTCCATCCACACTACAGCATGTATCGATACTATATTACTTTTTATAACTGAATAGTATTCCATTGAATGAATATGCCACATTTTTTTATCTGTTCATAAAGTGGAAGTTGGGCTGTTTCTACTTTTTAGTCCTTATAAATAATGATAAGCTGTGTATATGTTTACATGTGGACATACGTTGTCAATTCTCTTAGGTTTGGAACTGGAATTTCTGGGTCATATGCCAACTTTATGCTTAACTTTTTCAAGAATTGCAAAACTGTTTTCCAAAGTGGGGAATCATTTTTTATTCCCACCAGCAATGTATGAGGGTTCCAATGTCTCCACATCCTCTCTAATACTTGTTACCGTCCATCTTTTTGATTATATCTGTCCTAGTGGGTGTGAAGTGGTATCTCATTGTAGTTTTAAATTGCATTTCGCTAATGATTAATGTGATTGAGCATCTTTTCATGTGCTTATTGAGGCTATTGATACATTTTCAGAGAAATTTCTATTCAATTTTTTGCCCATTTTTAATTAGGTTGTCTTTTTATTGTTGAGTTGTAAGAGCTCTTTTTTCTTTTAAAGATTTTATTTATTTATTTGAGAGAGAGAGCATGCGTGCACGCAGGGGGATCAGCAGAGGGAAAAGGTGAGAGAGAATCTCAAGCAGACTCCCTGCTGAGCACAGGCTTGAGGTGGGGCTCCATCTCAGGAACCTGAGATCATGACCTGAGCTGAAATCATGAGCCAGACATTTAACCAGCTGAGCCACCCAAGCGCTCCTAAGAGCTCTTTATATATATATATATTCTAGATACTAGTCCCCTATCAGGTATATGATTTGCAACTATTTTATCTGACTCTATGGGTTGTCTTTTCACTTTGTTCCTAGCATCGTTTAAAGCTCAAAAGCTTTGAATTTTGATGAAATCCAATTTTTGTATTATTTCTTTTTGTTGATTGTGCTTTTAGTGTCATATCTAAGAAACCATTACTTAAATCCAAGACCATAAATATTTATATCTGTGTTTTCTCCTATGTGTTTAATAGTTTTAGCTCTTACATTTAGAAATTTCATCCATCTGTATTAATTTTTATAGTGTATTCTCTTAAGATATTTACCTCAATTAAAAACAAAACAAAGCCTCTGAGTTGGGCCAAGCCAAACCTTCCCGCGGGTTGCCAGTTGCAAGTTTTGACCAGGGATTCTCTAAGGGCTCTTTGCTTCTTCTCTGTCAGGCTGCCTGCTTTTTGTGAGTTAGTGGAGAATCACCTAGAACCTAGGAGACAAATGTTTGGAGCAGGACCTCCAGCAGTAGGACAGGCCGATGGGGGCTGTCCTGGGGCAGGGAAGTGTGCTAGATCTTCTGAAGGGGAAAGCCAAATGGCCATGGATATGCTTGTGAGCAGGCCTCAGAACTGGGTAAGGCCTTACCAGTTTAGACTGAATCTGACTGTAGGTTCTATGGGCTCAGGCCTGGCGTGCTCGCTCATACATGTCCTCCCAGAGCCCAAGCACTGGCCTGGTTTCTGGAGGTCTGGGTCCTGTTGTTATTTCTCCTATAACCAGCTGTGTGATCCTAGGTCACTCACTGAGTCACTCTGAGCCTCCAGCTCTTGCCCTGAAACAGGACACGGGTGACCTTATATTAAGGGTTTTGATAATTGCTTGAGACTCACGGACATGAGGTGTTTCCAGAAGTTCAGCTGATTAAATCATGGAAGTGTTGACCAGTGTTTCCCCGAGTGTCTTACTACCATGCAAATGTGAGACACAGTGGTTGTGTGGTTGAATGACTGAGAAATACTAAATCAAACATAGGTTTCTTTGTTACGGGATTTTCCAGAGCCTTTCTGAGAACATGTAGCCTGGATCTGTTGGAGGGGGTTGGGCTTTGCAACATTTCCTAAATTAGTTTAACTATGAAAGAAATATTGTCAATTGGGAATGCTGCCAATTTCAAACAATGTGAATGAAACCACAGTCATGGAACGGGATTTGTGTGTGACACTGTGTGGGTCAGGGACCACAGTAGTCAATCTGGTACAGGGAAATATGCCTTCCAGAGGAAACTTCGCATGTTGGTGTGCCTATAGAAGTCCACCAGTCTGGTCTGCATTATGAAAGGAGACTCTGGTCAGCCTCTGGGGTTTTCTGAATTTCACTTCTGGCTAATCTGCCATTCAGGACTGCCCACATTCCTCTCTTGGGCAGCACTGAAGGGCCACTATGCCATGAACCCCAGAATCTACCTGACCTGTCCCAGATCAATGGGGCTTTGATCTTTGAGCATGTCCGAGGTAGAAAGCCAGGTGTCTCTGGGCTCACCCACCAGGATTACTGGCAGTAGAACAGGCCAGGCCACTGGGAGACTGAGCCCTAGGGTTCTGGAAAGAGTCCCAGGCACAGAGAGGTAAGGAAAGGACTGTCAAGGCCACTGTAAGGTGACCTTTCTCATTTTATCAGCCCAGGTCAGTTGCTTATTATTGTGAGGAGTTTGGGATGGGATGGGTAGAGATAGTGATGAAGGAAGAACTTATACACAAAAACAATTTAACAATTTATTCAATAATAATTTTATAATATATTCTTTTTATATTCGATTTATTTCCCTGATTTTGCAGTGTTAGACAAATGTTTGCATTATTTTACATTCTTAAAGTACAAGTTGAGAGTTGCATGATGGGTTGGAGGTGAGCCTGGGGCACGGAAGATGGAGTTCTGTACCAGAGACAGGTAGGTGAAAAAGAATGTTAGACTGTAGCTTTATTCTGCACATAGTCAAAAATGGTGCCCGTGGACAAGTGTTCATTATATTACAGCATAAGTGTGGCCAGTTGGGCCAGTTTCTCTCTCCCCGCAAACCTGGAGGCTTTTTTGGGTCAGCAAGGTCACTTCCTTGCATAGGATCTTCCTCAAAGGCTAAGGAGACCTGACCTCTGCCCACCTTCCTTTGCTGATCTAATCTGGCTCTGCTTTGGCACAAGGCTTGTAAACCTTCTTCACCAATTGAGTATGTTTCGCTGGTAGAACTGCTAAGGAGATCCAGGTTCCAAATATCCAACCCATTTGTGCTGGGACAAAGATGAGGCTAACACAGGCTTGCTCCTGGGGACATCAAAGTCTCACCAAGGGAGACTGTGCCCACATAACCACAGCACAAGGCTGAGAGCAGTAAGATCTCCAAGGAAGGCAGATATAGAGAGGAGTGGAAGATTGTTTCCAGCTAGTCTGAAGGACAGGAAACCTTCACGAGAATAGAATGACTTTTTAAAAAATTTTTATTTTATTATGCTATGTTGATCACCATACATTACATCATTAGTTTTTGATGTAGTGTTCCATGATTCATTGTTTGCATATAGAATGACTTTTTAAAAGAGTCTTTAAAGATGGTAGGACTTGAATACACTGAGATGGGGGAAGGACTCATGTGGCTCTTACAAAAATCCATGAAGGGGAGCTGCAGTTATATGACAAGATAATGCACTGGACCAGAATGTGTGCAGTCTTATATACTGGGCTCTGGGGGTTGACAATTTAAAGCAGTTTGACACCTCTTTCTGTTCCAACACCATTTCATTTGAGGTTCAGGGATGGCTTCAGAAAGGGGGGGTGCTCCTCTTAGTGCTTTATTTTGGTATTGAGTGAAAAAGCTTATAGCTCTAAATACCATCTATATGCTAATGACTGCAGAATTTACATCTCCAGCCAAGACCTGAGCTCAAGAATCATATATTCACCTGCTGACTTGACATCTCCCCCAGGATGGCTAATAAGCTTTTCAAACTCAATGCATCCCACTTGGAACTCTTGGTTTTCTCCTTCACATTGATTGCTCCCCACTCTTTAGCATCTCAGTAAATGGCATCATCACAGATCCAGGTGTTGAATCAAGAAAGTTAGGTCATTCTTCTTTTTTTTTTTTTTTTTGAAAGTTAGGTCATTCTTGATCCCTTTCCTTATCCTCCCCAGCCCTGCTTCCACTCCACCAAATATGTTCCTGTCTCTGCTTTGTTCCATCTCTACCCTAGGGCCCAGCCCAGTCTGCCATGGCCTCGCCTCTTCTTAACAAAATCAATTCCTTACCAGCCCTCCTTGACCAGACTCCACTCTGCTCTCTGATGTGTTTCCTTCTTCTCTGTCCAGGCCCACAAAGGTGCAGCCACACTTTCCTGCTGTTCCCTACTACCCTGAGGTCATTCCTGCCTGAAGCCTTTGCACTTACTACCCCCTCGGTCTAGAAAATTATTTCCCCCGATCTTCTGTGTGGCTGGCTGTAACCTTAAAGTCTAAAGCACCCTCCACTCCTCATTCCTGTCCCCTCATTTCCCCTATTGTCTCCAAAGCATTTGTCAATATATGAGAATTTTTTTGTGCATTAATTTATTGTCTATCTTCTCCCCTTCTCTCCTCACTAGAATGGAAGCCCCATGAGCCCAAGGAGAGTAATTTTATTCTTTGCCTGGCTCACTGTTGCATCCTCTGCACCTGCCACCTCGTAGGAGCTCAAAAATATATTTTCTAACATATTTATAATGCAAAATGTCAAACACATATAGAAGTAGAGAGCATAGGGGCGCCTGGGTGGCTCAGATGGTTAAGCGTCTGCCTTCGGCTCAGGTCATGATCCCAGGGTCCCGGGATCGAGCCCCACATCGGGCTCCCTGCTCAGCGGGAAGCCTGCTTCTCCCTCTCCCACTCCCCCTGCTTGTGTCCCCTCTCTCTCTGTCTCTCTCTCTCTGTCAAATAAATAAATAAAATCTTTAAAAAA
>NC_138369.1:78885452-78921329 GCF_054177405.1 Leptonychotes weddellii
ATAACTACAACACCTTTATCACATAATTCACAGGAATCCCTTAATATCGAATATCCAGTGAGTTTTCAGAATTCCCTGAATGTCTTGCTTTTTTTTTTTAAAGTTTGTTTGAAGTAGGCTCTAAAGAAGGTCTTTAAATTACAATTGATTTACGGTGCCTTCTCAGTCTTAATCTATAGCTCTCTCTGCAACCCTCTTGATTTTTTCTTAAAATCTATTTGTTGAAGAAACTAGGCCCAGCAGGGTACCCACTAGTCTAGGTTCGCTAACTGCATTCCAATGGTGTTGCTTGACGTGTTCCTCTGTCCCCTGCATTTCCTGCAGATTGGAAGTAAGAGGCTTGAATAGGTTCAGGTTTGTTCCTTTGGAAATAATACTACTGTAGTCTCATATTCCTCCATCAGGAGGCATGGTGTATCGGTCATCCCTTTGTGACATTAGAGGTATTGATTCTTATTGTCCAGATCCAGTATTTTATTTGAGTTTACAAAACATTAACATTCTAATTCTGTCATTCCTTCTGCATATATTAGCTGGAATACTTTTAGAAGAAGCTTACTGTCATTAGTTGTTTGGTTACCCTGAGATATAGTTTGTATAGGAAAGGCAGAGAAAGGCTTGATTCTTTCTTTTATCAGATTTCAAGAAAACAATTTGGTCCCTACATCCTCCAAAGTTGACCAATGAGGATTTTTGTTTTAAGTATCATCATGAGCTCATAGATTTAAATATACTTGATGCATTTCAGTCAATAGAAATATGTTGAATTAATGAGTGAATAATTGAACAAATATAAATTTAGAACTTTCTATAGGCTTTTAGTTTTTTCTTTCCAGACTTTATAGTCCCAGATTACATATGCAAAACCATTGCATGATTTTTTTCTTGAGTTAATTCTATTCCTTGAATTTTTACTTAGTACTCTGGGGTTTAATTGAATAAGTAAAAAGCAAGCCCTGCTTTTAGGAATATTCCTATCCATCTGCTACTGAACAAAACAGTTTTAATTAGATCTTGAATCACTTCATTATTGAAACCTACTGATGTGTTTCCCACCTGAGAAGGTGCTGGTCACTAGCCCAGAAGCAGCGGCACTGACCTGGGTCTGTTTCAGGCTCCTATGCTGTGGGATTGGGCCAGTTACTTTCCCTCTGTGCCTCAGTTTCCCCACTTGCACAGGTAGGGATTACACCAGGTCATTACCAGGGTCCTTTCTAATTCTTATATGATGCGGGGCACCTGGGTGGCTCAGTCTGTTGAGTGCCTGACTCTTGGTTTCAGCTCAGGTCATGATCTCAAGGTCATGAGATCGAGCCCTGCATGGGCCCCATGCTCAGCATGGGGTCTGCTTGAGATTCTTTCCCCCTCACTCTCCCTGCCCCCTGTTCCTCCCCACTCACATGCTCTCTCTCTCAAATAAATAAATAAATGAATAAATAAAATCTTTTTAAAAATAAATAATTCTTATATGATGAGAATTTCTCCCTTCTCCCTGCTACATGTGACCTCTAGGTAAAGGCCATGTGAGCATGTCAGAAGGGGCAAGCAAAGCAGCAGTGCAGTGGTGGGGAGTTAGGATGGAGAGCCCGGAGGAAGAGCCCACCAGGACATAATTCAACCAGCTGCTCAAAAGGAACCATGACTGGAATATATTTGTCATTCTGTGTGCTGTTTTCTTTGAAAGCTTTCTAGAGTTTAGTGGGAGCAGTGGGTGCTCACCAGGTTAGGAAAGATTTCTGGGAGTGTTCGGTGCTCTCTGAAGGAAGGAACACTGGGTGCTGGCTGGGTGCCGGAGCCTGGTGCTCTAGTGCCTGAGCCATCCCACTCCGGACCCCGCACTTCCTGACAGGGCTGCTCCCACACCTTCAGTGCACCCCCACCTGTCCCTGCACCCCCCACCCAGGGAGGCAGAGGCAGCCTGGCCCACCCCTGGCAGCACGGCCTGTCTGGGAATTCAGACATTCAGAGTGCCAGAGAGTCCTCTGGGCATTTTCCTTTTGTCTGCGCGGGGTTAGATTGCCTGAGAATCGATAGCCTGAATTCCAAGAGCTTTCTGATGAACAGGCCTGCTGCTGAGCTGTTGTCTGCATCCTGCCCTCCAATTGCAGGGCCCCCACTTTCCCATCTCTGTCAGCGTGCAACCCAAGTTCCCCAGAGAAAATCAGCTTATTTGATGCTCACATGGACCTGATGAGGTACCCAGAGGTGATGGAATGTCTCTTTTCCCTGCTTCCCAACACTAGCTGCCAATAGCTGGAGGATGACGGGCTTTCTATTAGTCAAAGATAGGACCTCGGCTAATAAGGGGGTGCGGTGGCTTACATGGTATTGTCTTCAGCTCCTCTCACCCCTTCTGTGGGAGGAAGGGAGGCTGCTATCCTGCCTCCATCCCACCACCCTCATAGTTCTTCATCACTGTTCTCTTCCTGGATGTGCAACAGTGGGCAGCAGACTCTAAGAGGGAGGAGGTATGCTCTGGACCCTGCAAGGGGGCTGGCATGGTGAGGAGCCCCACACCTTTCTCCTCAGTACCTTGTGAGTACTGTCAGACTGTTCTTCCATTTGAGGCACCTGGGGATGAATGGATGGTCAGAGTCCCATTGATGGCAGAAAACCATCCCACAAGGTGGTTCCTGGCATCCATTTAGAAAGAAGAGAGAGTGGTGAGACAATTGAAGATCCATATGGAAGACAAGCAAACTCAAACCCTTTCCTCACACCACATGCAAATATTAAATCAAAATGGATCATAGACCTAAATGCGAAAACTAGAACTATAAAACTTGTCAGAAAATAAATTGCGACTTTAGGGCAAAGATTTCTTAGACATGACTCCAAAAGCACAATCAAAAAGAGAGAAAATTGATAAATTGGACTTCATCAAAATTAAAACTCTTGCTCTTCAGAAGATACCATTAAGAAAATTAGGAGACGTGGCAAAGACATGAGAGAAAAAAATATTTGAACCTCATAAATCTGATAAGGGACTCATATTCAGAATATATAGAATCCTTAAAACTCAATTAGTAAGAAGTCAAAACAGGAGCACCAGGTTGGTGAAGTTGGTTGAGCATCTGACTCTTGGTTTCAGCTCAGGTCATGATCTCAGGGTCATGAGATCAAGTCCTGCATCGGGCTCCAAGTTTAGCGTGGAGTCCACTTCAGATTCTCTCTTCCTCTTCCTCTGCTCCTCCTGCTCATGCTCTCTCTTTCTCTCTCTCAAATAAATAAATAAATCTTAAAAAAAGAAGAAGTCAAACAACTCTATTTTTAAAATGAGCAAAAGTTTTGAAGAGGCAGTCTGGCCAAGAAGATATGTAAATTGTTGATATGCACATGAAAAGATGCTCAACATCATCCATCAGCAAGTAAACCCAAATCAAAAACACAGTGAGGTACCACTTCACACCTACTAGGATGGCTATAAATTTAAATTTTAAGAAGAATGGAACCCTTGTACACCAGTGGGAACATAAAATTGCACAGCCACTTTGGAAAGGAATGTGGCAGTTTCTTAAGTTAAACCTAAATTTACCACACAATCCAGTAATTCCACTCATGAGTTTCCACCCAAGAGAATGAAAACATGTGTCCACACAACAACTTGCATGCAGATGTTCACAGCAGCATTATTCATACTAGCCAAAAAGTGGAAATAATACAAATGTCTATTAACTGGCAAATGGATAAATAAAATGTGGTATGTCCATACAATGGAATATTATTCATCAATGAAAAGGAATGGAATGCTGATGTTTGCTACAATATGGATGAACCTTAAAAATATTAAGTTAAATAAAGAAGCCAGATGCAAAGAAAATATAGATTGAATCCATGAAATATCCAGAAAAAGCTAATTGGTAGAAACAGAAAACAGATGGGTGGTTGCCTGGGGTTGGGGGTGGGAGCAGTTATTGTCAGCAAATGGGCATGAGGGAACTTTGGGGGAGGTGATAGAAGTGTTCTAAAATTAGATTGTAGTGATGGTTGCAAAACTGTAAATTTATGAAAAATTTTCAAACTGTATACTTACAATTAATTTTATAGTATATTCATTATACCTCCATAAAGCTATTTAAGGAATAAAAAAGAAGGGATAGAAGTAGATTCCAACATGTGCTTTGCTAAAGGTACCATGGAGGAGAGGGAGAAAAGGGGAGACTGGGCTGAGGACCCCTTGGAACATGCAACATGCACATCTCAGCCTCCAGGGAGGATGCAGAGCCTGCCTGGTCCAGCCCAATGAGCTGAGTCTTGAGCACCTTCCACTTCCCCCTGCAGAAGTGGCAGTCCCAGGCAGCTTGCAGTTCAAACCTTAGGCCTCAGCTCCTTTCAGCCTCCTCCCACCGCAGCTCCTTCTCTCTCTCTGTCCCACATAGCATGGATGTTCTCCTTCTCTCTGCATCCCCTTGGCCACTATGCCTCTCTGACTTGCTGTCATGGCTCCTGTCCCCAGCTCTGGTGTCAGTCATCCCTCCCACTCTCTCCCTTGTCCTAAAACCAGGTGCTCTGGCCTCTGATGGGCTCATGCTGCTTTCTGGAGTACATCACTGGGCCATGAAATGGCTGGGCTTGGCCTTGTTGTGAAAGGGTCTCAAACGTGGGGAAGAAGAAGACGTGGTAGAAGGAGCTGACTGGGTGGAGAGGGTGTGGAGTCGGGGGAGCTGAAGGAGCAGCATGTGGGACGTGGGATGCACAGCATGTCCTTGCACACACAGGAAGAACTGGAGAAGCCCATGGAGTACCTCTTGGGGCCATAAGCCAGCAACTGGAAGTAGGACATTCAGGAGCAGCTAAGGCCTTTTGGGTTGACTTTGCCAAAATTCAAGAATTGAACCCCCACTGGAAGGTTCACATTTACTGTTGGCTTATTGTCCTTTACTTCTGAGTATTAACCAGCCCCTCAGAACTCTGAGGCCAATTTTGGAGCCCTTATAATGTGGCAGAACCTATATATAGAAAGCGTGTAATAGGCATCAATTCACTTAATCCTTACAAAATCCTTTGAAGTAGGTGCTGTGTTATCACTTCATTTTGCAAATGATGGAACTGAAGTCCAGAGGGTAAAGCAAGTTATCCAAGGTTTGGAATCAGCAGCAGAGCCTGGAATTGGAGCCCAAGCAGTCAGTCTAGTTCCTGCATACTCTGCCTAGTGTGGGTTTGATGGGGTAAGAAGCCAGACTCTTAAAGATCCACTATGAGAAGGCTGGAGGTCTTCACGACAAGCTCATCCACTGGGCCCAGCCTGGGGAAGAGGAGGGAAAGGAGTGCTCTGGACAGAGGAGAGGCATGGGTCCTTCTAGGGACGTCCTGAGAGCCTGTTTGCTGGAGCGAGGGGAGCTGGATGGGCAAGGTGACCGAGCCTACCTCCCTGGCCCCACCTGCTCTATCTGTAGTGTGCACATAGATGGAAGCCTGGGCCAGCAGCTCTGTCCATCCTTTTGCACACTTTGGCATGGACAATGCAAAGCCAGTACCTTCTTTGGCCACAGCCAGCTTGTGGGTTGGGGTAGGGGTGTCTTCCTAAAAAGAGCAGTCTGTAAGGTCAGTGTGCTGATGACCAAGGACCAAGGAGAAGGCACCACTTGTGTAAGAAGGAGGTGGGTTGAAGCAGAGGGAGGTTGGAGCTGCTTTGTGCTCTGCCCAGAAAAACCTGATCATGCATTTTTTCTTAGGAAGGATTGGGGCTCACAGCGGCAGGGGGTTGGGCCTACAAGAATCCAGTGACAGAAGAGTCTTGAAATTCAAGAGAAGTTTTACCTTCTCCTAGTGTGGCTTCAGATTCAAACTGTACTTTTTGAGCACTTGCTGTATGCTTGGCTTCCTGGGCAGAAGCTTTCTCATGGATCTTGCCAGTCTCCCTCTCTTCTCTGATCCTTTTTTCTTTTCTTTGATTTCTACAATCACAGTATCCTCCAGAGAAGGACCTCAGGATAGGAGTACTTGTGAAGAAGTTACCTCCAGCACCTAATGTCTAACAGCACAATGCTGAACCCAAAACAGTGTCCTGGGGAGTTGTGGACATGAGTTTAAAAATCCAACCACCCACTGAAGGGTTACTCACCATAACATATACTTAGAGAATTGTGCTTCTCTTGGGCTTGACAGCGATGACCCAGAGGGCTAGAATGAGTCGATCATAGAGCTCTGAGCCTGCAGAATGATGGTAACTTGCTTATGGGCCGTGTCTCCATCCAAATGGGTCCCATTCTTCCATCCAGTTTGGACCCATACTTTCATCTAAAGGCCTCTATTCAGAGGGGCACCGATGTCTCTATCTAGTTGTGCCTTGTAAGGACACTTCTGCCTGCTATTGTCACCACAAATTCCTTGACCCCATTGACACGAGTGCTCTGAAAGGCTCTGCCTCCAAACCCCATGTGAGGGGAGGCCTCAATCTGCTTCCCGCCTCCCGGGGACCAGCCTTTTATTTAAGATTGTGCTGGTGGAGAGCTGGGCACGGAGGCCCTTGAAGAGCAGTCCTGAGCTCCCTCAGGGCTGTTCTCCTTCCCTTTCCCTTCAGCTTGATTATTATTCCAAAGGCCTCGTTATGGAAATTACAAAATAATGGTTCTGCAATTTGTGCATGTGTGGCTGTGTGCACGCTAATTGTCATCCATGTACCCTCTCTCAAAGGGGCTGCAGAAGGATCTGGACGAGGCTCACTCTCTGCCGCAGCCTTGCCTCCCTCCCTGCCGCAGCCTTGCCTCCCTCCCCTCCCTCCCTTTGTCGCTTGTCACCGTGGCCATCTCCCTTCCCCAGGGCATGGGGATGGCATGGAGTATCTGACCAGAAATGACCACCCCGGCCCACCTACACATGTCCAGAGGGGCCCAGGCCTCTGAGATGTTTCTTGACTGGAAGAGGAGATGCGGATCTCTATCTGTGAAGCACACACACTCTTTTAGCAGAAAGCCTGTTTATTTGGGGTGGTTTTGGGGGGGCTGGTGGAGATAGGCACAGTGCCCCCTTGGCACAGTCACTGTGGCATCTCCACATCCCTGGCTTACCCCATCCTCCTGGGTGGGGGGTTTACTTGCAAGGTTGGGAAAGGGAGGGTGGGGGGAGAGGTGGCTGGAGGGAGAGGTGTTATTACTGCTAATCCTGGTCCAGGCATGATGCTCTGAGTGGGGGGACGTCTTGTCTTCAGGGGGAGGTTCCCAGAGTGGGTGGAGTGGCTCTGAGCCAGATGCCATTCAGAAGGGGCAGAAGGCAGACAGGGCAGGAGGAGACACGAACGGGAACGACCTGCCCCAAAGTCAGATTAGTCAGATTCTTTCTAAAGGAAATGGTTCAGGGAGAAAGCGAAGCTTTCTTTTCAAGAAGGGGTAAATTGCTTTAATGGAATTACCCCTGGGGACACTCGGGGTGGGGCAAAGGCAGAACCTTCGGAGGGCCACATTGGGACAGCACGAGGAGAGTGTGATCCTGGGGCGGGGAGAGGGCAGCACATGTGAGAAGGACACAAAAGCACTTGCTGGCAGCAGGACAACTTGGCATCTTTAGGATTTGAGTGCCAGTGAGGTGGCTGGAGGACATGATCAGAGGCTTCAACCCCTACCTGGTCTCAGCTTCCATCAGGCTCCGGAGCAATGTAGACCTGGGTTGGAGTTTGATGCTTTCACATACAGCTAGCTGTAGGGCTTGGGATGAGCCACTTAACCCCGCTGTACCTTGGTTTCCACATTTATTTAAAGGTGTAGTGATAGCACTGACTTCGTAGGCTGGTGGGAGAATCGAACACGACAACATAGCTAAGTCCTTAGCACAATATTCACCCAGAGCAAGTCCTCGTCCACAGTGGCAATTTGCCGTTATCACTGCGGATAGTTATTGTGTTGTTTTAAGAAGTCAGTGATATAGTTATATAATTTGTTAAGCTCTAGCGCAGCCCCTGGCATGTAACCACTATGTATTCAGTGTCGATTGCTTTCACACCCAACCTCTTCTGGTTCAGACAGACATCTTCCATTCCAAATTTCCATCCCATCTCCCACTAGAGAAGTGAGGAGAATCAGGTGGGGAAAAGGAGCTGTCCAGCCTACGGTTCCACCTTACCCTCTCTCTGCCATCAGCGAAGCTCTCAAAGTCTTTGAGGAATTTCAAATTCCTGTACCTTTGAGTATGCTCCTCACACGTTCTTAGAATGTGTGGCATAAAAGGAGGTCTTTGGGAAGCATTAATTTTAACCTATTTTAGTAAAAAGCTGTGCGCTGAGAGGAGAAAAGGAGCTGACAATGAAATATGGCAGGTGATTTCAAGTAGAATCAGATTTGATAGAGGAATGAAAAACTCTTGAAAGAGCGGGGGAGACAGAGGTCAGACTAGGCCACCGAGTCCTCTCAGGTTGGCCACCAACTTCAGGGAGTCCGTAACCAGAAGATGCTGTTGACCATGGTCACAGCTGCTTCTAGCACTGAGGCAGGAGCAGAGGAAACAGCTGCAGGTCGCTGCAAAACGTCACATGCGCCCAAACCCACAGGGTGCTCCCCACCCTTCGAGAGAGCCACATCCCAGCTGCTGTCGCTTTTCCCTCTCGTTGGCGAGCTCTAATCCAGACCCACAGGCCAGCATTCTGGGAAATGTCCTTCCCCTGCTGCCAGCCCCCGTGAGCCTGAACGAAGGATAAAAGGTGGTGGGGGCTGATTTTCCAACAGATAATCCGTGGAGGTGGGGATCTGACCCTTTTAAGATCCTAAAGACCGTGCTCACGAGTGCAGAGGCAGGAACTGTATCAGGACGACACCACCATTTTCTTGTGGGCAGAGAGCTCAGAGCTGCATGGCTCATGGGGGAGGAAGGGAAAGGAGAAGCTGAGGCCTGGGTACCTCCCTGTGAGGCAGATGGAGCAGTGGCAGGAATGGGAAGATCTCAGCAGGAGATCCAGGCTGGGAGGCATTAAATGCAGTCCCTCCCCGGCATGGGTGATTGGTAGGGTAGGTGGGACTCAGAGTTACAGGAAATCCTGTGCTGCCCCTGAAACTGGATCAGGGCCACGAGAAGAGCCTGGGAAAGCCAGGGCCTCAGAGGGAGGACTACAGGCCACCATGGACAGACAGGAGAGTCATAGAGCCAACTGGGATATAGGACAATCTTATGATTGTTGGGCAGGACCTCGGACACAGAAGGGTACAAACATGACCTGGAGAGAGCCTGTGCTCTCAGAAACATATGGTTTAGTGAGAAAGGACGATGATGGCGCTGGTGGTGAGGAGGAAACGAGCTCAATCTTTTGGCTGCTTAGTCTACAAATAATGTTACATAGGTTATCATGGTTAATCTCCAACAGTGCAGGTTAGTACTCTTATTGTTATGTACTAGCATTATATGCTATTATTATGGCAACAGGAGCTATGATTATTCCTAATATACAGATGGGGAGCCTGAGGCTTGGAGAGGTTGGTGACTCGCTTGTGGTCACAGCTGGTAGGAGGTGGAGCCAGATCTATCTGTGGACTCCGTGATTCCATATCCTGTTGCTATAATACAAGACAGGCAGAGCTGGTGGGGAAGACAGGATGCAAATGGTGCTCAGAGGGGCATTCTGGGAGGAGACACTCATGCCAATCAGGAAGTGAGAGACACAGTCCTGGCTAGGGTGGAATGTGAGGTCAGGCGTAGGGGATGGGCACATTTCAGGGGCAGAGATAGGTGAGAAAGGCATCCAGAGCATGGGATCCTTGTTAGCAACATCTTAGAAGGTCATCCATAGTCATATAGTAGGGAAAAGTTAAAAAAAAAAAAAAAAGTCTGAGCTCTTAAAAGTTTGTCTGGCCTATACCCACTTTTTTGCTCATTTTCCATCAGTATGTGAGTGCTGTTTATGTACGGGCAGGCAAAGGTACACAGGGACCTGGGAGCAGCGTGGTGGGGGAGGCAGGCAGGTAGATAGCCAGCCGTAGCCGGGGGCGGGGGGGCAGTTCTGCCGTGAAGGCATCTGGGAGTCTGGAACTGGTGCAGAGGAGGGCAGTTCTGACACGTGGGTGGGAGGCTCTCAGGCAGCTGCCAGCCATGGTGGGCAGGGGCAGTGAGAGGCTGCAAGGGAGCGGGGCCATCGATCCTGAGGGGCTGTGGAAAAGCCACGCTCAGGCACAGGGCTTCTTTGCCAAAGCAGGGGAGGTGTTAGACAGGAGGGTGGCACCATCAGATCCCTGTTTCTGGAAGATTTCTCTGGCAGGTATGCAGAGGAGGCCAGCAGAAGTTGAGGAAATCAGGCAGGTGGTGACAAGACAAGGGCCTGCGCTGAGGTGGGGACAGACATGAGGAGATTTGACAACAGATAGCTCGGAATGTAGAGACAGCAGGATGTGGTGACTGTTGGATGCGCGGGAGGGGAAGGAGGGTTAGGGAAGCAACAAGTTATGGGACACTGGCTTGTGGGCTGTCCACAGAGATTGAAAACACAGAAGAGGGGATGAAATAATTAGGGCAAGGCTCGGATCCCAGCAGAAGAGGTGTGAAATGGGGCTGGGAGTGAGAGGGAGCGGGGTGGGGTGGGGTTCCTCTCTGTCACAGGAGAAGCTTCTCCTGAGTTCATGGTGGCGGGTTTGGGAGGGGGTGGCAGATGGGAGGTGGTGAGCCTCCCGTTTCTCTAACCGGAGCTTTTAATTGTGTGTGGTAGGCGAGAGTGAGTGCTACGTGGGTCAAGTTAATAAAAGCCTAATTTCTAATAGACATTTCTAATGTCTATTAGAAATAATGATAATAAAGGCCAAATGAATCGCTCACATTATTGGTGCCTCTTGCCCCATCCCCTGGCTTTCCAGGAAGCCTGAGGCAGTCCTTGAGGCCCTGGTGTCCATGGGTCTCCAGTCCCATCCTAAGGCCCCCTCACTTCCCAGGAGCAGGTAACAATGGCCCTCACACAGAGTCGTGTTTGTGGTGGCAGAACTGTGAAATAGTTAATCTACGCAGAGAGTAAAATCTTTGCTGGATATGGTTCCTCCCTCTCCCTTTTCAGGAATAGATTTTTTTCTTAGCTCAGAGATATGCCAAGAAAATGAAATAAAAGTAAAGGGGAAAGAGAGGGGGAGAGAGAGCGAGTGAGCAAGAGAGAGCGGACAAAGTGCCTTTAATTTGAATAGCTTTTCCCCATGTGAAAAAGCGACAGTTCATTGCAAAATATTTATCTTCATTACGGTTGGTATCATTATTGATGGAGAAGCCCTGCAGACTAATGGGAAAATCTCTCTAGGAGGCCTGAATCCAGATGAGCTGAGTCTCCACCTTGCCTTCAACATGCTGGGTGAGCACGGCCTTTAATTTCTAGGTGCCCCCTCTGACCCATGGGCTCAGCCCAGAAAGGAAGGTCCTCATGGCTGGATCAACCTCTCAGACCTGGGGGAGGTCTTCCAGATCAGGGTGTGAGCTGCCTGTGGCATGGACTGCTCCTTGCTTGCCTTTGGATAATACAGGCCCTTGCTTACTAAAGGTGTGTGTAGTGCAGCTGAGTGATGGATGGATGGCGTGAGAGTGAGCGTGTGTTAAAGGGATAGGCGGATCAATGAATCCAGTTGAACCATTCATTTCTCCGAAGGGTCAGTGTGGTCCAGAGAGGGGCCTCACACCCATTAGCTGCGGAGTCCGCCTGAGGTTCAGCTCTTCCTTCCCAGGGGCCTTGCTGTCTCTGTCCCTTCTGCTGAGAGATGTTGTAAAACATAAATGAGAATGTGCTCTTGCAGTTATTTTTCTATTCAGAATAAAAGGAGCTTATAAAAATCAAAGTATCATTTATCATGATGGATGTTCGAGAGGCTCAGGTTAGCAGCTTTGGAAGCTATAATTCACAGTAAAATCAAGCCTCGTATGTGTTCACCAATCAACAGCAAAGGCAAAGGCGGGGAGCTCCCCACGTCCCCCTTTCCCAGACAAGCCCAGTGCGGCTCAGAAAAGCTACAGCAGTACTTGCCCAGGACTTCACAGGGAGCAAGGCTTTAGGAACTGATTCTGGAACCCAGATGAGGAGTCAACACTCAGGGTGAGTTTTGCTGCTTGGTTGCCACCTCCTGTGACATTCTGGGGCCACGGGTGGAATATGCAGCCTTGAGCAGGAGGGTCCGGGGCTCAGAGCTGTGTCTTCTGGTGCCCGAGTCAGTGGATTAACACACAAGGTACCGAGAACATCTCTGACTTTGAAGAGTTCCTGGAGGGGAGCTGAGTGTGTCTTCCCAAGCTCATTACCTGGTCTCAGAACTTTATAGCCATACCTCATAAACTGCTACTGTGTGACATTTGGCTGTTTGCTTGGAAGAGACGTCAGGGATGATTTAGAGCTCCTGCATGAGGGTTTCCGGTCTGTGTCAGCGTACAGGAAGCTTGTGGAGGATGGAGGCCTTTATGAGTTGTTTTCTCTCTTCATACCCAGCCACCTTCCAGCCCAGGTTTACTGCTCTGAGATTGTAAAGATGCTGAGGAAGGGACACCGGGCCTGGCTTTTCCTGTGGCTGCCTTGGATGGCATCTGCTTGCCTGGACAGAGATAGCATCACACATGTCTGATGGGGGTGGCTCACCTTGTCCTGGGGGTGTCATCCAGTACCCTGAGCACACACTCATCCTTCAGCTGCAGCTGCGAGGCATCCAGGCCGTCCCTCCCTGCCTGTCTCTGCCGCCACCCTTCCCCCTTGCCGTGGCTGGCGTCCCCCACCACGTGTCCATCTCAGCGTTATTACCGACACCTCCTTCTGTCTCGAACTGCTTGCCTTCCCCCAGGGAGTGCTGTGGGTTTGAAATGATGGTCTTTAATCATTTCTTAAGTGACCAGCCCAGAAATCATTTCTTAGTGCCATACACACAAATTAAATCATAAATCCACACAGGGCCCTGCCCAGGAAGGACTGAAGTGCAGCTCTGATTCAGAGCAGAGAGGAGGCCTCCATGGGGGAAGGAAATCAGCATGCACCTGGAGGAAAGCCCGGGGCCTTGGAGAGAAGAAAGAAGAGCTCGGGCTGCTATAACAGACTACCACAGACTGGGGGGCTTAAACAGCAGACATGGATTTCTCACAGTTCTCAAGGCTGGGAGGTCCAAGGTCGAGGTGCTGGTGTCTGATTCGGTGTCTGATGAGAGGCCGAGTCCAGGTTTGCAGATGGGTGTCTTCTGAAATCCTCATGTGCCCTTTCTTTGGTGCTTGCACTCGGGGTGGGGGGTGAGGGGAGATCTATCCTGTATCTTTCTTTTTTTTATAAGGCATTAATCCCATCATGGGGGCTCTACCCTTATGACCTGCAAAGGTGCCACCTCCAAATACCAGCACGTTGGGGATTTGGGGATTAGGGCTTCAACATGAATTTGGGGAAGGGAACACAAACATTTGGTCCCTCACACCTGTTAATAACTCCCCTTTCACAGAAGGGTCCCTTTGCACTTCTGTTGTCTTGCTCTCGACAAAAGAGGTCCCAGAGAATGCAGACAGGCACACTCCGGGCATTAGGAGGGTATCCATCCATCTCAGGGTTAAGAGGTCTGGGCAGCCCCAGCCAAGGCTGAGCTATCCATAGCCCACCATCCAGAATCAGCCAGGCCCGAGAAGTTTTCCGCTTACCTCTGAGAGGCCAGAAGGAAGAGGGCAAGCAGGATTATCTGGGAGAGTGAGGAAGTGGTGGGCACTCATCAAGAGAGACGCACTAGGGGGGGTTGAGTGTGGTGTTCCTGATAGATACCTGTGATTCCTACTTACTTCGAGACTCAGGTTAACATTATGGCCCCTTCTAAGACTAATTTCAGCCTATTTGGAACATGCTCTATCTCTCCCCATGAAAACAAAGTCTTCTGCTTCACTAGGTGGGTAATGGGCATGCAGTAAGGATGCTACCAAACTTCTTAACATCCTTGACTCTTTCCTACCACCATGCCTTTGCACATGCCATTTCCTTTAACTGGAATGTCTCCCTTCATTTTATCTACCTAGTAAACTCCTATTCATGCTTCACAAACCAGGTCAGCCATCCTCTCCTCCAAGGGGCCTTCCCTCTCTCCCAACTAACATAGAGAGGGGACTGCCTCTTTTCTCCCCACTTCTATACATGCTTCTCTTTTCACTTTACTCATGCTATTTTATCATTATAGTTAGCATTTGGTTCCTCCATCAGACTTTGCGTTCCTTGAGAATGGGGACTCGAGCGTACTCTGCTCTGTATCTGTAATGGCCAGGCCAGGGCCTGGATCCAGGGAGTGATGTTACAAAGCCGTGTAGTGAAGCAATTGGGGTCCCAGGGTGAAAGAGCTGCTGCATATATTTTCTTTGCCCCCAACATGCTTTGTTTATGGCAGTCACTCAGTTTCAGGGTTGAGATTCTGAGTTTCTTCCTCTGCAAAATGGGAGAAATAAAACCAGTACTTTGGCTATTTCAGAAGCCTACAAAGAAGATGAATCTGAGAGTGGGTTGGTGGGGTAATGTGTCAAAATGCTTTAGCTCCTTGAAAAATTCCATTAGAAAGTCAAGGTGTTGGTATTGCAATTATTATTTGATTCCCAAATGGTGAGAGCGCTTCCAGAAATGTGCTTTGCTTGATGAACCAATACATTTCCAGCCCCCACTGATGAATTTGGGAATCGAATACCTGTCATCTTGAAATAACTGACACATCTTGGTGAAGCGCTTACATTCCTCTGATGAAATTCTGGATTCTTATTGAAAGCGAGGAGAAAGACGTGTTACATGGGAGCAATATTGTTTTATGGACCTTTATCCTGGTTATTAACAAATGAGCGTTACGTGTGGAAATGGTAAAGGGGGAATTCAGTAATGAAGTTTCATAGAATTATAATGATTATTAGCCTGATGATGATGAAATCCAGATTATATTGCATGGGGTTTCCTTGGCACTCACTGTTCCATGGCCCCTAATGCTGATGGACAGCAGGCGGGCTACTTCTGTCCCCGTACCCCACCCTGAAGTTATCTGGGAAGTGAGCATAAAGGCGATAGGCTCCTTTAGCATATTTGCACTATAATAATAATTAGAGGTGCCCATATGGCATGTCAACACCTTATCGACTCAGAAACTGGCACGCACTCGAGGTAGGAGCAGTTAGGGTCAGTGACCACTTACCCACAAGCTGCTGCTGAGCTGCCCAAGCATCCTCCAGAAAAAGCAGCCAACCCACCATTTACAGCCTTTTCATTTCCCTCTGCTCACCGGAAGCCACTGGGAAGATGAATCTGCCTTTCAGAGCTGGCCTCTGTAGAATACCCAGTGACCACATCCATACATCACCTTTTTACACCTGGTCAGGAATGCAGGCAGTCAGGGACTCAGAGGTCTCAGAGCCAGCATATGACATAGACCGTAGTTTTTTGTGCTTTTTTTCTCCCCTCCCTTTGGAAGTAGGGAAAGGAGGGCAAGGTGCCTTCAGTAAGCAGAAACGAAATCCCCTTGTCCCTTTCCCAAGCTTCTCATCTGGACTTGTGTGCACTTGAATGTGTTCTGGGACCTCAGCGCACATGGCCATAAATACAGGGTGCCTCCCCCCCGCCCCCCCCCGCCCTGTGAATAACCCACCTTAGTAAATAACTGCAAAGGACATCAGCTTTGAAGCGGGGCAGACCTGCTTTTGAATCCTGCCTGTGCCATGGAGTAGCCGTGAAAATCACGAGCTGTTTTACCTCTCGGAGCCATGTCATTGCTAGTGAAACAGGGAGACTAGGACTATTGTTACTGCGTTTTACAGATGAGGAAACCAGAACTCAAAAAGCTGACAGAACTCAGTTCCTATGGCTATAAGTAGTGCTGCCCGTAACTCCGAAGCTGGTACTCTCGTCTCCGTGAGTGATGTTGAAATTTAGATTTAACGTGATACACACTAGCTTTTTCTGGTTCCAAGGAAATTTACTGGATTGTGAAACACTCCAACCAATGAGCTCTCAAGTCTCTGGAGTCAGTCAGGCAGCCTGGGTTCGATTCCTGGCTTCACCACTGACTGAGGGACCTCAGACAAGCTGTGGACCTTACTTTGAGCCTCAGTTTCTGAATGTGCAAAATGGGAATAATTGTAGCATGTGTCTCTTAGGGCTGTTATGAGTATAAAATGAGGTCATGCTGAGCACCTGGCCCGCGAAAAGTGCTTATTTAAATAATGGTTATTGGGGCATCTGGGTGGCTCAGTCAGTCGAGCATCCGACTCTTGATTTCGGCTCAGGTCATGATCTCAGGGTCATGGGATCGAGCCCTGTGTCAGTCTCCGCACTCGCTGTGGTATCTGCTTGAGATTCTCTCTGTCCCTCACCCTCTGCCCCTCCCCCCTGCTCACGTGTACTCATGCAAGCTCTCTCTCTCTCTAAAAATAAATAAATAGATAAATAAATAAATAAGTACTGGTTATTATTATTATTAACAACATTATTGTTATTAAAATCAATACAACTTTATAACCAATTTCAGCAGGGTGGTAGTCAGCTTGCCAGCCCACAGACCTCACCTGCGGAAGGTGCAGAGGGTGGGAGTGAGCTGGCCCAACAACCCACCCTATCCTGTGCTCTGCAGGACATGCTAGCCTCTCATTTAATAAAAGAACTTTACTGGCCTGACCCAGAGGCCTGGGGATGGAGGGTGGGCAAGGGAAGAGCAGGCCCCTTTCGTTACAGTGGAGGCAACAAGGGTAGTGGGCTCCTGTCCAGCTAGGCTCTTGTCATCCCTTCGGCTTGCTCCCTTTGGGGAAGGCCTTTACCAAGTTGTTCAGCAGGACCTGCCCCCACTTGCCCCCACTCCTCCCCCCGACCCCCCTTGGGTCCACACCTGCTGCTCCTTCCCTCGGCCCTCCCTGATGGGGGGCCTTCAGCTGAATGGCTCTTCCCATAAGTGCACATTGAGATCTAAGTGCTAAGTGCACCCTTAACACCCCTCTGATCTTTGCTGCAAGCTTCTCCCTTAATCATGTTTAACTGACAGACCTGAAGGCAGTTCGTAATGCTAATGTTCATCCAAGAACTGCAAATAGGGAGGACACAGCATTCTGGAAATTACCTCTCAGCACCTGGGAATAAATGGTCACTCTGGAGAACACAACTATCCCACGCTCTCCTGCCTCCCCCCTGCAGCAGGGGCCCTCTCCCAGCCACTGCGATTGCGGCAGCCATGGGGCTGCTCCCAGTCTCCTGGTGCGGGCCCTGCTCAGCTGCTCAGGAGGAGGGCATCATCCCTGTTCTAGAACCCGTGAACCCCGTTTCTCCGTTCAGAAGCTACTGCAATTTGGTGAGGTTCCGGAGCAAAAGCCATGAGACAGACAAAATAGATTCTGCCAAATTTGTCTGCCTTCAGCCCTTTGGATAAATGTCATGCGGCTGTTGTGCCTTGTCACCTTCACTCCTACTTGGAGAATCTTCGGGGGTGAGCATAACCTTATTATTTCAGTATTGATTATATTACGTATGGTCGTTTCACTTTTCCAGAGTCGCCTCTGGGACTCGCAAAGGGCTCCTTCCACCGTCCCTCAGTTGAGGTGCTGAGATGGGACGGAACAAGCCTTCCTGGCAGGGGTGTGGCAGGGTCGGTTAGACCCATCTGTGATTCCTCTGTGACCTTGGACAGGCCACCTTTCTCTGACCTTCTGCCGGGAGGCCCAGGCCCCACTCTCTGGCTGACAGGCAAGGCCAAGGCTGTGTGGAGGAAGGACTCCTGCCTTTTATCTGTCAAACAGCTCAGGTAATACAGCTTGAGCATTTCAGCCTCAAAGTTTTTTTGCTCCATCATTACCGTAAAATAAGAATCATTTCTTTGGCTCACTTGTCCCACTTGAATGGTGTGTAATATCGTTACAGATTTATGTGTTTATGACTTTGTGACCTGGGGAGAAGCTGGAAATACCGCTGCGCCCATTTCTACTCCTGGGTTTCTATAAAGGTCACGGCAAAATTATTTTATCAAGTACACCACAGAAGGGGAAAATCTTAATCTTATATTATACATATGCAGCACTTGACCTTCTCTTGAGATGCGGCACCTCTTAGTTACACTTACTTAAACACAATGCCGCTCTTCCCCGGATGCACACAGAGAGAATAATGAGGTGCCCTGGCATCCCAGCCGGAGAGGAGGCTCTGCTGTGGGGCTGACCTCACAAATGAGAAGGAGAAGGAGTCGAGGGCGGTGGGGGCAGGGATAGGGGTGAGCCCCGCAGAGCGGCAGCAAGCTCATTCTGATGAGTGGGCCACGTGGGCAGGCGGAGCAGACGCTGTGGCTTGATCTGCCTCCCCGGCTGACCATGCACCTTTAGCCAAGTCATTCACTGCCTTCCCTGGGCCTTAGTTTCCCCATCATAGGTATGGGATGTGCCATCTTTGATCCATGGGGAGCAGCTGCCTGGGGCATTGTGTTAAAGATTCGGAGCTCTGGTCTGGGTGGAGTGGGCGTGAGAGCGCGATTGGTTAGCGAAGTCAGCCACGGGCGGCCGGGAGGTGGTGACTGTGGCCTTGCTGGCTAAACGTGTTATAGGGTATTTCCAAGGTCTTTCCCCGCTCCGGCTACCTGTGATTTGTGGACTCACCGAAGCCCTGGGGTGAGGAGACTTGGAAAGGGAAAAACAATAACAAGCTTTCCCTGAAAGAAGAGTACTATTTGCTTTGTCAGGTTTTGGAGGGGAAATGATATTTGTGTGATGCATCTGAACACGGTTGGGTTTTTTTTTTCTTTCTTTCTCTTTTTTCTTTTCTTTTCTTTCTTTTTTTTTTTTTTTCTGTATTCGCTCTGTGAAAAGCAGAGAGAACAGAGGAAAGCAGTGCTATTTTTCTGGGTGTGATGACTCACCAGCCCCAGCCATCTGTGTGTGTGCAGGTGGCCAGCCCATGCCCCTGGCCCACAGGAAGAGTGAGGAGCCCTGCGTGGCTTCTCATCATTGTTCAGCCTAGAGAAAACACAGTGAGGAGTCACCTTCGTTTATCTTAAGAACTTGGTTATAAATTATTTTTTTAAGGGAATCCATCAAGGTCTGTGTCAGGGGAAGTACTTAAAAATAGGTTTTTCTCAAAGGGTAAACACTTCAGTCAGAAAATGTGGGAAGCCGCCTGACTGCAGGCATATGTCCCCCTAGCCTGCTGCCCAGAGCTACCAGATTGATGGTGTTTTTAGAACTTTGGCAGCCAAGCTCTGACGCGGATGGAGACAGGGCCTGGGGAGGGGACATCTGGGGATTCCCTGCTCACCCCCCTGGTGTAAAAGTGGAAACCTAGGCCTGGCAGCCCTGGTGGTCCAATGGGCCCAATCAGGAGAGACGACCTTGGGGCCCCTTGGAGTGGCCGAAGTGAGTTGACCCTCACCTTCCTGTTCATTGGGTCCCAGGGGCCCTGTGAAGTGTCTCCCTGGGGATAGAGAAGGAAATGGGGAGGCTATATTCCCTTAAAGAAATCTATCCTGGCCGCTGGCAGGGTGCTTCTGCTCTTTTCTAAAGGATAGACCCCCCCCACTCCCCACCCCGCCTCGGCCCCCAGCTCACCCACCTCTTTCACCACCTGGCTATGACATTGACTCTCCTCCTGCCCTTGGAGCCCAACACTTTGAGAATTCCATCCCCATTTGGACATTTGCTGCCTCTGGACTGGGGGTTCCTCCAGGCTGCCTCCCACCTCTAATCCCCTGCACATCTGCCCCCAATCCTCAACAATAACCCTGTTCTCTCCCTGATGTGAGGAAAGTGACTCCCATCTCTAACTAAGGGCACAAGGAAAGTGTCCCCAAATGCATTGTGTGGAATGAATGAGACTCACATATCAAAGGAAAAGGCTCTGTTGGGCTAAGGCTTTAGGAAGCAACCAGGTGCTTTGAGCAGCAGCTACTGGCTGTCCAGGTGGCCTGTAGAGGAGGGGCTCAGGTAGTGCTGCACCTTCAGGGTCCAGAGAAATGAAGTAGATGCAGGGCTGGGTCTCCAGCTAGCAGCCCCTCCCTGTCGCATCACCAAGTCCCGGAGGCTCTTCTGGCTGAGGATTCATGAGTCTGAAGACTGACTGATGCATCCCCTCCGCAGTGCAGGGGCTGCTTGAGCCCTGTTTGCAGGCTGGCAGTTAGAGGACAGACAGACTTGGGGAGCAGTCACATACTTGGGGAGGAGTCACAACCAGCTCCCAGAGGAGCCAAACCAGTTCTGGTTTTGGAGTGAGCCCTCACCCTGCCTTCCCTGCTCTGGGCTCCTCCCTAATGTCATTCCCAACCACCTCAAAGTCATAGACAGGAGCTACATGGCCAGGGCACTGGATGTTTAAAAGAGAACTCTAGAAAGAGGAAAATGTCCCACTCAAGTGAATGAAATGTGGAGGGTGGGCTTTCTGGCACCAGTAGGGATTCAGTGCGTATCTGCTGAATGAATGAGTGATCCCAGTGAGTCACCAGGTTCTCCTCTTCTAAAAGACTCTTGAATCCCTCTACTCTTCTCTGTTCCCACTACCCTGATAATTATCACTCTTTCTGGGCTCCTGTGTCTCCCCCTAACTGTCCCCACCCCTCCCGTCCTTTCTCTTCCCAGCAGCCAGTGTGATCTTTCAGAAACAAAAACCTAATTGTCTTTCTCCCCAGTTTTAGGCCCATCAGTGTCTTCCATGGACCTAATAATGATAATAAGGCCCAGAGGCTTGATGACATGAACTCAGGTTCCCTCTCCAGACAGCCTCTTCCTTGCCACCTGACCTCTGCCCATCCCACGTGTGTCCTCTGCCTGGCCACGGAAACACTGCTCTCAGTTTCTGGATTGAGCCACATTCCCGCTCCTGGGTCTTTGTACATGCTGCTCTCCCCATGTGGAGGGTTCTCTGTCTCCCCTCACTAACCCATTTTACCTCTGCCAATCTGTATGGCTCTAATTTCTTCTTCATGTCTTGGATGCTACTTGCCTGAGACCATCCCAGATGGGGTTAGGTTCCTGCTCTGGCCTCCCCACACTGACACCCACCATTGGAATTTCTAGTTTAGAGTCTGCCTTCCTCCACCTGGATGTCAACTCCATCAGGGAGGGACCTTGGTGTGTTTTATCTCTTGGTGTAGCCTGGTGCCCAGCACAGCTCCATGGTAAGTGGTCAACTTAAATACTTTGAATTCAGCGTGGCTTCTCACAGAAAACATCCATCTGCTATTTACTGAGGAGATGCTACATTCCAGAAAATTTGTGTACATTACATGGATCTTCACAAAGCCGTGAGAAGGAAGTTACCCTAGGATCCTGTTTTACAGAGGAGGGGGCTGAGATTCAGAGGGTTAAATAACTTGCTTAAGATCACACAACCAGTTAAGTGGCCATTTTCTCAGACCTCAAGGCCATGATGTTTTTACTCTACCAGGTGGTCTAGAGTGGTGGGTCTCAGCATGGAACTGCATCAGAGTCTCCTGGAGGGCTTGCTAATGCTCACATCGCTGAGTCCCACCCTAGACTTTCTGGTTCAGTAGGTCCGGACTGGGGTCTGAGACTCTGCATTTCTGCAAGTTCCCAGGGGATGCTGCTGCCATTGGCCTGGAGACCACAGGTGGAGAATCACTGGCCTAGATCATCAGGAAACACCTGGGTTTGCCCTGTGGCTACCCCACTCTCTAGCCACACTGACCTTGCGCTGAGACTGTAGGATGAAGTTCTGAGGCCCAAATAGCCTCCCACATCTGGTCCTGGCCTTGGCTGCGCTGTGCCTGGCTGCCATCACTGATAAGGACCTAAGTGCCGGCCCCTCACCCTTGGGACGCTGCTCTTCTGTTTGTCATCCTTCAGTCTTGTTCTGTGATCTTCCCATTCCCATTCCACCAAGGCAAAGGCCTCCGTCCCCACCCCGCCTTTTTACCAACTTCCATGCTGATTGATGCATTCTAGGCTCGCTGCTGCTGCTGCCGTCTGAGCAGCTTAATAGCATGGGAAGTTACAGTCTTGTCTGTGTCGTGGTGCCCGTAGCATTCATCAATTTCAGCAAGTGTCACCAAGAGTGATACAAGTGTGTGACACAGCTAAGTATCCCCTCTGCACAGGCCATTACAGCTGGCATCTGGCCCAGGGAGGCAGAAACTGCAGACCCATTTGGCGTCATTTGTGCAGGTCGGCAGAGAAGTGAAAGTGCCCCCAGCCCGCCTCCTGCATGGCCCCTTTAAATGCTTTGCGTTCCTAAACCACCCAAAGGATCACCCAAAGTTTCCCTAGGCAAGCCAGAGCCCTGCTCTTTCTGTCTTGGCACATTCTTTTCCCTTTGCCCCACCCTCCCATTTCTGCATCAGCTGTTACCTATCCTTCAAGGCCTCTGCATGTCTACCTTCTGCAGGCAGCCTTCCTAGCTCCCCTTCACTCTCCTTGAGACCTCTGGCCCGGGGCACCTCCACTGCTGCTGTAGGGGTTTTCTCAGTAAACAGCCCACTCTGACCTGCCCTGTTCAGCTGAGCTCCCACTGGGATGTCCTGGGGTTGTTCAGGGAGATCCATTTCTGGGAGAAGCAAAGACTGCTGGTTAAGAGTGGACAGGGGAGTCTCAGCACAGGGCTCCAGGGTCACCTTCCTTCCATGGAGCTTCATGCCTGGAGTTCCAAAGTCAGTCACCCATGGTGTCGGCCACCAATAACGTGAAGGTGTTGGAGACAGTCGGCCGCAGGGATGAGTCCAAATACCAGGCTCCACGTGGGGCCACAAGACCTCTGGGAAGAGCTGTGTGCAGAGCTATGCGATGTACTACAGGAACCACTGTGTCCCTCCCCACCTGCCACCACCACGCCCATCCCGTAGTGCTCAGCAACTGCCCACGGGGAGAGGGGAGGGCTCTTCTGCTTTTCTTACAGAGCGGGAGCAGAGTGTGGAGATGAAGGGGAAGTTTTGGGAGCAGAGAGCTCAGCTAAGGGCTCTGAGCCTCTCTTCCTGACCAGGAGTGAGTGCCTGGCCCAGCTCACTGTCGCCCCTCGAGGTGGGCAGACCTCCTGAGCCAGCTGCTGAGCTGCACCTGCCTTTGAGAAAAAAGGCACCGGGTTCTTAAGCAGGGGATGAATATTCATTGGCATGAACCTTTGCAAACTCATTCAGGGAAAAAAATTAGATCAGGAGAAGTAATCAGATTATTAAAAAGAAAGCAAGGACAGAAGGCGGCGGTGGAGGGAAGAATCACATTTAAAATGCAAGGAGAAATTTCCTTCCTGCAGAGTAGCTGTGACCCCTTGGACCAGACACCGGGAATAGTTAAGCTCTCCCACATTTCTGCTGCATAAAAATGTTTTTTGAGGCTTCACTGGATGGGGGAGGGGCAGAGGCAATGAGCGCCCTCCACATACGAAAATTATAAAATAATGTTTGGAGGTTTTCATTTTATCTTCCTTGGATATCGGGGAAAAATCATGAGAGCTAAAGAGGCTCCGGTGAGTGCTGAGTGACAGGTTAAAGGGCCCCAATAAAGATTAGATGGTCCACTATCTCCTGAGGAAATTGCATAAAAGTGGTTATTCCCTCTTGCTTCTATTAATTTCCTTTTCCTGGCTGCTTGGAAATGCTTCATAACCTGATGCTGCAGATGGGGACGAGAGGCGTTTTCCATTATCTCAATCACTGCACTGTTTATGAGACACTTAATCTGTTTCTTTATAAAGTAATAGTACTGTAGGTGATGAATTTAGTGTCCCTGGAAGCCTGCGCGCAGGGGCGGGAGGGGAGGGGGGTTCTCCAGAGCATTGTAAGCACCAGGTCATTTGTTACATGGTTGAGGCTCTGAGAAGTTGGGTGGGCGTTTCAAGGTGACCTTCAGATATCAGCTAGAGGTCACATGTACCGGTCTCTCGTCACTTGAAAGGGGAGATAAAGGCTGTGTGTTTTGCCTGGGCAATGGCAAATATGCACATGATTGGGGACCTGGAACTCGGGTCCTGTCTCTTCCTCTCTGCCAGGGTTGGGGGTAGGGAAAGAGGCCTGTGTGGGGAGGTGCCACCCAAAACCTCCATTTGTCACCTGTCTGAACTGTGATCACTTGCAATGGAGGGAAGCAAACCCCCTTTTCTTACAGAAACAAAGCGCTCTGGGCTCGGTGGGGGACAGAACTGTACAGCCCTCCTGCTTACAGGTTTCTCACTGACAAAGGTCTTGTGCCAATACAGCCAGGCGCAGGCAGCTCTTCTCTTCCCACCCGCCTCCTGGAGTAGAAATGAGACACTTCCAGCTGAGATCCTGACATCCGGGCTGGGCTGGGCACTCTCTGACCTCATTTCCCTTCCGGCCTCTCCTGTCCTTCCGCCTCTTCCCTTCTTGCTTTGTCTTTGCCTCTCCTGAGACTTGCCTCCTAGTTGCCACAAGAAAGTGCTGCTCATGGTCCTCATCTCATAATTCCGGATCCTTGTCATGATGCACATCCCGCCTGACCAGCTGATCACTGCCCCCCCCCGCCCCGCCCCCAGCCTATGTATACACAAGGATCACACAGATCATGCCCTGCGGGAATCCACTTTCACTTCCATTGTCTGCCTCCCCCACCTGGAAGGGTGCTTCCCAACACCCACCCCCCACCTCCTGCCCTCTGCTCTGGCCTCCTAAGCAAGGTGCCTGGCTCCAGGCAGATCTTCTTCGGTAAACGTTTGTTGAATGAGGGGTTCATTCATAGCTGTAGTGAGAGTGCTGACCATACTTTTCTATCAAGAGATATAAAAGCCCTGAGTTTTGTTTTAACGATACTAAAGCTAAGAACTGTGCTATCTACCTCAAAATGACTTGAAAGTGTGGTGATGTGCTTGGTTAGTCGATCACGGTATTATTACTTTTGTGAAACTGTAGAGCTTTTAGGCAAATATGCTGGCTACAGGCTGTCAGAGTGCCTGCCATTCTTCACTGTGTTACTCCCAGCGGCTTTACCTACTCCCGTGACTTATCTGGGCTTGCTTTTGCTTCCCTTGGCCTAAATACTCTTTGTTACAGTCTCCCCAGAAGCTCCATGTATCACCTCTAATTAAAGCTGCATTTTCTCAAGGGGCAGCATAATTTTCTTATTTATTTTTCTATGTTAAATTTCTAGTAAAATAACAATGTTGTTAACTTCTATTTCTTACTAGTGGTGTCTGATACAAGATGAGTTAAAAAGGCTTTGTGGGCTAGCCTGGCACTTTAACCATTATTTAAAGCATTAATTCTATGAGAAAATATAGCTCAAGTGTGCTTACAAGTTACAATCTAAAAGTTTAATAACTAAACCTAGAAATGTTGCTTCTTTATAAATTAGGGGATGCCTAGACACAGGTTTTATTAAAATGTTAACTTATGGCATCTGATTATTAAGGAGATTCATTCATTTTATAATTACATGTAAAATATATTTTACAGATACAATTATTCACCGTTATACAAAACAGAAATAATCCTTGCAGAAACACATTCTTCACTTGGTTCCAAGATTGATATGCCTGCTTTGGGACTCTAAACTTCTATTCTGACCCTGAATTCTGAAAGTTCCTGCAAAGAAAACTTGGTTTTCAACAGGGAGTGGGTAAGCAGAAGTAGAGAGAAATTAGCATTATTTAACATTTATTAATGCTAGGTACATTTTCATATTTGAGTTTATTAAATTATAATGGCCTGTGGGAATTGTGAGAAGTGTGTGTTTCTTTTCTATAGACCCTTTTTACAGATGAGCAGGTTGAGGCTCTGAGGCATTACATAACTTTCCAATGATCACTCAGCTAGGAACCAGCAGAGCCAGGAATGGGACCCAGGACTGTCTGATCACTGTCCAGTGTTCACTGTCCTGGAAAGCATGGAGTCACAACCCCTCCTGGGTTTGTGACTTTGACCTTCTTTCCCTGAACCCCCAACCTTTGACCTTCTTTCCCTGAAGTTCAGCGTGGACCTGCTTTTTCCTTCATTTCCTCTCCTTGGGGACTCTGTAGCATCTAGAGACTTCAGGGGACACAGTTCTAAACTTCCCCCATCAGAAATCTCAAAGGAAGGCACTTCCTAAATCCTCTACTACTTGTGGATATCAGGATGATTGTTTATGCTGTTAACTTATTAAGTGTAAAGCAAGTAGGCTTTTAAATGCTGGAAAGAAAGTGAAACACCTTGTTCCTCTTGGACTGATACATTAAGGAAATTACAGTGTGACAGAGGACTCAATGAATGCATGTGATTCACCACTCTCTCCTCCCCCACTCTCCAGGGAAAGGGCTTCTGCTGTGTTTGGGCAGCACGGGTCTGGGATTTCTCTGTGTTCTTTAGCTCCAGAACTGAATGGCCCAGCATCGCTGGGTGGTTTGTAATGGAAAAGGTCCAATGCTTCTCATGGGAGACAAGGAAGAGATGTGGAAAGAAGAAAGAGAAGAGGAGAAAGAAAGGGAGAGACTTTACTGAGTGGGCTTGGAAAGACAGATCAGTAAGCCAGATTCTACACTACTTTGGGTTTGCCACTCAGGGACGCCAATGATATTTTATTTGTTGAGTCTTTAGTAAAAATGTAATTTTTTCTTTCTGCTGAGAAGTTTCTTTTGAATGTGCTGAGGTGGGTCAGCAAGTGGCCCCTTTTTATGTAGGTTACAACCAGAGATCTTTAAGAACCTTATTGGATCATCTAGACAACATTTATGTTAGTGTGTCCATGGAACTTGAATCTCAGGGGATGCTCTACAAAATTGGGCGTCTTGGTGAGAAAAGAGCATTCTATATTCCATTTTTTGGAAGTTCTGAGAAATTCTGTAATAAAAAATTTGATTAACTTTTTCAATACACATTTTCAAAATATCTGGCCACAGAACAATTTTGTAAGTGACAGGCATTAACAACCCAAAGAACATGGACTCCCTGGAACCCTCTTGGGTTATGCCATCCCAGAGCATTCCATTTCAGAAATTACCTCACATCAGAGATGAGCTCCTGCCCCAGGGCATTTCCAGAGTAACTGAAACCCTGTACTTTACTTCAAGTGAGCAAAGGGCTGAGAAAACTTTCCCAGCACAGGAAATAGTCCTTCCTTGTCTCAGTAGAAAAGCTGTGGGTATTTTTCAAATAGTTTATATGTATATCATCACTATCATTTCTCCCACTGTGTGATTCTGGGCAACTTTTTTAACCTTTTGGTGTCCCAATTTGTTCATTAGCAAAATAGATATAATAACAGCTACCCCATAGAGTAATGCATGCAAGGCACTTAACAAGAATGTTTAACAGATGGTGGCTACTGCTATTATTAAAGAATATTCTATACTTTCCGGAGGGAACAATATATTTGACAAGATGAGCTTTGTGTAAGTAGAAGCCATTATAATGGTACTTCTGTTACAGCAACAATCACATTGTATTATAATTGTATGACTACAGTGGATCAAGAGCTCCTTGAGGGCAGGCTCTGTTCTCTAAATTCTCTGGGTCAGATTCTCAGAAGAGTCACAATAAATGTTTGTTGAATGAATTAATGAAAAGTCAAATAAGTTAACCATGCAGTAAGTTTTACTCTGTCTCCAAGGAGGCTGAGTCAGAGCAGATTTCCCAGGGACAAAAAGAGTCCAGAGCTGTGATGGTGAGGAAGGGCCTCAGAGAAGTAGGACAGGCAGGAGCAGTCTTTTGAGGAATCTGCAAGGAGGACACCAGATGTCTGGAGTAGAAGGTCTCTGTAGATGAAGCATGGTGAAAGCCTGAGGGATGGCCTGAAGCTAGACTTTTTGGGGCATGGCTCCTCATAAGCTGACCACACAGAGAACTAAGAAAATATGCCTCATGTCTGAGGCTACCTCTAGTGGGCATTGGGCTGTCCAAGGCATTCCCAACCTTCTCCACTGCCATATACATGATAGACAACACCAAGTGCATGACACATTCCCTGGTGCTACCTGTAAAGCCATCCTTTCTTTTCTTTCTTTTTTTTTTTTTTGGCCACACCCCCCGAAGCATTTCAAAATGCAATTAAGGGAGAATGATGTTAAGCCAGTAACCTTGAAATCACTTTAATTTCTTTTTAAAGAATCACTCATGAATTTCAGTTCTTTACCATCATTCATAACAAGTGCTTGTTAACACAGCTTACGGTGACCCTCATGTGCGTTGCAACATGACATTTAAGAACCATGCATCCCGTCCATATTATAAGCCAGGAACCCTCCCCATCCGAGGATATTAGGAGAGATTTTTTTTTCAATGAGTGGTTCAGGGTAAGGCCCTGGCTGTTAACCAGGTGGAATAGGGAGGGCATAACCATTTTTAAAGCACTTATGTCCCAGACACTGAGCCACACATTAGATTCATTTTCTCAATTTAATCTCTCGACACACCTGAAAGGGAAGAATCATTATTCATATTGTTCAAGTGAGATAGGCCATTGGTACCATGGAAGGTATATTTCACTAAGGATGTTTAAAGAATTGGAAGTATTAAATAGGGGTTTCCTCAATCTGAAATGCTCACTTTGTGCAAGGAGGTATCTCAATGTCCTTTTCAAGGGGGCAGGATCTTTCATTTTCTATATCCAAGGAAGGGATTCTGATTGCCACTCTTCCATTAATTCTCAGATGGTCTCTTTGTGTTCCAGCCTGCCCCGCCGGGATGTTCAAGGCCAGCCAGGAAGCTGAGGGGTGCTCCCACTGCCCCTCCAACAGCAGATCCCCTTCAGAGGCATCTCCCATCTGTACCTGTCGGACCGGCTATTACCGAGCGGATTTTGACCCCCCAGAAGTGGCATGCACTAGTAAGTGTCTAGTAAGGACTCTGGGCTGTGGAGTTTGGTTCCCTGAGAGTGCAAGTTGTGGGGCAGGGGAGACTAAAACACGAGATTGCAGTACAAAGCAGAAATGCTGATTGTGGTGCTGAAGCGGACAGCTCCTGGGCAGGGTACGCAGAGCCCTTCTGCTTAATAGCACGAGGTCAAGATTACTATGTTCTTTCTTACCTCCTCCTCTCAAATGGGAAAGTGTTGGGGTGCCTGGGTGGCTCAGTTGACTGGGCATCTGCCTTCGGCTCAGGTCGTGATCCCAGGGTCCTGGGATCAAGCCCCGCATCGGGCTCCCTGCTCACTGGGGAGCTTGCTTTCCCCTCTCCCTCTGCTCCTCCCCCAGCTTGTGCTCTCTCTGTCAAATAAATAAATAAAATCTTTTAAAAAATGGGAGAGTGTTCCTCCCACTGAAACAAGACAACTTCTGCCCTCCAGATGTTAAAAATGACAGCCTCGAGAGGTCTTGAATGCAAAATCAAGATCCACTAGGCTGTTGCAACAATTCCTAATCACCTCATCCAAGAAGCCCCCTTGGTCCTGACAGCTGACAGTATTCTCTATCTTCACTGCACTTCCTGTATCTCAGTGTCCAGGCTCTTCTCAAAGTCTAATAATTTTATTAATTGCTCAATTATTTTGTAATAATTCCAGTGCCCTTCCAGTGCCCAGTAAAGTGCAGCACCTTTGCCCCTGCCAAATGATAAGGCCAGAGTTCTGGCCACAGCATGCATATCTGAGGCAGAAATTCTAGGTTCTGGGGCTAATGCATCAGCTTCACCACTCTCCCATTCTCTGTTGTGGAGGGAAGGGCAGTCATCTTGCCAAAAGTGGATGAGGGCAACTCCGTTCCCTGGGCGGGAGTCAGGGAGAGAAGAGGGGAGAATTTTGTCCCACTCTTCTTCCCCACAATCATGGGGAGATAAAAAGCACTAACTCTTCCTGCACAGTGCTTTAGAGAACTTGTTCCCACTCTCCTAAGTGTTGTGGCCCTGAAACACGGATGATTTTTTTTTTTTTTTTTAGTATTCTCATCATATTTGGAAGTCAGTGTTCCAGGTCAGCCTCTAGTTATGCTACAACTTTCTTCTGCATTAGATGCTGTTGCCTGACTCCCTAGACTTCCCTTCACCTCTTTGAACCGAATCCCTTCCTCCCACCCCCAGGATAGAAGGACACAGAGGGAATGTTTCATACACACTTGCAGTTTGATGGACAGAAAAAATGACTCAGCTCTGAATAGAAGAATTTCTTAATTCTGGCCTTGCAGTGTATGTAACCTTTGCTGGGGAAAGAAGAGGAATGAGTGTCTTCTAGGTCAAGGTTCTGAAATCGATCAATGTTTATAGATTTGAACCGAGGAAAAGCTCATCCTCTTGTAAATGGATTTTCCCCAGACCTTCCTCTCCGGTGCTTGATATGAACAGAAATTATTCCATTTCTCCTGACTGGAGTCCCTGTCTTCCTGTGGCGGTATCATCCCCACTGATTTCTGAGGTTCCCCTGTGGGTCTCTGTGAGCATGTGAAGCATTGTTTAATGTGCTTCTTCCGAAGCTGAATCACTGCTGCCTGTATGTTCATATGAAAGACTAGTCTCCATGAGTGCCAAAGCATATACCCAGGGTCTCACAGCTTCCCTCCTAAAACCATTCCCGTTCGCTTATGCCATGAACTCTGTCTCACTGCCCGGGCTGCCTCTGCAAGATTAATCATGCAGATAGAAGTCTGGGCCCCCAGATTCCCACTTCAGCAGACACACCCTGTAAATCCATCCAGTCCTGCCTAAGGTCACCTACACGGATGGTAGGCCAATAACCAAATACTCAGAATGCCGATGTGAGCTGTCTTCCTGGCTATACAGCACCTCTCCCGTCCATCTCTCAAGTTTTATCTTCCAGCCATCTAACCTGATGCACTTGAACCAATAGGACCAATTCCTGGAATAAATAACAATGTCCCAAAGCTTTCAGTCTGCACATTGCAGACCCTCATTCTGCTCTGCCTGCCCATATCCCAAGTTCACCTCATGAAAATCACACCTCACAGGCTTTTCTCTCCCATCTATGGTCCACTTACCTGTAGGGGTAAGCACACCTTCCTTGCCCTGTGTGGCCCCACTAAAATCTCCCCACCTTATCCAGAGTGGGGATGAGTGCTAGACTTGCCTGAATGTGTCCCCACACCCTTTCCATGGTTCTGTGCTCTTATGCCCCCAGATATAGAACACTAGGGGCAGACCAGAAATTGCCAAATCAAAGCCACACTTGTCTGTGTGGTCAGGCCCCAGAACGGCTCGTGGATGGATTTTCCAGCCCCTGGTCCTGGTCTGCAGGGGCAAGCCCTTGATGAGGGACCCAGAGGCCAGGCTGGGCTGCAACAAAATAGTAGGCAAAACGAGTGTAAATAAACCTATTATTTTATTGAGCGTCATTATATATTTGATTTATTGTGTGCCAGGGAAGTACTGTATGAAAAAGTCAATTTGTTGGCTTTTATAATCTCATTAGGGTTTCCTTTTAAAGCATTCTAATTGGAGGTGCCATCTGTTCTCTTAAAAAGACATCGCACATCACCACAGTAAATAATTTTTCAGATACAAGGAGCATATCTGGAGCTTTTGAGGCCAGGCATGGCCTTGCACTATAGCCTTGGTGTCCCCGACTACTTCCTCAGGTGGAGCAAGGCAGCCAGGCGTGGGCCCGGCCAAGCCTGGGAGATGGTGTTTGGGGTGGGGAGGGCACAGTTACCTGTTTACTTTGCAAGTGAGGTTCTCCATCCATCCAACCAGGAAGCCATTGTGGCCCAGCGGGGCACAGAGAAGACCCAGGTAGGTGGGAGCTCCCTCCTTCAGTGGGCTTCTGCAATGTCTAGGTGGGTGTTAGGAATGTCTAAGAGCCCAGGCCTTGAAGTCTGGAAGGGCCTCAGGCTTGGCCCATTGCCATCATCTTTAAAGGAGATTATATCATCAATCATACTCATTCCCTGACAATATTGAAGATTTTATAAGGAATCCCATGATTTAAAATGTGTTCTTTTACAAAGCTAAAATATCTATAGTGCAGTAAAATTAGTATTTTTAATGAATCCTGTTAGTCTCCTGGGACCAGCACATATATATTCATAGTAGTTTTATAGTGTTAATTTATTCTCAATTAATCTAAACATTTAGAGTGCCTGATGGCTTGTGTAGCCGTGTGTGGGCATTTCTTCATTTTCTTCTTATTTTCCTGGGAAAGCCCAGGACCCCCTTGACCTCTGAGAGTCCTTGGCAGCAGCCCTGTGTGTCCAACATTGTCCTTGATGAGCTTTATGGACTCAGAAGGGATTTGGGTGAACCCCAAAGCAGTGTCACAGGGACTGGTATGAACTCTGAGTAATGGGCCCTGTGCCTCAGCGTGATGATGTTCCTGATACTGCTCTCGGGGCACATACCTCCCTTCTTCCTTCTCCATCATCCTCACACCTCTGCCAGGATTAAGCAAAATAGTTTTATAGAGTCTTTGGCCCAATGCCTGGTTCATAGTAAACTCTCAATCGATGTTAGAACTTGCTTTGGTTACATCCCTGGAAAGCGTGAAGATTACAGCAGATATGGAAGCTTCCAGCATGAGAGGATGTTGGAGCTCTAAAAATAAAAGTGACATTCTCATGGAGAGTCCAGGTGGACACCTCCCTTGGGCATCCCAGCAGAATCCACGGTGTGGCCCCAGACCACACAGGCACCCTGGCCTAATGGAAACAAAGAGGCGCGGGGCACCTCGGTGGCTCAGATGGTTAAGTGTCTGCCTTTGGCTCAGGTCATGATCCCAGGGTCCTGGAATCAAGCCCCACATCAGGCTCCTGGCTCAGCGGGAGTCTGTTTTTCCCGCTCCCTCTGCCTCTCCCCCTGCTCATGCTTTCTCTCTCTCTGTATCTTTGTGTCTCAAGTGAATAAATAAAATCTTAAAAAAAAAAAAAAAAAAAGAAAGACAAAGAGGCAATTAGCCACTGGGACCGGATGCACTGTGGAAGGAGGGGGGAGGTGCAGCCCGAGCATCCCAGACTCCAGCTGCTCCCCAGGGGCCGGGAAGCTGGGCAGCAGCGGTGGCCAGCAAGACTGGCTTTCAGTCCTCGGGGAGCAGGAGCTTGTTCCCCTCCTCAGGGTCAGACATGCTTCTTTTCACAGGAGGGTCTGATGGCTCGGCCCGTGTGACAGGGTTGGTGGAGAGAGGGGCCCGCCAGGAGCGCGACAAACTGCACGGCAGTGTGAAGCCAAGCACCAAAATGCACATCTTCCGTTTTAAATAATTTCTAGTTTACTGGGGGACGAAATGGAAAGGAGAAATTTATGAGGCAGGTGAAAATAGATAATTATGCCTTATAAAATTGCTGTCTGTGAAAAACTATGCAGAAGGACTGGTGTAAAAATAATTTCCTTGTTACATTTCTGACCACAAAACCCTTTTTCTGTCACCCACATGGAAGAAACTTTGATGGATCACAGAGACAAGCTAGTGCTTGTCTTGTTTCTTTATTTCTTCTTCAAATGCAGTGGGTTTCCTGCGGCAGTTTTGATCAATTGAAATGTAATGAAGGAGCTTCAGAGATCATTGTCTTGTCCTCTGGAACCTTCTGCCATCCCCTCACGTGAGCCCTCTGGGGTCCCCTGGGGGCCCCCCTGGTCCCCCAGCCCTGCCCCACTCCTGACTCACGCAGAGGCTGGAAGCTGAGTGGTGAATCAGGGGCTCTGCGTGTGGATTCTGGCGGTTTGCCCCCGTGACCAGCCGGGGTGAGCAGGAGCTTCTCATGGGCAGAACCGGGCAGGATGGAACTCACATCAGGAGCTTGTGAGAATTACATGACGGATGTCAGGGAAGCCCCAGGTTGAAAGCTCAGGTCTGCCTCCAACGCCGCGAACTCACACGAGGTGAGAGCTCAAATTTGGTAGCTCTTAGGCGGTTGCTGCCGATGGCCACGGTAATGGTGGTGATTTGCTTTCACTCTTGAACTGACCACCCCCAGAGAAGGATAGGAATCCATTCTTCCCTCCCCAATCTCTGCACACTCCACTTTCCCTTTCTTACGCTCCTGCTTCATCCTTTAAGGTACTCCTCTCTTTCATCCCAACCATCCCAGGGCAGCAGGGTGGTCCCTGTGACACAGAGCTTATACTTCTTGGATGGACTGCCCAGGAGTGTGGCATTGCCCAGACCCTGGTCTTCCCCGGGAGGCTGGATGGATTGGAGGAGGGTGCCAGGCCCCAGAGAGTGGGAAGAGCCTTGGGATGACAGGAAAAGAAGGAAGTCCTCTGCAGCCAGGCTTCAAGGCATCATGAAAAGTCTGTAAGGACAGAGGCTCATAAACCTTCTCCCACCAGTCATGAGTCCTGCGAGGCCACGGTCCCCAAGATCTCCTGTGCTGGTTTTTTCTTTACTGCCGTGGTGTTTAAATGCAGTCCTTGGGCAAGCAGCCTCAACATCACCTGGGAACTGGTTGGAGATACAATTTCTCAGCCCCTCCCTAGACCTACTGAATGAGAAACTCAGGGAGTTGGGTGGGGGAAGGTGGTGATCTTAGTTTTAACAAGACCTCTAGGTGATTCTGAAGCATGCTAAATTTTGAGAACATTGGTTTAGAATTAGGTTGAGTTTCTCTGTCCTCCGCTTTATGGCTCCTGGGGGAGAAAGGCCATCAAGTGAATTTCTGCAGACTGGAACCACAATGCCTTCCCCTCCCTGTTAGTGCCCTGTGTGTCAGGCTGGAGAAAGAGACAGAGACTGCAAATACCTGCGTGTGGAAGAGCAGGGGTAGGGTGGGATATGAGTGTGAGTGTGTGAGTGTGCATCAGTGCTGTGTGTTTCAAGGGAAGGTCTCACTAGTTCTCAGAACTCTCCCACCCGTCCCTGCATCATTCTCACTTTTGGGTGGTTAGAACATTGTAGAGACCTCCCAGGCACAACATTAGCTGGGGCTGCGGGCAATGATGGGAAACCGGAAGACGGTGGAGGTCAGGGAGCATGGCCTGATTAGAGTGGGCTCAGGGAGGGCTGAGAGAGAAACTGAGGCAAAAGGAAAGTGAATGGTGGGGATCATTCACCTGAGCTCAGAGTGTTGGGCAGGGAGAGAATATAAATGGGTGATGGGCTCATTACTCATCTGGTCTTCTACCCCACCCGGCAGGAACTAGGCCACAAAGAAACCTTTGGGGCTGCCACTGCAGACCAACAGGGCAGGGAGGCTCCCTGCCCCACCCTCCCACCCCCGCCCGGATCACAGACACACCTCCTGAGACAGGGATCCAGTCTCATCAACTGGGGACTGCTTGCTTGTTTGCATGCCCACTTTGGGGATGATCTTTAAAAGTGTCAACCTCTATAAATCTAGGAGTTGCAATGTATTGAAAGAGGACTGCTTTACCCATTGCTGACCAGGGCTTTAGGAAGAGATACACCATGTATCCCATTCTGGAGGTAAAGCGCTGCTTGATTTTACTCTGATACATGATCCATGTGGCCCATGAAGATACATCATTTGTGTTTTTGTGAGAGAGGTAGACTGTGTTTTCCTTGAGATAAAATTCCGACAAGGGTCATAGATGAACAAGAGTCGTAGGGCAACCTGCCCTGCCAGGTGCCTGGATTTGGCTGGTTCATCCACCTGGGTACAAATTTGAGGGACTGACAGCCAGCTGAAAGCTATTTATAACTGTCGCTGCTGTTTCCAGAAGGGTCAGCACTGCCTGTGTAAACACACTTCCACACTTCTATCATCTACAATTGCCTTTCACAGTTGTTGACCCCAGTGGGTCTAACCCTCAGGAGGCATCAGAAAGCTCAAAGTTTTAAGCTGACAGCCAGGGACACGGTACGTTTCTGTTGTGGGCTTTTCATCATGAGGGTGTTTGGAGTCACAGATTGTTAACATTCGGAGCCACCTTCAAGGTCCTGCCACCCAAATCCATCCTCAGTGTCAACCCCTCTCTCCAACAACCTGAATATTGTGATGACAGACAGCTGATAGATTTTGCAAGACAGTTCTGCTCCATTGCCAGGCAGCCATCATCCATCACTGAAGGGCCTTCTGGCCCCTGGGTTGGGGCCTGCCTTCCTCGCCTCCTCACCGTGGGTCCACCACTGAGGACCAAGCTTCCACAGGCAGCAGCTGCAGTATTTAAGGACAACTTCCTCATCTTTCCTGAATCACCTACTTTAGACTAAACACCTGTTACGTTCTCTGTTCCCCACAACACATGATGTCCCGAACTGTACCATCCTAGCTGGCCTTTTCTGAATCTCTCA
>NC_138369.1:78921829-78957738 GCF_054177405.1 Leptonychotes weddellii
GAGGGGGAAGTGCAGTCCGTGGCTCTAGCCCGCCCCCCCCCTTTCATTCCCTGACCCTCCAGTTGCCATGTTAGAAACCTGGTATCAGCCAGTCCTTTCCCAAACCGGAACTGTGACCTTCCAGATTTCCTGGTTTAGTAATACATGTGAATGTGACAAGGAAGCCAGAACCAGAGACCCACATACATCACCGTGGCATCACTTGTGTGTGACAAAGACCAGGACACCAGGTGTCTTTACCTGTCATCAAAGATTTAGAAGGAAGTCACTTTCAACTTAATGTGGAGGTATACAAACATCGTCCAGAGAACAAAAGCCGCCTGAATAATTAGAGCTCTCCCCTTAACTGCAAGTGTACGAAAGTGATGCTTGTGATGCCTGCCAAGAGGGCTTCCGAATTGTGTGGGACGGTGGGTGAAATTAACAAAAATGGGCCTCATAGTCAGTTTGGGTATGTTCGTGCTCTCTGAATTG
Source organism: Leptonychotes weddellii (assembly GCF_054177405.1). Lineage (NCBI taxonomy): Eukaryota > Metazoa > Chordata > Mammalia > Carnivora > Phocidae > Leptonychotes > Leptonychotes weddellii. The sequence goes on from NC_138369.1 coordinate 78,922,304, forward strand.
TATGTGGCATAGGACTGGGATGCCAGCATTTTGTAGTGATTTCTTTTGAAACTGTGTCTCCTCTTCTGAGAAACTTACCACACAATTGGCTGGGAATTGCCCCATCAGAGCCAGATACCTGAGAACTATTATGACATGGGGTTGGCTGGGGGCTTAAAGGCTGGACTCCCCAGTGGATAAATGATCACAGGTGACTCTGCATGGAAAGAGCAGGCTGCAATCTGAAGTCAGCCTTGGAAGGGCCAGTGCCAGAGGCCACCTCTGTGGCCCTCAATCAAGAGTGCTCTGACTCTAAAGTCACATCAAGAAGAGTGGCTTGTCTCAGAGGCTAAGGGGCGGAGGGCCAGAGGCTGCCTGGACACAAAGGTCCCTCTGCCCCCCCGCCCCATTCTGTAGGGAGAAGCTCAGGGCCATGGTGGTAATTGTGTGCTGCCCTCTGCATGGCCGTGGGCTCAGGCTTGCAAGAGACGCCCAAGGCGGCCTTTTGAGCAGCTCCTCTGGGTCACCTCTGAGCTCTGTTCACCTTGGAAATGGGGATGAGGGATGTTCGACTGTGCCGTCTGGAGTGAGGCCATGGCATCTGCATAGTGAGAGGAAGCTCGGTACAGGCTGGCTGTGCTGGGCCTGACGTGTGCAGAAGGTGGGCGGTTTGGCGGGGCAGGTGGGCCGTGGGCAGTGGGACACTGTGGTCGCCGCCAAGCCCTGACAGTGCTCAGTGAGCACAGATGGAAGGCCGCTCAGTGCCTGCAAAGAGCACGCAGTCTGCTGGCCAGCAAAGGGGGAACAGTGTGTGAGGTGAGAACTCGCCCTCCTTGCCAGTGAAGGCCGGTGTCCGAGCCCGTGCTCAGGGACAACGTCTGCTCTGATGAGGGTAGCCGTGTCCGTGCCCGTAGCCCCTGCTCCGGCGTTGGGGCCAAGGCCTCTCCTGAGTGGACCTCACGTGCCGTGTGCCCTGGCGCTCCGCTATGACGGATCAGGTCGGGAACGTGGGTGCCTAACAAGACGGAGATAATAGCCGGCGCTGATCGAGGTCTCTCCACACGTGAGGCACTGTGCTGAGCCCCTGACTGGATCTCCTCAGTCAGTCTCACAGAATATAAGCTACGTGCTACTGTTATCCCCATTTATAGGTGAGAGAGCTGAGGCCCAGAAGGGCTTGCACGTAAGTGAGTGAGTGGCCGGGCCCGATTTCCACCCAGGCCGACTGCCTGGGTTCAGGGCTCTCTCCCCTCAGTGTGAGGCTGCTTCCCTCAGGAAGGAGGACCTCTGCCTGTGAGGTGGCACCGAGCTAATGACACCCCACTTGAGACAGTGCGGGATGGCATTTCATCGGCTGGGACTCATCACGTGATCTGCATGCTGGTGTCTGCGGATCCTGTCTTCTGTGAGGCTGGGGCGGAGAGACTAGGGCGGGGGCACACCAATGCCCTCTGCTTTCTTATAAGGACCCCCTGGGTGAGCGTTCGGACTGACTCCATCGGTTCCCTAATAGAAACAATCCTGCCGCAAAAATGCTCAGACATACCTCGGGGGGCACATACACTGGTATTTGTGGAGGAAATTCACCTAGAAATAGAATTGCTGGGTTGGTGGGCACATACACTCAGAAAGCCATTCAGTATTACCCAAGCGCTTTCCTGGAAGACTCAAGTCATTTACACCCCTAGCAAGGGTATCCATCCTGCTTCTCCACACATGGGCCAGCTTTTGTTTTTTGCTGATCTGACTGATCTCCTAGTAATTTTGACTAGTATTTCCCTAATTATAAATTAGTGTGTATTTTTCATACATTTCTTGACCAATTTATTTTGTCTTCTGGGAATTAACTGTTTATAACTCTTGTCCTTTTTCTATTAAAAAAAATTGATTTCTAGGGGCACCTGGGTGGCTCAGCCATTAAGCGTCTGCCTTCAGCTCAGGTCATGATCCCAGAGTCCTGGGATCGAGTCCCGCATCGGGGTCCCTGCTCCGCGGGAAGCCTGCTTCTCCCTCACCCCCTCCCCCTGCTTATGTTCCTTCTCTCGCTGTCTCTCTCTCTGTCAAATAAATAAATAAAATATTTTAAAAAATTGATTTCTAGATGCTCATTTATTATATGTCCCCCCAGCCCTCCACTGTTTTTTAACTCTATTTATGTGTATAGTTTTTTTGTTTTGTTTTGTTTTTTTGGTCATATTGACGTTTTTAATGTTTAAACTCAGACCTGACCATCTTTTTCTTTCTGGTTTTGGGGATTTGTGTATTGACTTTTTGCCTGGGTTTTGTGTATGTCCTTCCACTCTAGGGTATAAAAACAATCTCTTATATTTTCTTTCAATTCTTTATATAGTATTTATGTTTAGCTCCTTCCTCCATCTGGAATTTATTTTTGTATAGGATGGGATACTGGTGTTCTTGTATCTTATTAAAAATAACATCCCATCAACTCCACCTGAATTGTCCACATGTTAGTGAGATGCCTCTTTTATTATCTACTAAATGCCTGTATATACTTATCTTTATTTTTTTCCCATCGAAAGAATATTCTGTTCTGGCATCATTTCTAAACTGTTGGTAGCTTTATAAACGTTTCAATAACTTGTAAATCAAACGCCTACATATTACTGATTTGGTCAAAAATGTCTTGCCCATTCTCAAACATTTTTTTCTTCAAGATGAACTTTGAAATCAGCTTGGTGCATTTCATTAAGCAATCCTATTAAATTGAGATTGGGATTGCATTGAATATATGGATTGCTTTGGGAAGGTCCATCCTTTTTATGATATCCCTCTCCCTCCAGGAGCATGGTATTCAGGTCTAATTTTGTGCCCTTGAGTAAAGTTTTATAGTTGTCTTCATGCGGATATTATTCTACAGGCCTCGTGAGATTTAATCCTATGTATTTTATGGGTTTTGTGGCTACTGTGAGTAGGTACCTTCCTCCATTATATTTTTAAATAGGTTATGGTTATCATTAAGAGATGACTCCCTAGTGGTGGGAGTAGTGAGGTTCCCATCACTGGGGGCCTCAAACAGAGGCTGGCCAACCACACAGGGAGTGTAGAGGGCATTCACCACCAGGGACACACCATGATCTGCAAGGTTTCTTCCTGTTCTAAGACTAAGTGTGTCTATGAAGTGTCAGAATGAGGACTTGATTTGGGATGACCTATAAGTTTCTGGGAGGAATATCTACTTTCTCAGTTTCTCTTTTTGTTCCCGTGACCTTGAATTGTTTTCTTTGGAACCTGGATCTTTCCTGTACACCTGGAGAGAGGCAGCACAAGTTTCTTTTAGAACTGAAAGGGACAATGGCTGGAAGATTCTTCTTTGCATTCCCAAGGAAAATTGAACGAATAGTCCATGAATCTGGGGGGTGCATCTCCACCAGCCTTGTCAGTCAGTGTGGCTTTGTACAGGTGCCCGCCTTCCCTACAGATTTTGAATTCCTCAGGGCAGATGTCAGTGAATTTATGAATAGCATAATCTTATACACAGGGCACAGCACACAGTGGAGCCTCCGTAAACAAGTCTAGATCGATCAGTCACAAATCAATGAAAGATTAGGCTCAGAGGGTATAAGTGACCTGCCTAACGTCACACTGTGGCAAAGCTGGCCCTCAGCCCTGATCTTCTCTTTGTGAGTCCAGTGCATCTTTCACGACTCCACAAGGCCTCTGAGCCTCATTTCAGGGCTAGGAAAGAGGTCTCAAAGGCCATGTCTTTAGGATGACATGACCCCTAGCTTTCCTTGACTTGAAGTATTCCCAAGGACTCTGTAGGAGGGAGTCATGTCAAGGCTTCCCTTGTCTCCAGCCTCCCTCTGACCATGAGTAGAATTGCAGCCTCGTATACCTCCCCCACATAGGCAGTGGTGGGAGATATCCCTACTGAAATAAGCTGCCTCCCCAGGTCCAGGTGGCTCAGCCATCCTCCCAGGGCTTCTGCAGCCTCGTAGCAACCAGACACTCAGGCTCTAGCTCAGACCAGGTGGAGGGGCTGTCTTGTTTCCCAGAAAGTGAAATCCACCCCCTCTTTCCCAGACAATTAGCTCCATTGAAGCTGGAGAAACAGGAGTACTTTCTACCAACATTGGTGTTTGGTGAAATGTATAACACTAGGTTCTCCGATGCTCCTGAAATCCCTCTCAGCAGGGTCCCTCCTTGTTTTGACTAATCATTTCTTCTTATTACTAACTGTTATGATTAGAAGAATTGCCTGAGTACAGGCCCAGTGTTTCCAAGACCCTAATGAGCAACACGTGCAGACTTGCTCAGCACAGTGCTGGAACCACCATTGTTCTGTCTCTCCAGGGAAGCCACTGGAACGGTTCGGGAAGGAGAGCTTCCTGCCACCCTGAGAGACCCACCCCCCACCTCCAGCACCCAGCTGCATGTGCATCACTCCTGCACCTTATGCCCTTAGGTGCCTCCGCCGTGGGTGGAAGAGTTGCTAAGGATGAGCTCTGGGACTGGCCAGGCCTGTCTTCAAGTCTTGATTCCACCACTCACCAGCCAAGTGACTTGGGGAAGCTCCTTAATATCTCTGAGAGGCAGTTTCCTCAGTGTAAAATGGGGGTAATAGTTTCTACCTCATCGAATGTTGGGAAGATGGGATTTTATTAAATAACATATCAAAATACCTAAGATCATACTTTGCATACAGGGTTTGTTATTAAAACAAAACTTGGAATTCCAGACAGAGCACCACTAAATGGAAACCAAAGCTCTGCTCTTTCAGATGGTCCTTGTAGAAATCTACTCTAGGAAACCAGCCAGCATTAATCACTCACTTAGCAGCATGAAGCAAGTGAGTTCCACCAAATCAATGTCTTGTCGTTCTGATGTCCATGCAGATGGCACAGATGTCTGTCCACAGGAAGCCTATGTCCCTGGGTTCATTTTAAACCGGTTCCAAAGGTGGCATAAAATTGTCTCTGGGAATATCGGGATCCAGAGCTGTTAGGAAAAGTAAAGCAATGATTTCTCCAGGTTTCAACAACCTCTCTTCCTTGCCCCAGAAGGACAGCCTGCATTTTGAGGGGAGCAACCAGGGTGCCTCGCTTGCAATGGGAGAGGCACCACTCACCTTTCTAGCCTGCTGCCTCAGGCCTCCAGCATGACTGCCTCTTTGGAAGGGACACCTCAGAACTTTACACACTACCATCTTCACATTAAGCAAATGGTGTTCCAGATGTCTGGTGCTCATCATTCACAACCTGTAGACAGTCCTTGGTCTGTCTTTTTGTAAGGATCCCAAGTCTCTCTTAGCTTTTATTATTGAGTGGAGGATGCCTCACTAGTCCATTCCGATGCCTCCACTTTGCAGCAGGTCTCTGATAAATTACTTGTGGTTTCCCGATATGGCCTCGAACAGCCACCCTACATCCCCCAATGAGAAGAGCTGACAACTCCTCTGCCACTGACTCCTGACACCACTACTGTGGTGCCTGACATAGAATCTTAGGAACTGCCCCACCGCCATCCAGAGTGCCTCTGTGAAGGGGACGGGGAGCATGCAGGCACATGCCCCTCTCCAAGGTTCTGAACCAGCATGGCGCACCCCATTACAGCTCTTTCCTCTAGGACAGTGCTCATTCTTGTCCAGTCTCTCCCAGGAATTCTACACCTAGTGCAGGAATGATGGAGGAGGAATTGGTGTCTCAGGAGGGAAAGAGAGGGAGAAAGAGAGCTGAACTTAGGCTGAGAAGTGTCATAGCTACACATGGCACCTAAAAGAATAGAGGTTTTTTGTTTTTGTTTTTGTTTGGCATTGTTTTCAAATAACCAGTTACCAAAGAAAGAACCACAACTGAACATGAAACTAACTTCATGTTTATTTGATAACTCTACCACCTTTATGATAATTGCAAAATTTCCCTCTTTCGGCTTATATTACCTTTCAACTCATCCTGCTTTCAGCCCTGTAGCTGTATTGAGGGCAAAGGTATAACAACCTGGTTTTCTGCATATTTTGCGACCATAGAGGACCTCATCATACACCTACAGCCGCATTTCCAGGTCTGCCTATGTTCCTTGACTCCTATCTATCTCTCCATAAAATCTCAAAGGACTTTCCCCTTTCTCCAAGAAGCCTCCCAATTATTTAGACATGGTTCTTTAAGTAGCTGTGTCATAGTGAGCAATAAGTAAAGAGTTGTCCCAATAGTACTGTCATTTTTGATAACCAATCCTGGGCCACCCCACCCATGTCTTCCTGGGCCCCCCACCATGCTTTTTGCACCATCCCTACCTCTGATGTCATTTTCTGATCTCCCTCTCTATCCTCTCTTGACCCTTAGCCCACATTAAAGTATGCAGTCAGTTTTCCAAACTACTGTCTTGACTCTCCTCAGTCACAAGAACATTATCTCTATATTCTTTTGACTTACAATATTTAAGAGTCCTGAGTATAAACTGTCCTTCTTGGCTCATTCCCAGAACCTATCTCAACCCTTTCTCCTAAAGGAAGATTGAATAGAGGACATAGTTTGCTGTGGGAGTAAAGGAGGGTCTTCCCTGCCCACAGGGAAAGAGAGAACAAGGAAGCCCAGATACCATGTCAAAGCCAGACCACCTCTTGGGAGATTAGGGAGCAGATATACAGGTGCACAAAGAGGTTAAAAAGAGCAGGACCCATTCTTGAGATATAGCCCCGTGCCCAAGATTAGGGTTCTCCCCCTTCCTGGATGTGCTTGCAGGGGTAAGGGGACCTAAAGTGTATAGGCTGGAGCACATAGCCTCCAAGGTGTTCTCCTGTATAGCTCCAACCTATAGACAAGGCCCCCAGACACCATCCCTGAGTATTTTGTTCTGCATTGATCTTACCTTTTCCCAGACATCTGTAACTCTTTGTGTCTGTATTACTTACTTTGATCCTTACCTGTATGTGTCTACAGTTCCCATACTTCATGGGTAGGGGGACTTACCTTACTAGAAAGCATCTTGGTTCCCCAGCTTCATGGGCTGTAACCTCCATATCTTCGTGGCTTTCACAGTGCCCAACACAGTTCTGGGCATGGGGTCTCTGTTTAAGGAATGAGGGGCTGCACAAGATCAGTCTTAATTGGACGAGCAGTTCGGGGTTCCAGATCATCTAATAATGACAATACTACTAATAGCAGCTGATATTTATGGAGTTCCTCTGTGTGCCAGCCACACAGCTAAACTCTTTGGGTATATTATCTCATTAAATCCTCAAAATTAACACTTTTTTCAGATGAGAATATTAAGGCTTAGAAGTTCGTCTTCTCAAGGTTCACCAACAAGAGAATATTTTTGAACTTGGTTGCTGTGAACCCCTAGGGGGTTCACTTATTAGTTACAAGGAACTATGAATCCCTGGGAGTCTCTAAAAAATCATGTGTGTTCAAGCAGTTGTCCATTTTTCTGGGGAAAATCTTCATTGCTTTCATCAGATTCTTCAAGGGGTTGTGCACACAATGTGGAGAAGCCCACCTCTGACTTGACACAAAGCAGCATGATCACAATCTGCACATGAGGTCTCCCTGGAAAGCTTTACCTCATCACCGTTGTCACCCACCAGCTCCCCATGGGGAGGGATGCAAGGCTGTAGACCCTGGCTGCGGCAATATAGAGTTAGCTGGACCCTGCCTGGTTGGCACCTTGGACCAGGCTGAAGTTCACATCTAAATTCTGAGACCAGAAATTTGGCCTTATTAAGATTCCTGATAAAAGAATTGGCTTTCAGGGCTTACCTATCTTCAGCAGATTTTCCCTTTGATTATTCAGGAGTGCTCTTATTTCCAGCTTAATGCCTACAAATACACTCACCCACTCTCTCCCACCCACCCTGTCTTTCCATTCTTCTAAAAAAAAAAAAAAAAAGTCATCTGGCCTAAATCACATTAAGAAGCAGGAGATTCTATCTCAATATGGTAACACTTGGGCCAATCCTGCCTCTAGAAGGATCTTTTCTGTTTAACTCTTTGGGGTCCCAATACCAACTATACTCATGCAGGCTGAGCCAACCTCTTGGGCACATTCTGGAAGACATGGAGCCCCATCCTCATAACCTAGGACCTACCATGCCCCTCCCACTAAACCAGCTCAATGGTTTTCCCATCTTTTAAAAGGACTGAGTCTCTTTAGCCCTTTTCACAGGAAGCTTTCATCAGTAGTAACCGTGGCAACAGATCAGAGAAGCTTCAAAAAGCCTGTCTGTATGTAATTAAGAAAAACGAGGACATGGACGCAAGAGCAGGGAGCTTAGACAAGGAGACTGTGGCTCGGAGCCCTGTCACTGCATGCACTGAGGGCTTTTGCTGACGGAGATGACAGATTTTCTTCTCCCTCTGACTTCCCTCTGCACTCCCCATTTTAACATTTTTGTGTGGTTGTCTCAATTGGCCTCGTTCCTGGGGATGTGGCTGGGAGCTCTGGTTCTGCGCGGATGCTCCCTGCAGGGGTAAGGCCTCAAACCCAGGGAGTGCAGCTTGGATAGGTAAGGGTGGTTCATCTGGGGCCTGAACCTGCTCTGGTCAGACTCTCCAAGAATAGGAGAGGTGGAGCAGCCTGCTGACAGGGACCTGGCTCTTACCATTAGGCCAGTGGAGCAGAGACCAGGGACCATTGATGTTTTAGCCACCCAGGTCCTGGGCCCTGGCTTGCCCTGCCCAGAGCCAACTTCCTGGGAAAGGGAGCAGGAGTTAAGCATTGTTGGGAGGCAGTCTTAACCTGGGGGCTATTTTATCTCAGAGCACTTACTCTTATCTGAGTCATCTCATTGATCTCGAGGTTTCCTTCTTTCTTATCTGTTTTCTCTTACCAGAATGTAAGAGCAGAGGCTTATCTGTCTGGCTTTTTCCTAACCCCTGAGTGCCTAGAACAGCACAGGCATATTTGTTAAAGGAATGAATGAGTGAATGACTAAGTAAGGATCAGGATCCCAGTCAGTGTTTGTGGCCCAGTGTTAGGCCACCTGCACAGGTGTGCACTGGGAGCCCAGGCACTGTGCTGGGCTCTGAGATAACAAGACACATCTCTACCTTTGAGGATACACATATTTAGGTTCTCCCAGCTCTCTTCGAAAGGAGAAGATTTGCTATATGCAGTTCTGGACTCAATAACCATGGGTCCTATAGGCCCCCATTCATGCCCCCGCAGATGTATTTCTCTGGAATGCAGCCATGAACGAGATGGGGACAGTAGTTGCTTTATATGAAGTCTATTTCTAAATAAACGTGAAAAAAAAGTCTTCCTGGAAACACACCACTCTTCTTCCTAAGTGGGGGAGCAGACATGGGGCAGCATTGACTGGGGTCTTCCCAGCTGCTATGGACACAGTTGGATTAAGGGACAGGGAAGGCCTCTCTAAGCCAGCTCCTCACTTGCTACCTTTATTTCACTAAAGCCTCTACCACTCGGGGCACAAGCAGTGGTCCTGAGTGCTACCGCATCTGTATCCTCCCTCTGCCCCACAGCAGGGCCTCTCATACTGGAGTAGGGGGCACACATGTGATCTTAGGCCATGCACCTTGAGCAGAGGTCAAACCAGGTGCAAGGAATTTGCCTCTCCCTGGGCAAGGAGCTGGGGCACGGGAACCCCGGAGACAAGCCAACCACAAGCTTCTGCCCACCAGGAGGCCACGTGGTGAGGACAACACAGAGGAAGAGATCATCACAATGCAGTGATGGGATCTGTGTTAGCATTTAAAAATGGACTTATGGAAACCCAGGGGTGGGGGGCACATGACTGCAGGCCTCAGAGAAGCCTCCTGGTGGAATGAATGGTAGATCTTGGAGGGTGTCCAGGAGTTCATCAAGCAGATAAGGACGAAAAGAATTCCAGACAGCAGAGAACACTGTGCAGAAGCTCGGGGGCATGAAGAGAGTTGAGTGTGCACAGGAAATCACAGGAATCTTCCTACTGGTCACAATGTAAGGGCGAGCATCCAGTGGCCAAGGATGAGATCCCAAGCGACACAACTACAAGGGGACATGAAGGATGTGGACGGAAAGTAGACTTTTGGGCAATTGGGGTTTGAGCAGGGGAACACCATGATCTCACGTACATTTCGGAACTCACACTCCAGCAGACTAGAATGGATAGGAGGGACGCGAAGCAATGTTGGCGGATTCACGGGCAAGCTGTTGCTATAGGGCAGAAAAGTCCACAGGGCATGGGGTTCTGAGGTGGTGGAGATCCTGAGGAAGGGAATATTCTGAGGAAAAAGAGATGGGCCCTCACTGTGGTGACAGTCCATCCGTGGGGGACACAGAAGATGTGTCTGGCTGGTGAGGACTCGGGGTGTCAAGGAAGGGAATACTGAAGGGTGTTCCCTGCATTCATCAGGTAGGAGACCAGAGGAAAAGCAGACGTGGTGGGAGAGTGGGGAAGTAACCGGGCTGCCTTGGGCCGAGCGAGGGGAGAGGAGAACCTCCATTTTGAAGAGCTCGGCTGGAGGGCAAAGAAGAGAGGATGTTCGATGTAGAAAGATGCCAGTGATGGTGCTTTGGTTTTAAAATGGCAAAAATTTATGGGTGTTTAAATGGAGAAGGTAGAGTCAGGGGAGAGGGTGACATTGAAGGTCGGGGAGAAAGGAGATACTTGCAATGGGGAAGCCTCCAAAGGGTGGGAAGGATGGGTGGTCCCTCTCCCAGGCAGTACCTGTACCTGCCCCATCGCCCAAGGCTGCTTTCCAGTAAGAGCCTCACGATGTCCCAAGGATGCAGTAAGAGAACACCGTTAGAGGATTTGCCCCACGCCTTGCAGAGAGGGAGCCCTTGATGAACATATCTATTAGGAGGATGAGAAACGGTGGCTTGTGGCAGAGGCTGGGCTGTCTGCGGAGACAGGGAACAGTGGCGCTGACCACTGGGAGGTTGTGGTCCGAATCTCATCAGTCTGAGCAAACAGATGTGTCCAAACCAGGCACTGGCCAATATGCGCATTAATGAATTAGTGCAATGTGAGGTGAAGCTGGCCTGGCGTAGTAAGAGCCCGCCGACGGCCGTGCCTGCTACCTTCCCCGCCCTGGCTGTGTGCTGATTCGAGAAGAGATGGATATTTATCCCTGGGCAGATGGGTGGGGAATTTTCGAACGCTATTTGCAAGACTTCAGTAAAAATGCTTCATGAATCCTGCCCTGTCACAAGCATGCATGAAAGTTGTGCTTTAGCTCAGGCCTAATGGGCTTTATATAGTACAGTACTGATTTTCTTTCACATTTTAATAGAATCCGATTTAATATTTGCTTTCTGCTCTAGCTGCTTGCTGTTGACTGATTCAACACAGAATCCTTCCCTGGTGCCCCCCGACCTTGTTGTTATTCCTTCATTTTATTTGTTGGCATTTGATTCCTGTCTTCAGCATGAACCACTTTACACATGTCTTCGTTCAGCTGGCGACAGTCACGTGCGTAAATTCTGAATGCATTACTATCCGGAGTGGCTGCTCCAGTGGACCCACCGTTCGGAAGGGGGGCTTCTGGGTAGGATTCATTTTCAGCGTTCGACATCAAGGATACACAGTGTTCAGCTGGGGAACCTAAGGTTATGATCTGTTCTTGGGCAGGAGATTCTCCGACTTCATCAAATGTCCAGCACTGTGGCCGGTAATTCAGAAACAGCTTGCCTTTCTACAAAGGACCAGGCTTTCTAGAATTTAGTACTTAACAAGACATTTCCACCTTTGCCACAGGATGAAGAGCAGCTATAGACAGAGCTGTCCAGAGGGAAAGGCTGCTGTCCTTGACTCCCAGTGAGCCTGGCTGGTTTGTAGGAGAGAGAGGCTGTTCAAGTCTCCTGTTGTCTGTGAACAGATCAGACCATCAACCTTTGGAGTACTGTACCAGTGTAAGGCCAGAGTGGGAGACGGCTTTTTCCTTAGTAGGGAAAGATAGCCGGTTTCACTAGCAGGCAGCAGAGGGCTGTCGTTAAGAGCATGAGCTATGGAATCAGGCAGACGTGGGTCTCTGTACTGGCTTCAGTTCTTATAGACCACATGATCTACAGCCAGTCTGCATGCCCAGCTTTAGCTTCCCTCTCTATAAAATTGAATTAATCACTGTATCTTCCCATGTAAATGCGTGTAAAGCAGCTATAGCAGAGTGTCTGGAACAAACCTTTATGCTCTTCTTATGTCATGGGGTCAAAAATGGTGGCTTGTCTGAACCTCCCACCCAACTTTGCTTCTTGTCTTCATGCACCAAAGTTTGGGCACTGTGAGTATTCATCTGTGCACGTGATCTAGCAGCCTGTCCTGCAGAGAAACACCCCCAGCGTGTACACACCACACAGATCCCAAGTTGTGTGAGGTTTTGTGCAGGATGCCAGGATCTGTTGGGACTTTTGATGGGCCACTCGTGTCCCTCAACCCTTGAGTTCTACACTAATTAAGAAAAGATAGGAATCCCGTAAGTGTCTAATATACATACATACTCTACACTTGCATTGACCAGGGGAAGCGGCGTAGTCCTGAGAACAAAAGGGCCTGAAGCTGGGTCCTCACAACCTCCCCTCCTTTGGCACACATGGCTGAAAGAAGTCTTCCCAGCGGGGACGACTGAGAGGGGAGTTTGCGGCTAGTTGTCATCTCCATCCACCACATTTTCTCGGAATGGATTGGAGCGTGGAGATTTGGGATTGAGGGACAGGAAATGATGAGTGCATGTGACAAGGGTGGGAACCCACCAAAGACAGATGGAGAGAGGCTGGGGAGGAAGCCTCCACCCAGCCTCACCAGGCCCTTCTTTGTCTCCTTCCAGGTGTCCCATCAGGCCCCCGCAACGTCATCTCCATCGTCAATGAGACGTCCATCATTCTGGAGTGGCACCCGCCCAGGGAGACAGGCGGGCGGGACGATGTGACCTACAACATCATCTGTAGAAAGTGCCGCGCAGACCGTCGGAGCTGCTCCCGCTGTGACGACAACGTGGAGTTTGTGCCCCGGCAGCTGGGCCTGACCGAGGGCCGAGTCTCCATCAGCAGCCTGTGGGCCCACACCCCTTACACCTTCGACATCCAGGCCGTCAACGGAGTCTCCAGCAAGAGCCCCTTTCCCCCACAGCATGTCTCCGTCAACATCACCACGAACCAAGCTGGTAAGTCGGGAGGCATCTGTGCGCCTTCTGCCTATCTGCGTGCCTGGCTCCCTGTCCGTCTCTATGAAGGGGCAAAGCTGTAGCCACACCCATTCTGCTTGCAGGCCTCCTCCCAGGAGCGAAGGCGTCAGGCGATGGGCATTTGCGGCCATGGAGGAAACAGGTGTAGTGTTTCACCTCTGAGGGTGAGCTGGATTCTGTGGGATATTCTCGCGCTCAGCACAAAAGCAAAGACGTATATCCAAGTAGAACCCAGTACTCTGCATCCAGCTAGGGCTCAACAAGTGCCTTTGGAAAGATAGATAGACAGATGGGTGGTAGATGGACAGACGGATGGATGGGGGGATGGGTAGGTGGATGGGTGGAAGCCCTGCACGATGTTAAGAACACCAGTGCTGCTTTATCAGAAAACTCGATGAAAGAAACTTCCCAGGAATCATGTGATAGAGTGAGTATTGCCTTCATAGATTATTTTTCAATTAAACCATGTAATTCAAGAGTGCATTCTCCTGTATAGCTTGCTTAAATGAATGCTATGCTGTGATAGAGACCTCAGATCGTCGGCAATAAATCATTCCTGATAGCCCATACATCCCTGTGGCATGCACAGCTCAGAACACATTTGCTTCTCTCCTCTTTATTTCTGTATCCCTTACTCTTCTGACCTTTTCTCTTTATTACTTTTTACACCTCTTGCAACAATCCATTTCTTTTTATATCCATTTAACCAGTCCATTCATACACTCACTCACTTACTTATTTACTCACTCATTATTAAGAGAGGGCTAGTTAGGCTCTGATGTGTGCCAAGCTGTAGGGATACAGTGAGACCTGGACACCACTGTTCCTCCCAGAAAACTCATTAACTGCAGAATTTGCAGTATATAGATGCACAATCCAAATCTGCAGCATGGTGCGTCCGAGGCGTGTGTACCGTGCATATGCGGTAAATACCGAGGGAGCTAGAGAGAAATGAGCAATCTCTCCCCTGGGGTGACGGCGCAAGACTGCAGAGGGAGAGTCTATAGGCAGTGGGGGTCGTGGGCAATGGACTGTGATCTTATTTGGAATTATGGATTTTTCCCAATCAACAGATTCTAGAAGGACAGCTTGTTAGTGGAATAGCTGGAGCCAAGCACGTCCCTTTACTCTCTCTCTCTCTCTCTCCCTCCGTGTCACTCCCCCTTCTTAACCTCCTCTTCCCTACTCTGTCCTCGTCTGCTCCTCACCTCCCCATCCGCAGGCTCCTTCTGCCTCTTTCAATACCAGGCATCTTTGATGGCAGATGACTCTTGGGTTTAAGCTGTCAGAACTCAGGAGAAAAAAAGGTGTTGTGGGAGAGCATGGCTGTCCAGATGGCTGCGTTGTTGCCGTGAGCATGTGTGTGTTCGTGTGTGCATGTTTGTATGTATGTGTATGGTCACGTGTTTGCACTCATGCGTGTGCAGTGAGAAAACAGGCGTGGAAGTGTGGAAGCCTCCAGCTGGTGACCACAGCCCCAGCACCACGGAGACAAAGGTTGTGACAGTCTGTCTTCCCCAAAGAAAAGGGGATGGTAATTTCTGGATCACGTTGAGCACGGAACACGGGCAGCCTTTGTTAGCAGTGTTTCCCTTGGAGAGTTTAAGGCAGAAAACTGGCTGAAATATTTTAGTGTCCCAGCTTCTGGGACTAATAATCCTGCCAGGCTGTCATGTCATGCTGGGCTTGGCTGTCTGCTCTCTCTCTCTAAGAATGTGCGAACAAACCTGCCACTTAGAGCGGTTTGCTTTGATTCTTGCCCCTCCCTTTCCTTACCCTGCTATTCCCGAACCTGCCCATCTGCTTGTCTTGCCATCTGCACCTTCCCAGGCTGCAGAGGCACTGAAGGACCGGGGCTCCTGCAAGGGGCCCGGCATCGCCAGCATTCAAAATATTTGTTGTCATCCTCACTCACTTGCTTCCTCCAGAAGTGGATTTCTCATGCCCTTTGTTCCCCCTCTGACAGGCCCTTTTCTCTTAACCTTCCCTGATTTTGGAGTCTCAGCCCCATCAACTTCTTCCAATCTGGGATTTCTTTTTGGGAATCTGGAATTTGGGTGTCAGAAAGTTTACAGTCAATGAGAGAAGGATGCTTCTTGGTGGCGTGTGGTTATTATGAAACAAATGACAAGGTGACCCACAAGTCCTAATCTGTGGGCTATGGGGCTCTGAGGAACATGGAGCTATCACACTGCTTTGACAGAGCCGCGTGTGAATGCAAACTCTTTTTAACCAACAGATCGTTCTTTTAAAAGATGAGATCCTTCAAAATAAACACTTGGGCCTGTACCTCTCCAAGAAAGGTTTAGAAACATGAATGGAAGTGACACTTTTGGGCGGCAGGGGAGGGAGGGAGGAGAGGAAGAGATGGAGAATCTTAAGTAGGCTCCATGCCCATCACAGAGCCCGATGCCAGACTCGATCCCATGACCCTGAGATCATGATCTGAGCCAAAATCAAGAGTGAGATGTTTAACCAACTGAGCCACCCAGGTCCCCCTAAGTGACACATTCTATAAGAGATGAAAGAGAGACTAAGCAGCAGGCATCATAAAAGCCATATCACTCAGATCCATTAAGGGCTGAGGTAGGTGGACCCATGTAAATCCATAAGTCATGCCACGTCTCTGTCCCAGGGAACCCTAAAAGACTTTTCCCTGCCTCTGGATCGAGATGGAGATGAATGTGTGCTTGTTAAGGGACCCGAGGTGTCCCCAAGGTAAATTAGAGCTTGACTATGGGTGTCAGTAAGGGTCACATAAGAGAAGGGTTTGGATAAGTTGGCTGCTAAGTGGTCTTGGACTTGATCGGAAGCCTGATGCTCATGAATATCAGATTCTATCCTGGGACGCTACTTGCTGCTCTGGGCTGGTTCTTCCTTTGGTCAGAAGCTACAGACCATGTCCATGGCTAGGCATGCAGCTCTTACTGTTCAGCAGACACAGGACTGTCATGCTCTTCTTTCTCCGGGCTGCCCCGACATACCACACTGATGCTGCATCCCGCTGCTGTCGTGAGCCCTGCCCAGTGGAAGCAGGCAGCTCATCGTTCTGATTGAGGTATCCAATAAAAAGGGTTACGGTTGGCATCAGTCCACCAGAGAGAGTTACCAAGAAGCTTTTCTTGGCCCTAAGGGCTGTGATCTAAGAAGAGACCATAGCATGTTTTATAATCATCTTTTGGTCCATAGGGCACACAGAGACAAGCATCACTGGGGGGACACTGAAGGATCTCTTGGGTCCTGAGATGCAGAGGGCTTCCATCTCCTTCTGTGACTGTCCCAGGCATGTCTATAGTCATGACTACTCAAGGATCTTGTATCACTTGGAGAGTGGCAGGATCAGACCCTCACCCAGCCCACAGCTAGTGGCAGAGAACTACCATTTTGAGCACCTCCAGCGTGCCAAGTCCATGCCGAGTTGAGGTGGATCAGATGAAGAAACCCGGGGTCAGAGTGCTTTCAGAATCTGCTCAGCATCTCACAGCCCGCAATGATGTTTCTAGGTTTCAAACTCAGATTTGTGGCCATTTTATTCTCCGACTGATCAAAAATCACATTATGATGAGCCGGGTAAGTTGTAAGCTCTCTCTAAGCTATTGCCACATAGCTGGGCCACTTCAGCTGTCAAAAAACATGTCCATCATCTTTGGTCAGGGTTGGTCATGAATTATGCAAGCTCAGATTTACGTGAGGTCTTCAGGGATGCAGCCTTGCACTGAATACAGCTGCCTTGAGTTTAAAATAGACCAGATCAGGTGGAACTCTCTCTGTTCCAGTGGCCAAGCGATCTGCAGAGAGGTTGTTATCACTGCTAACTCCTGCAGCCACTCTCTGGCGCCTGGCCCCAGATTCAGACTGATGGCCGGATCATCCAGCTGTCAGAGAGAATTAAAGTGAATGACAAACTTTACTTCTTTTTTCTGCCAACTAGATTCAGAATGTCAGAGTTGGGGAAGGGGACCTCCGAGGACATCTTGGAAAAAATAAGACAAATTAGACCGGCACATCTCAAAAATCAACTTGCTGCAAAATAAAATAGAGTCAGTGAATTTGGGACCATCTAAGCCAGAGAGAACACATGCAAGGGCCTAGGGGGCCGCGCCAGTAGTGGAAAGGAGCAAAGCAGGGCCAAGTGTCAGGCCGTAGGGAGTGGTGAGGGCCGCAGAGAACCGGCTCAGCTCTAGCAAGTGGTGCCCTACCCAGCACTACCAGAACTTAGAAGCTGAAAACCTAGATTTAAATTGCTGACTTTTTATTTATTTATTCTTTAAAGATTTTATTTATTTATTTATTTGTCAGAAAGAGAGAGAGGGAACAAGCAGGAGGAACGGCAGGCAGAGGGAGAAGCAGGCTCCCCGCTGAGCAGGGAGCCCGATGCGGGGCTCAATCCCAGGACCCTGGGATCATGACCTGAGCTGAAGGCAAATGCTTCACCGACTGAGCCACCCAGGCGCCCCCACCTTTTTCACCTCTTGGGCTCAGTGCAGCAGAGGTACAGTGAGGGATCCTGCAGTTGGGCCCTCTCTCTGCTCTTCACATGACTCAAGCAAGTTCACTGAACTACCACGACCCCTTCTTTCTCAACTATAAAATGGGAGTAATGAGCCCTGCTTTCTAGAGCTGTTATGACAAGTAAATGAAATGGGACGGGAAGTCACTTTGTGAACCAGGCTACGGGACTGGGGGATGAGCCTCATTTCTGAGCCAGGTGGCAGTTTGCTGGACTCTCTTCCCAGGCTGTTTCCTTCTGAGGCCCCTTCATCTCTTTGTTTGGGGCTGATGTGGTCCCCATCAGATAAATGACAGGTATCAGTTTGTCCATTCTTCGAGGGAGGAGTGGGCACCAGCAAGGCGAGTGGTGAAGTCCCAGGGAGTTTGATGAGGGCAGTGGAGCCCAAACTGTGTACCTGAGCCAGGCGGATCCTGCCGTCCAGAGGAGCCTGTCCATCTTTCCTCCTCGTGTGTTTAGAGAAGCAGCACTTGCCCTCTTACTTCTATGACGCTATCAGCAGTATTTATATCTGACGTTTATATTACCCACGGTCCACGTGTGGCCCACTGTGCCTACTGCGTGTGGGATATTAACATAGTCACTGTGCCCACAGACACAACCCATTACTTAATTTTGTTTAAAAGATACTGCTTTACTTCCATTAATGGTCATAAGCCCCTATAGTTTGTCCATTTTTTAAGGTGGTTTTGAAGCTCCTAGACAATTAAAGGCATTCAGAGATGCTACTTTTCCTACAAAAGAATTACCTAGCCCGCCAATTCCTCTGAACACATCACCTAATTTGCATTATTCCTTGGTTAAATATAGTATTTGCATGCATAAAGAATAATCTTTGAATATGAAAAGGAATTTTATGATATTGCAATATATCAAGCTCTTTGGAGGAAAGATATTATGTAAATCTCAAAATTAAATATTAAAACAATATTACAGTGCTGCCTGTAAAAATTTAGAGCGTTAAGATCCATATGCTGAAACCAGTTCATTTTTAGGGGCTGGTCTCATTGGAAATTAGTAGGCGAAATTTGCTCCCAAGTAGAGAAAAGATTGAGTCAGAACTTTAAAAAGACTGGAATGACTTTAAAGAAAACTTTCATTCAAATTAATAAAGAAAAGTTTAAAAACCTTAAGTAAATGAAATTTTCACTGTTCTTAATTCAATTTCATAGTTCACTTCATTGCTTTCTTCCCATTGTTAATTCCAAAAAGGTTGTTTTTATTGTTTCTTAAGCCCTGACACTGAGAAGGAAATTTTAAGTGGTCTCAGGAAGGTCCGGGCCATATTTGCCAACAGTGGTGTGTTGTCTGTTGAGCTGAGTAGGTCAGCAGGTAGCACTGCTCTTGATCAAAGTCATGGCGCCCCCCCGCCACCCCCTGCAGCCTTGGGGCTCTCCACGAGATGATGAGCTCTACGCGAAATCAGCCTTTCTCACCTATGCCAGCTTCAGGAGGGAGGGACCACACCGTGTTAGGCACAGGGAACCTTGATAAGTACTTACCAGGTTCCTTTAGTCCCTCCATAGGAGTTAGTACATAAATGTTTACCTGGGGCGTGGTGCTAGCTGGCTGACCAGGTATCTCCCCACTCTGTGGCTCCTGAAAGGAAAGCTGAAGGGAACGATCTTAGGATGAGGCCAGCAGCCCCAATCCACTCGGAGGAGCACAGTGAGATTCAGCCTCACTCGAAGGGGGTTATTTATTTATTTAAGCGCTCTAACTTTGGGAATGTATTCATTCATTCAACACAGCCTTTGTGACCTCTTTCCACAGGCTGACTCGTGGGTTCCTGCTTCTAGGGGCTCCCGTTCATTCGCTTTCTCAACAAATATTTACTGAGGCTCTCTGTGCGTCATGCACTGCTCTAAGCACCAGGAACACAGGAGCAAACAGCACAGACAAAAATCGGTGCCTTGCGGAGCTCACATTCTAGTCCACAGCACTCACTGGGACTGGGGTCACGGGCCCAGACAAGTCACAAGGGAGCAGACGACTAGCTGGGAAGCAGCACTAGGGACCGGTCAGCTGTGTTCTTGGTCCCACAGCCTGCTGTGGTGCCAACTTTCACTGTCCCAAAGTTAGGAGGAGGCCACATGTAATTGAGAGAGAGCATCTCGGTCTGTGGTGGCTAGGCTGAACACTGACCGTGTTGGGTGGCCTATTTCACTGACCAAGTTGGACTTCTTGTGAACAGATATCACCTGCTGGACCGCACAGTGCTCGAGTGTGGGTGTTCTCTGTCTTTCTGGTCCTGGGCAGTGCGTGGTGATGCTGCCCACAGCTGGGGAGCAGCTGAGAACGCCCCGCCCTGCATCCCTGCCGGGATGACTGGAGGGCCCCGTGGGGCCTGGGGCTCATTTGCTCATTGCACTCTAGCTTGGGCCAGGCACTCCCAGTCCGTGGTTTGTTAAGGGCAATTGGGACAGACTACTGGCAGTGAGATTGTAGTAGGTTCCTTACCCCGTTCCAAGTCCAAATGAGATTGCAGTAGCCCTTCTCATAGAGGAACCTCATGGAGGGAACTTCTAGTTGGATTATGAGCTAGTTGCTGTTCGCCCTGTGGCCTTGGCAAAGGAGGTGGGAGGGAGGAGGAGTCCTGGTGATGTGTCTGCCCTGCGCTCCTCCAGCAAATGTCAGCTCCGTGAGCCACAACTATAATCTTCGGGACAGCGTGCCCGTATCCATCTTCTTGGCTCTTGCTCCCCAGTGTCTAGCTAGATGCTTGAAATAATAGAAGTCAATAAATGTTTATTGAATGGATTAATAAATTATCAAGCAAATGTATGAATGAATGCCTCAATCTTTCTTAGACTCAGCTCAGACCTCAGCAAATGGTGCAGCTTGAGCTCTCTCTGTGGTCTCTCCTTCCTCACGCATCTTTGGGCGGATGCTATGATTGGAGTCAAGCCCCTACATTCTTCCAGATGTTGCTGAGACTTGGAACTTCCTGGGGGCACTGTCCTCCTAAAACACGGCCCTGGGAGAGACACTGTGCAGTGGCCCGGGCTGCCCCTCACCCGCGGGCAAGCCCCAGCTGCCGGAGCAAGCATAGCTGGGGTGGTTGGGCCGGCATTCCGACGTGCTGTCTGTCCACCAGCATGCCAACTCCGTGCCTATCATTTTCACAGCACCAGCCATGTTAAACAGGCAGGAGCACCAGGGGTTTTTGAATGCCGCAATTAACAAAACAGTAATCAAGCTAAGTGTTTAATTTCAGAAAATTAACATCTTCTCAGAGCGGATGTGAAAGATGGAGAAAAAAGGCACATTAAATGTTCTGGGTAAATAAAGGCAACACCAGACCACAAATATTTTCTGGTTCAAGGGAGATTCTTTGCCAACCCTCAGGCCTTGGGATCAGTTTCCTTCTGAGACCGGAGCTGCAGGACATCAGTGAAAGAATAGAGCCCTAGGATTTTAAAATGCATGTGACTTTCTTTCCTTCTTCTCTTCTCTTCTCTTCTCTTCTCTTCTCTTCTCTTCTCTTCTCTTCTCTTCCCCTCTCCTCTCTTCTCTTCTATCCTCTCTCCCCTCCCCGCCCTGCCCCTCCCCTCCTCTCCCCTCCTCTCTTCCCTTCCCTTCCCTTTTCTTTTTTCTTTTCTTTTCTTTTCTCTTTTTTGCTTTGCTTTGCTTTGCTTTCAGAACAGAGCAAATGCTTTATCTGTCCAGAAGAGCTCAAGGGCACAACGGCCCCCTGTGAGCACATCTGCCCCGTAGAAAATCCTGATGTGTGTATTGTCCATCTCTGAACTGTACTAGTTATAAGGATGATACCATGAGTTCTTGAACGTGCAGTAGTTTTTCATGCTCATAGGCCGTATTTCTCCTGATAGACTTTATGGCTCCCAAGGGAAAAGACCAGGTCTCACTCCTCCACTAACCCCTGTACGTCAGCACAGTGTCCTCTGTTCTGGCCTTACATAACATTCATTGTGGTGCCTCATAAACCAGCTGGCCGTCTTTTGTTTGCAGGCACGAGTTTGCATGTGGGGAGGGAAGCTTGTGAGGAGGTGGGTGTGCAGGGGGCTGGGTGGGGACAGGACCTCCTGGTGCCTGTTGGCTTATCAGATGCTCTGGAAGAGAGTGAGGGCCCAGGACAAGGCCTGGAAGGGCAAGGGAAGCAGCTGTGCAGCAGGAACAGTGTGGAGTTGGAGCACAACAGGTAGCCTAGAGGCTTGGTGATGAGGTGCCACAGTTCGGCAGGGAGGGAGGGCTGTCGGGGATTGTGGGGGTTGCGCTGAATGTGACCACGGGTCCTGGGGGCGGGGGAACTGGAAATGTGGCTTAGTGAGCAGCTTTCCTAGGGGGTGTGTCGCAGACAGCTGACATCGAGAACAGAGAAAACAAAGCAGGAGACTGAGCGGATGTTTTGCAAATACATAGGAGACATGCCAGGGGCTCCCGGAAGTGTTCAGGGACAGCGGCAAGCGGGGGGCGGGGTTCAGTTCTGCACATGTGTGATTTGTGGACATCTTGAGTTCCCAAGTCCAGGAATTAGTTATGCAGTTGGGTATTTTCTCCACAATGTGGGAGATAAGCTGGGCTGCTGAGGGTGAATGGAGAAGTATTGGGGTCAAAGGTTTGAGGAGCATGCAGTGCCATTGCAGAGAATGGGAGATGGGACTGAGCAGAGAAATCCATTTCCAGAAAGTGTTGAGGGTTCCTTGGAAGCAGGTGATCATGAGTTTACAAAGCTGTCCATCTGCCCTGGTATGTGACTTTCTCAGCAGTGCATGGCTGACCCTACATGAAGTTAATTATGGATCTCTCTCGGGATGAGTTTTGCTGGTTGTGTCCTCAGAAAAGATAAAGGTGACTCACACCTGAAGGCTAAGGGAGTACTGTCAATTATGTTATTGCAAGGACGGAACTGGGCTGGCTAATGAGGAATGCACATAAGGAAGAGGGCTGACGCGTGGGGTGGAAGTCAAGTCCGAGAGGGCTGGGTGACCCAACCAAAGTTGCAGTGGCTCGTCAGAGGTTGCCGAGAGGAAGGAGAAGACTTGAGTTTGTGGCTTGGAAAATGGAGCCACTTCAGGTGAGGCTGAATCCAAGTGTGCCATGAGAATGGGCAGACATGGAAGAGTGGTGGGGTCGGGGAACGTGGAAGTCATCCACCGAAGGGCAAGTCCTGGGATGGAGCAGACAGAAGCCCGAGTCTTCAGTGAGTCGGGACTGGTGGCAGGAGGGAGTACACAGTGCTCGCAAGCTTGGAGAGCCACAGCACCACCGAGTGACATTTTAACAGAGGGTGCTGGAGATGGTGAGCAACGGTGTGGAGGTGGTGGCTGGGAACAAGGAGGACACAGCCCACTTCCCGACCCTGAGGTATGCTGGGCACGAAACTGTACACTGCCACATTTCAGAGGGGTGCAGGGCAGAGGTGTCCCCAGGAGTCAGAGCCAAGGGTAGGGAGACCCATATGGCTGTGGGGATGGTGATGCACAGAGAGGGGCTCGCCACTGGGCATTGCAGGATGGAAACCTGCCTGCAGGACAGGACGAGGGGCTCTGGGGCTCTGGGTCCTACGGCCGGGAGCCTTCCATCTCCAGGATCAGGGAGGAGAGTCCCAGAGACTGCAGACACAGCAACCCTGCCTGGTGTCGGTGGTGGTAGGTTCCCCCGATGTGGGGGCGCCCTGCTGAACATGTGTGGGTGAGAGCCAGGTAGGAAGAGGCACACAATCTGCTGCAGGATATCCTTTGCTCTCTCCCGTGGCCTCGCCAGGACAAGGGTTTCTGTGAGTCGCCTTCTGTGATCAAACATTCAACAAAGCGGAGCTGCCATCGTGCTTGTCCCACGCCTTCAGGAGGTGGAGCGATGGGTCTGTCCTCGGCCTCCCTGCCCTGGGACTAGGCACCACCTGACAGGTGCCCCTCATTCACTCACATATCCCTTCAGAGCGTCCCACCTGCCACAAGGCCACGGCAGTCAGGTTTGCCTTCCTTTCCACAGTGCGGGGCCATTTCCCGGTGCGCCTTCTGCTTACCCCAGCAGGGAGGAGGAGCCAGGCATGGTGACAAGGAGGGCCACCAGGACCCCATGAGCAGGGTGCTTCCTTCCTCTGTCTGGAGCCCCCTGATCTGATCTCCCTGAGGAACTGCCCTCCCCCGTGCTGTGTGGGCATCCCCGGGGCTGGGTGCCTGAGTGTAGGGGGAGGAGAGAGATGGCTGGCACCATCATTTCTGGCGCTGCTCTCACCTGCTGAGGACTTAGGGAAGTCACTTCCTCTCTCGTCTTCAGTGTTCAAATCCATAAATTGGAAGAATTGGCAGAAAACTGAATGACCTCAGATGTCCTTTCAAAATTTTATATTCTGATTTCTAGATTTCTAGACAAATGGCTCTCAAGTTTAAGTGTGCATCAGAATCCCCTGAAGGGCTTGTTAAAACACGGATTGCTGAGCCCTAACCCCAGTTTCTGATCCAGTAAAGTCTGGAGTGGGGCTCAAGATTCTGCATTTCTTACCAGTTCCCAGGCAATGCTGATCTGGGATCACATTTTGAGAACTAGCAGGGTCAGTTGGATGATCCCAATAAAGAACCCCCCCCACACATCAGAGTTAATATCACAAATGAGAGCTTCTGCTATAAACCTACATCCCCAGAGCAGCCCCCAATCTCCCACACCCAGCTGTCATACTCCTGCCCTTGGTTTGGAGCCAGGGCCTTTGTGGATGGACCCAGGAAGGAAGCACCTGCCTGGGTATAGGGCTGACTCAGCCACCCAGGCCTAAAGCCCCCACTTTCTCTCCCAGTCCTGCTTCATTGAGCCCGTGGTAAGACTCAGCCAATATTCTACAACAGAATCAAAATGATGCCACCCCCACAAAGCAGTCCTCTGTCCTTAGTTGACTCCAAGGTAAAGAGGGAGATTGGAAGAGGGTGTCAGGGTCATCTCAAGGCAAGCCCAGAGCAAAAGTCAAGAAGCCAATGCCCACAATAGGAGAAAACAATTAGAAAAATAATTAATTCTGCTTTGTATTCATATCCAGTCTCCAAACTAATTGCTTATTTGTTTAATCTACTTTGGCCAGAAGTGTTACTGCACCAAAAATATTTAATGAGTCAGGCTTCCTAATGTAAAATTCAAGCATATTTGTGCAATGAAATGAGTTTTCATCATCAGAGGGAGAACCGTTATCTAAGCAATACCTTCTCGACAAAGTTATCTCCCAGAATAGAAATGTCAGAGGAAACACAATTCATCGTTTGCACAATTCATCTGTGTGCAAACTGTTCTTTGTCTTCAGTACTGGTGGGCCTGAAGTCTTTAGCTGACATTTAAATCGAGATTTTAGTTTTTTCTTAAGAATGTGTTTCATATAAGGAACAAGATAACCCACTGCCCCCAACTCCTCACTCCCAATCTCATCAGCCATGCCTTTTAGGAGTGCCCATAATTTAATCTGAGGCCTCAAGGGGACTTCTGGAGGCTGCCCAGAATTTTTGGATTTCTCTGTGAGCCCTTCAGAGTCTGGGCTGGGGAAATAGGAAATGGACAGTCTTTGGGGCTCTGGGACTCTTGCTTCTGATTCACCCGGAGCAGCTCTGAATTGTTCAGTTTCTCCTTTAATGCTTCAAGGAAAATTTTGTTGGGAGAAAGGATTCCACAGCTCTTAAAACAGAAGGAAAATTAGAAAGCTACTAACGTTAGGGTAGCATTTCAGCCGAAACCTCTCAGCGAGGTGGCAATGGCCCCAGCCTCCCACCTTCTGCCTCTATGCCATGTAAAGGCACTCCTGTCCCCAGGCCCCCAGAACTGCTATATTCAGACCCCCCTCTGTATTTCTCCCTGGGTGCAGGCTCCTCAATACTGCACTTGACCTGCTCCATAGAGGGCAGTTCACACCCTTGCCTCCCCTCCTCACTGCACCTTCCTCCCTGAAGGGCCACTATCCGTGTTAGGTACCGGTACATGATTTTCTGACCCTTTTACTTCCAGTGTCTTTAGAGAAGAGCCTGCAATCATTCCAGTAAGGGCAAACTTTTATGGAACATCTATTATGTGCTGACACGGTGGGAAGAGGCAAAAGACATGACTTATGCCCTAAAGAGTTTATTCCAGTGATGGAGAGGACAAATGAACACCTGGAAAGTTAGATCACAGTGCACTGTCCCAAGGTGGCAATTACAGTAGATAAGAGTTACTAAAATAAGGGCTCTGAGTTGGGAGGAGGGGGGACAGGGTGCTCTGGTGAGCGTGGTCAAGCGGGACTAAGGCAGGGCAGTGTGTGGCCTGATCTGTGCCTCTGAAGGCTACTGGGTTATGAAGAGATGTGTCAGAGATCCCTAAAGCTGGGTTCTGCTGGGACACAGTGTGGGGAGCACTTAGAAGGAAGCAATGGGCTCCTCTAGGGGACAATGGGGGGCAGCCTGGACAGGCCAGTGGCTGCCATGTTTTTAAATGTGAAAGGGGACTTTTTCCAATGGGAAGCCATTGAAGATATTTTTTAAAAGATTTATTTATTTTAGGGTGCCTGGGTGGCTCAGTTGGTTAAGCGACTGCCTTCGGCTCAGGTCATGATCCTGGAGTCCCTGGATCGAGTCCCGCATCGGGCTCCCTGCTCAGCAGGGAGTCTGCTTCTCCCTCTGACCCTCCCCCTTCTCATGTGCTCTCTCTCATTCTCTCTCTCAAATAAATAAATAAAATCTTTAAAAAAAAAAAAGATTTATTTATTTTAGAGGGAGAGCGATCATGAGCGGGGGAGGGAGGAGGGTGGGTAGAGGAGAGGAGCATCTTAAGCAGACTCCCTGCCGAGCACGGAGCCTGACTCGGGCCCGATCTCAGGACCCTAAGATCATGACCTGAGCCAAAATCATGGGTCAGACATTTAACTGACTGAGTCACCCAGGCACCCCCCATTGAAGATTTTTGAACATCAGAGGAACATGTGTGAATCAAGCTTTGGAAAGAGTAATCTGGCTGCTGTGTAATTTGAAGTGAAGAGGCCTAGAAGTGTACAAGGGAGGTGGGACAGGATACTAGGTGTAAGGAGATACAGGTGACAAGATCAGGAGAAAGGCAGGGACAGAGTGAAGAAAGCATCCATGACACCTGGGCCTGAGTCACACTATCAGATGGGTGGGCCATGGCTCATCCCTTCCTCAGAGTCACAAGGTCTCCTTGTCCTCAAGGACAAGGAACCTATTGTTTACATCCTAGATTACTTCCCAGAAAAACTTTAGGTCATCGTGAGATGTCACAGGAAACCATCTGTCTTCTGGAGCATCCATCACACCAACCTCTAGGGAACCTGCTGTTAACCTTCCTCTTCTTCAAGCTCATTCTTCTCCATCACTTCCATCTTGACTGGGTAGACATGTTCATTTATCCCTACAAAGATATTTATCAGATAAATACTCATGACTGTCACTGGGTCGCACTTTTCACATTTACGTCAGGAGCTATGCCCAGGCATTGCTTTGCATACATAAAGAGGAGTGGACCCAGAAGGAGACTGTGAGGTGGTTGCTGAGACCCCTAGCTTAGCAGACTAGATCTAGGTAGAAGGAGCCATAAGCTGTACAGGGCACGTCCACAGAACATTCAAAAAATCCATAACATAAGGATTAATACTCCTGTTTTACAGTTGATGAATTTGAGGCCCAAAGAAGTTAAGTGACCTTAGTCCAAGACCACACAGTAAGCAGATGGCAGAATAGGAATCCATATCTCCCTACAGCATCTGTAGGGTCCATAGTTCTTCTCTCTTTTTGCCAATTCCTACTGCCCTGGGCTGGGCCCTAGGATCCTGACTATTCCTCACCCTGCCTTGTTTTCCTCATAGCTGGGATCTGTGGTATACAGATTGCGGGTGGTTAGCCCAAGAATAATTTGGCTGGGAAATGCTATTCTAGAAAGAATAGAAGAGGTTAGCATTACTATGTAATCCAGCAATTTTACAATGAGATATACACCCAAGAAAAATGCAAACATAGGTCCGCACAGAAACTCGTACATGAATGTTCCTAGCAACATTATTCACAACAGCCAAAATGTATAAACAACCCAAATGTCCATTGGCTGATGGATATTTCTCCTAGAAAAAGCAATGCCCAGGAAGGTAGAAGAGTTTACTAAGCCTTGAGGCACACTGTTCAGTGTGGTGCAGCAACATCTCTCTGAGGGGTCACTGTGAGGACCTTCCCTCTGCCACACACCACACGGAAGGGCCAGGGAGTACTCCCCACACCTGCCCAGCATGAGTTATCATGGGCAAAGCAGATGGGTTCTTTCTATGGGCCTCCTTGGAAAGTTCACATAGGAAAATCCCCATAAGTGGAGAGGTCATTTATCTTCTAGGAGACTTACAAGGGCTGTCACCTGAGCCAAGGTGAAGGGGACTCAGCTGTGACCTGCACCCCAGCTCCTAAGGTGGATGAGAAGTGGCCTCAGAACAAGGCTGTCCCTGGTACAGTTTCTACCTGCAGAAGCAGCACTGTTTTCCCTTTAGATGAAATCTGCCAAAATTTGAAATCCAAGTTTCATATTTTTTATAAACTCTTCAGGCATTTTACTCTAATAGATCAACTTAATTTTGAATGTGTGTATGTGTTGCTACTATTTTTCTTTAAAACTACTTTAAGTACTTTTGATGCCTTAAATAAAATATTTTAATACAGTAAACTGTTATATTATTTATTATATCCCCAAATGGATTATGGTTAAAGCTGTTGAAAGAATTATTTTGACACAAAAATCAGTTAACACATTAGAAGGCAATTTTTAATAAGCAAAGATAATGCATTAGAACTCAGTAATTGTCCTAGAAAAAAAGCATCAACCTATTCTCATATTTTGGGATTTGAGATGCTTAATTGTTGGGGGGGGATGGAAATGCTCTTATTAAATAAGGAATAAATGAGTAAGAGGAAAACTTCGCATATGACTGAGTCAGTAACTAAATTAAAGGGTCAAAGAATGTCATAAACATAAAATATATGGTCCAGGTGAACCTGAGATATGACGGCAAGGTTTCCATACATGAAAACTTGAGGTTCTGGATTTTGGGTTAACTCCTGAGATTCACACCACCCTCCCAGACCACAAGCAACCCTATGATCTCCTTTGGAGCCCTCCTTACAAATGGAGGGCTGGGTGGTGTCTGGCCAGGGCTAGCCCCAAGGCCATGGGCAGTGGTAACCTGTGACCAGTTTGGGCCCACGTTTGCCTCGTGTCACCTGTGAATTCTTTCATAACTTGTAGCCGGGGCCATCCTGTCCCAGCAATTTATCCACATCTCGTTTGTCAGCTCAGGTGAGAACATTCTGTACACTTTCTCTGCTATATGTGATACACCATCTTAGGTCTGCCTGCTTCAAAAGCAATTTGGTGAAAAAGAGACAGTGACTCACTGACTCAGTCTGTCTTTGCATTTTCTCCATCCCTGAGCCCCTTGACCGACCAGTGGAGGTTAAGTCTCTGGCTACTTCTGACACATTTAAAGGGCCTCTTATTATTGGCAGTAGCCTCTCTTATCAGACACTCCTGGTGCTGGTTCTTTTTGAACCCAGCTGATTTTACCTCAGTGCTTGACAGGACACTTTGCATTGCCTCCCCACTCTTTTCTTTGCATCCTGACTTCTTATCAGGTCCAGCCTCGATTGTGCTAAGGAGTACAGGGCAATTTTGATCCTATTTGGGGCTTTGGAGCATCTTCTCTTTAGGACAAACACATCCTTCTTGAGCCCTCAGTGCCTTTTTTCCCCAAATAGCCCCTAAGCTAATTCTTTATTCTCACTCTTTCTAAAAGAAGGTCCGTATTTATTTCTTTGCTAAATTTTAATAATTTTTTGAACTCTTTATTTTCATTTTCTTCTCTCCATAGAATGTTTAATTTAGTCAAAAGAGATCTTGTGAGGGAGACACTCTTTAAGAATTCAGTCAAACTATTCCTTCATCTGAGGATGCAAGTTTATGAAGAAAAGACAACGAGCCAGGACTTACTGTTGAAACCAGCATATTCGGGGTTTATGGGGGCTGCTGCTTTGAATTAGTCTTCCCATCCCTCTTTAATCTGCCTTAGTTTTGCTAGGAGAAGGTGGTGTTTGCGTGGATATCTGAGCTCATTTTTTATTTTCTGTTTTGTTGGAAGGTTTCATAACATGTAAAAACCAGATTTAGAGGTGGCATTTGCACTTGGAGAAGGAAAAAAAAAACAAATTTGTCACCCACAAAAACCAAATTGGTGATCACCAATGTCAGAGCACCAAATGTAAGCTGCCCTTGATTTTCAGGGAGGAAGAGTAATACTCTTTTACTCTTCCATGTGCTAAATCCCATCTCAATTAAAACATAAGACATTTAGAGTGACCTGAGTGAGGATGAACAGCCTGCAAGGGGGCCTATGAATATCTGTCATCACCATAAATCTGAGCAGTGTGTGCAGTGGTGACCCTTACCCTCTGGCAGCTTCTCCCGGATCCGCGTGCTGATTGGCTGCTCGGAGGGCTTTGCCATCTGTGTAACAGGGGTGTTCTTCTCAGATTTGGCTCTGGATTGCTTCTGGATCACCCTGCCCTATGATTGCCTCTTTACCACCTAACCCCAGCTAGATGCCAGGGATCTTCAGGGCAGTGCTGTGACTTTTTTTACACATCCTTCCATCCCCATTGATTAGAGCAAGGGCCTGGCACAATGGCTGGCAAATATGTTGACTCCTGAATGATGGTTTTCCAGGGATTAAAGGCAAAGAAAAGAACCAAGTCCATCAAAATCCTCAGGCCGTTAGGGTTAATCTTTCCATTTTTAATCCATGGTGCTTTAGCTCTCCAGGGAGAGGAGGATCCTGAAAACCTACATGGCACTGACGTGGTTGGCGACATGTAAATGATGTTTCCATGCAGGCTGGAGGGCAGCATGGAGCTGGGCAACGAGTGTATAGCGGGGGTGGGGGAAGCAGGCTTCCCCGGACCACCTGTGTTGATGGGCCCACTGTGATCCCCCCGTGATCTGGCCTGAATCCAGAAACTGCCCCGCCTTCCTCCTTTCCCTGACTCTGCCCAGTGCACTCAAGGTCAGGAATGCCGCCCATGAGCCATCCCCACTTAAGCATCCAGCCTGTGGCTAACTCCGAGCTCAGTTCCTGGTTTCCTTTTACATAACTTAGCAGCGCTTCACACATTCTGTCCTCCTGCGGACACTCACTGCCACTTGACTTCTAGGTAATCACACTCCCCTGAATCTTGCCATCTCATTAGCCTTGCTTCTCCAGCCCCTTGGCAGTTTCTCCTCCTCTCCTGAATCTTAGACCATATATTCTCTTCTCATTCCCGCGAGGATCTCTATCTGTTCTGCAGCTTTCGGTATCTCTGAATACTGATGGCTCTCCACTGATATCTCCAGTCTGGACCTCCTATCCGTGCATTTGCCTACTCAGACAGCTTCTACTTTGTCTTGCCGCGTCTCAGTTCATGGCAGCCCCATTCTTCCAAATGCCCAGGACAAAAACCTTGGAGGCATCTGGGCTCTTCTGTTTCTTCCCCATCCCACATCCAGTGAGATGTCCTAAATCTATTCAGAATCTGACCACCCCCATTCTCACCACCTCCACCGCTCTGAACCTGGTCTGAGTAGCCACAGTCTCGCAGCTGGATCATTGCAATAGTGTGAAGCTAGAGCTTTCAGCTTTGGCACAGCCCCTGCATTCTATTTGCGACGCAGCAGAGGGTGATGCTGTTAACGCGCAAGTCAGATTATGTCCCTCCTCTGGTCACCACCGTCCCGTGGCTCTCCCTCTCACTCAGGGTAGAAGCCATCGTCTGTGGCCTTGTCTCTGCTCCAGTCCCACTGGCTCTTCACTGCTCGTCTGGAACGCCAGGCTGCTCCCAGGTTTAAACCGTTGCCCTGGCCCTTCCCTCTCAAATGCTCTTCTCCCAGGTGTCCGCGTGGCTCCGTCCCCTGCTTCAACCCCATGCTTCTGCACCTACTTCTCAGGCAAGGCCTTGCTGACGCGGTGATTTCAAACTACAGCCTTCTCCCAGCTGGCCTCCTACACTTCGGCATTCTCTGTCCCTTCTCCTCTGCTCCATTTCTTCCTGTTGTCACTTAATATTTTAACATCCCTTGTGATTGATTGATTACATCTGGCCTCTGAATCCCTCCACTAGCAAATAAACTCCATGAGGGCAGGAAATTTCCTTTCATTCGCTATGGAATCTCTAGAACCCAGAACGGTGACTGGCACAGGGCAGATGCTCCGTGAACATTTGTTTAATTAGTTCATTAATGGACCTGGGCCATGCTGCTAAGTTAGGAGAAAGAGAAGGTGCATTTGATGGTTGAATCAGGATCAAAAATTATTTCAGTTTACCAGATTCATAGGCCAAATGTTATACCATAAAGGTAAAAACATACACGTAAATCCCCGTAGTCAAAGCCAAAAGCAAACTCTACAAACAAAAAAGGAGGAGCACACCATGAGAAAACCTAAAGGTTATATTTGACAGTGATTTCACAATCGAATGGCAGGGACGTGTTTTTGATGCAAAAAAGGCTGATGGTCACATTAACAGATGCATGGTACACAGATCATGGAAGATATTAGTTTTACCCTAATCTTTGCTGCTTAACCAGCAGTGGGAGAATTGGATTTACTTCTGGGCCACATGCCTAAAAAGACAACATGAGCCCCATTTGGAAAGGAGCCACCTCAGGTGACATCATGTCATGGGAGAAATGTTCATAGTATCTGGCCATTCTTGTCAGTAGGAAAAACTCAGGGAAGACCTAACTAGTTTCTTTAGCTATTTGACAAGCCATTCTGTGGAAGAAGGAACATTCTATATTACTTTAGTCAGTGGAACTGAGACCATCGAGAAGAAGACAAATTTCAGATAAGGATAGGAAGACATGCAAATTGGTGAGAGCTACCCAAGGATGAAGCCACAGCTCCCAGAGGCAGTGAGCATCTCGTCCCTGGGGACACAGCAGGGCCCAGCAGAGAATCCTTGACAGGGGGATTCAGGACTGCATAAAATCAGGTCCTCCATGAAGCAGACGCCAAGGTAGGCTTATAGGTGCCAGAGATCGGAGAAATGGGAGGGGAGGCCAGAGGAAGCCGGGAGAGCCATCAGATCACAATGAAGGAGAGGGCAGGAAGGAGAATTAGATGGGAAGACTCTTAGACTGCCATGCTGTACAAAGAAGCATTGGGGAGTCCAATGGGGAGTCCTCGGGTGAAAGCTGCCCAGCAGAAGAGTCAGGAATGGGTCTTTTGAAGCATCCTCACTGCTCTCAGTCAGTGACTGGAAGCAGCCTGTGGGAGACGGGGTGCTGTGTGGATGCTGTAAGTGTTTTTGGAGTGCAGCAGGGGGGGCCATGAGTCAGCCATGCTCCCAGGGGTGGGAGCTCTGACAAGTGCGTTTTCGGGGCCACCTCAAGGTCCCCTAAGGGGAACTGAGCAGGGTCCTGGGTGGACTCTCTGATTTTAAGCCCTCCTAACACCGTGTCTCACACTGTGCTCTCTTGTGGCTCCCGGGACTGTGGACATCTTCACGACAAGTGCTCTGCAGCCCCATCCCCGGCCAACATGTCCTCAGTGCTCCCTGAGAGCCCAGCGAGCAGAGAGCGCAGAGCGCAGTGACCCCCGCATCCAGGCCCGCAGCCGCGCTCTGGAGGGGGATCCGTTAACTTAAAGTGAGGCTAGTAAATGCCACTCCACCACAGTCCCCCAAGAAACCCGTGTGAAGTGGGGTTCACGTGAGGAAATGCCCTTCATAGCTACAGAAGTGCCAGGACTAAACGGAACAGCCCCTGAGCAGAGCGCAGACTGAAGCCTCATCCATTACCTGCCTCTTCCCCTAGAAAGATAACCCTCATTTGTTATTTCCAGACTGTTTTCATTTTACTTACACAGTATGAAAAGCGTCGAATTGGGAAATAAATAATATTATTTCCAAACAGAGATTTTGGAATCGCTTCACAGATTTTGGAATTATTGTCCTGTTTTCCAAATGTTTGGTTTGTGTATCATTTCTTCATTTATACTTGTGGGCTCTTTATTGCAAATGTCCTCATTTGGAAAACTCTGACAAAAGTCTGAATGAACTCGGTTGTTGGTCGGTGTCCATGTCTTTTTGAGAGATGCCTCCTCCCTTTCTTTTGAAGTGCAGCAAAATCCTGCATGCAGTTTCAGAAAGAGATGTTTGCTAGAACGTTCCTTTCTATTGCAGTAATTCTGCACTGACCAGTTCTACTCTCTCATTAGCATCCCTCTCTCCAGGTGATCTCTTCTCTATAGTAGCTCTGCCAATTAATGCGAGACTGAGATCCCTTCACCACCTTCTGTTCAAAAACATTCCCTTGTCCCTCTTGTCCCACTGTTGGAAGCCTAGACTTGTCCTGGTTGTCACCCCCTCCCCAAATGGCTCCAGCTTCCCCAGGCCACACTGTTTTCATGGGATTCCTCCAGCCATCTCTTTTTGGTCAAGCCTTTCTCTTCCCCATGCAAAAAACACCGTGTCCATTCCAGCCCTGCCCTCATATATGTCCCCCTGTCCTAAAGTATAACCTTTTCTCCCCTTTGTTATCCGTACTCCATTCATTATGCAAAACCCACAGGAAGTTCTGCACATCAGCTCTGCTTGTGAGAAAGAAAGGGTAGGTTCAAGCCCAGAGACACTTCTCTCTTCATTTATCTCTGAAAGATGACACTTGTCATGTAATTGGGGGTCTGTTCACCTGCCCTGTCTTTTCCTCTCTCCACAGCCCCTTCCACTGTTCCCATCATGCACCAGGTCAGTGCCACCATGAGGAGCATCACCTTGTCATGGCCACAGCCAGAGCAGCCCAACGGCATTATCCTGGACTATGAGATCCGGTACTATGAGAAGGTGAGCCAGCTCTGCCCACAGGCTTGCAAGACACAGGGCCAGCTACTGTTCAGTGGAGGGTGGCCCACTGAGGGCACAAGTGGGCGGGCTGGAGGAAGTCCTGAGGGAGGGAGGCCAGAGGCTCCTTGGGAGAGTTTGTTGGGTCTCCCTTGACAAAACTTTCCAAAGTCCGGACACTTTCTGTACCAACTGAAGAGAGAATCTACCAGCCTACCACCCTGCTGTCTGAACGGCTCGGTGAGCTGGATGGGCAGGCCCAATCCCATTTTCCCAGTCATGTGTTTGCTATACCAATGTAGATGCCACAAAACTGCCAGGTGTCCCCTGAGCTTCCCAAAGATTTTGTGGTTTTGTAGACCAGTGTTTTCCAAAGTATATGATCGTGTTCTTCCAATATAAATTTGTTTATTTATAAATCATATGCTTGTACTACCGTGCTAGTATATTTGTAGAGATTAAAAACATGTAAATGGAAATTTGAAAGATGAGGTCAAAATTATTAGAAATAGAACTTTGTGTTTTATCTACTGACTTTCTTTAGCAGCTGTTCCTGGGGCCTGCCGCTGGGCACATGCTGCCAAGAGAAGGGAGATGGTGCCCTGTAGAGCTGGTCCCCTTGGTCTCTGGGCGGGGGGGTGGGGAGCACCATGTTAAACTGTAGCATTTGCAAAATCTGAAGAAAATACCGACCCAACACATTTTTTTGTAAAAACACCAGATTCATTTACTTGTTCTGTGAGTACTTGCTATTTGGCAAGTACTACTCTAGGATCTATTAACGATCTAAATAAACAAAGATTCCTGCCCTCACGGGGCTGACTTTCTGATGGAAGGAGACAGAAAATGAACACAATAAATAAAGAGATCACATAGTATGTTAGAAAATGAATCATGCAAAGGAAAATAGAAAAGGCAGAGAATGGTAAATGGGATCAAGAGGGTCAGGATTGGGGGAGGAGCAGGTTGCAGAATTAAATAGAACAGTAAAGGTAGGCCTCTTGGAGCAAATAGGTTCCAAGTAAAGAC
>NC_138369.1:78958238-78995369 GCF_054177405.1 Leptonychotes weddellii
AGAGACAAAATCTGACTTCCATTTTAAGGGGATCATTCAGCTGTCCCATTAAAAACCAGCCTGCTAGATTACAATCAGCTAGAACAAGGATGATGGTGGCTTGACTGGGATGGGAGGAGATGGCCAGGGAAATAGTAAATTCCAGATACGGAAACCGAAGACAGAGCAGCAGGATTTCTAGCAGGTTGGACTTTGGATGTGGGAAGGTTTGTGCCTGGCCCAATAAGAAGAAGTCCCTAACCATCATTGACTTAGAAGGGGGCTTGCTGTGGTAGAGCTTGCTTGGGGTAAGGGAAGGGACAGAAGCTCAGCTCCATGTCTAAAACACCTTTGAGATTGCCAAGGAGAGCAGGCAGCTAGA
The DNA here is from genome assembly GCF_054177405.1 of Leptonychotes weddellii. Lineage (NCBI taxonomy): Eukaryota > Metazoa > Chordata > Mammalia > Carnivora > Phocidae > Leptonychotes > Leptonychotes weddellii. The sequence goes on from NC_138369.1 coordinate 78,958,600, forward strand.
TGTCCATGTCTGCAGTTCAGGAGAGAGGACCATCTTGGGACAAGTCCATCTGGCAGTTGTCTGTATATAAATGGTATGAAAGCCCTGAGGCTGGCGGAATTATCCAGTGGGGCATGGGAAATAGGAAGAGGATCAGGGATGGAGACCCACAGCCCTCCTGCATGGAGGTTGTGTTGAATAGTGGAACATGACTGCCTTGGGAAGCAGGACCCTAGCTCCCCAGCTCCTCGACTATTTTTCCCTTTACATGCAGACCTCCTCCTTCGAAACACTGTAATTAACTTCAACTTCTGATACTATGAAGGAAGCTTATTCTCCCATTTCAGACCACATCCCTACTTCTCAGTAATTTCTACTAATTATTAACAAACACACATGCACCAGCAGCTCAATGCCTGAGGCAGCTTCCACACCTCAGTGAAGCATATTATTGTCCTCACTCCAGAGGATAGAATGCTTTCCTTGGGAACATGGACGATTCTTTGCCAAAGCATTGGTTACCATTCAGTATGTTACTATGGAACTCTAGACTTCACTTAAGATCTGTTACATTGCCTGGACCATTTCTAATGCAAATAAAGAAAAAGACATTACCCTGTGAGGGTATTTTGCAATAACCACAGTGATCATAATCCATCGTATATTGATGGATTATGTGCCAGATATTAACAGATACATTAGCTCTGATCCTTATAATAAATAAAAGAAAGATGTTTGCAAGCCAAGTATAATCAATTTATAGATGATGGCACTAAGTCTCAGGAAGATCCAATGGCTTACCCATGACCATGAAGAATCAGAACTACAGACGTTGTTACTATACTCCAGTGGTGTAAACTTCTGAGCTCAGTGTGGAACTAGATAACAATCATGCTGACACTGAGGATCTCAAAATGAATATGGCCTCTGAAATAAGAGAGTGCATCTTCATTTTAAATCCAAATGCTTCTAAGCAGAATGATCTGCTTCCCTGCTCCACGAGGCCAATGAATCCTGTCTTTAGAAGATGCAAACATGGGGACACCTGGGTGGCTCGGTTGGTTAAGCGTCTGCCTTCAGCTCAGGTCATGATCCCAGAGTCCTGGGATCGAGTCCACATTGGATTCCTTGCTCAGTGAGGAGCCTGCTTCTCCCTCTGCCTGCAGCTCCCCCTGCTTGTGCACTCTCTCTCTCTGACAAATAAATAAAATCTTAAAAAAAAAAAAGGAAGATGCAAACACGGGAGAACTCAGCCTGGTAGACATCCTGGATTCAATCCAAAGAAACAAAACCACAATTCCTCCATTCTGTGCCGCTTCCTCTAAGCCAGGAATCAGCAGAGTTTTTGCATAAAGGATCAGATAGGAAATATTTAAGTCTGTGGCCATACAGTGTCTGTCCCAACTACTCAACTTGAGGTGTTTTTTTTTTTTCTTTTAAAAAGGTTCTATTGTGATCTCTTCTTTTTACACCTAACAACTTTCCCCAAAGGGATGATACATAATCTTTATTCTAAAAGAACATATAGATGATGTACTGATAGCATCTGGCCAGGGGTATCATTGATTGTTTTAAGTAAAAATTAAGAACCTCTTTTTTTCTTTTTCATCCTTGGTGTTGATACCAGCCCAAATAAAGTTTCCAATAAAACTTTATTTACAAAACCAGGAGCTGGCCATGGACCATAGTTTTCCAACACCTGAAAACCCTCCCTGGGTCTCCTACCTCACATCCCCCTCTCGATCTGCACTTGGAACACCTTTTCATTTCAGCTCTATGAATAGAATCAATGAGGCTTTCGTCTCCTCCAACAGCTCATTAATAGAGAGCTCAGATGCCATCGAGCTGATGACACTCCCAGAGCCTCTCCATGTTCATCTCCTTCCCATTTTAATATGCTTCCATTCATCATTCTCTCTTGTTTACTGTCTTGTAGCACTTTTCACTCCTGGTGTCAGCGCTTGTAGGCAAACCATGGGAGGAGCATCTACATCTGCTCTCAGCTGTCTTCATGATTAAGCGTTCAGACGTTTACTTGCTCTTCATAATAACTGTCTGGGCCAGAATGGGCTGGGTTAGGCCTTGGGAATTTCTACCCTTCAAATTTTAGGATCATTTTCTCCTAGAAACTCTTTCAGACCTTGGCAGTATCTTGTGCTCGATCGATTGGTTCAAATAACTGGTCTGAAGTGTGGTGTTTATTCATTCATTTAGCACTGAATTGTTGAGCACCCAGGCGGTTTTGTGCCAACCCTGTGCTGCATGTCAGGGATGGGAGCCATGGTCTCTGCCCTCAATAGCTACAGTGTCTACCTCTCACATGCTTATAAAATCAATCATGAGGGCAAAAAAAAAAAAAAAGAAAGAAAGAAAAAGCAAGCAACTGTGCTCTTTGCTCTCACTCATTTGTGTAAAGTTGATTAATGGTTTTGAAGGGAGCAAGGATGAATACTCATTTTAATCACTGAACTTCTTGAAGAATGTGTGGGCTATAAAGTGATTATGGGGTAATGTTTTGTCCCCACAATCCAAATAACCAATACACCAAAAGACAGTTTGCAGTAAAAGAGCTGCCTGGTCAGTGTTTTACTTCTTTCAAGCAGCACCTAATTCCACAGATTCCAGTAAAACCAGAGAATCCAGACAGATACCCGCTACCAGGATTTTGTAGTGATGGGATTTTGTCCTAATTTGCCAAGGTGATGAGGTGATTTTTATAGCTTCAGGTCTCAGATCTCCAGTGCGTTAAGATAGTAATGACCAAAGCTCTGGATGATATTCCTTCTGTAGTGGACAGCCTTCTTTCTGCTGGATCCTTGATTGGGGGTGGGCGAGGGGGGATCTTCCTTCTTTTTAAATAGATCAAATGATGGATGGGCAGTTCCTCCCCAGGAGTCTTTCCCAGAGGCCAATGGATAGCCCCTCCATGAGGACGAACATGTAACCTTCAACTGTCCCTTCAAGCTGGCCTCTAGCCTGTGGTCCCTTTAACCTGCTTCTGAAGCCTTTGTCACCACCCATGTGTCACCACTCTCCAGATAGGCCCAGTGGCTTGCAGGCTCCTGAATCTCTTTAGATCTTGGTTTCCACGTTCTGTTCAGTTCTCGCTCTCCACATTTCTCCACGTGGCCAATTTCTTTCACCTGTCATGACTCAACCAATGTCACCCTCCCAATCTCCTTATCAGCCTGAGCTGGGTGACCTTCTGCTGTTCCCCCACAGCTCCCCCAAGCTGCCTTCTGCCAAGTCACTCAGTCAACACTACTGTCGGCGTCTGCTCATTTGCTGGTCTGTCCCACAAGATTTTGTGTCCTCAAGGAAAGGGGCCATGCCTTGGTCCCTGCAGCCCACGTATAGCTCCCAGTACATGCTAGTGTGTCATAAATGCAGCTGCCTGGCCCAATGATTGAGTGGATACACACCCTCCCCTTTGGAAAGTAGACATTTACATATTTTAAAACAATGGCATTTTTTTTTTTTTATCATTGCACTGTATTCTTTTGTCCTGGCCCAACTCCCCAAACTTCTGTGGCTTGTCTGAGGATGTGGCTTACACACCTCTTGCCATCAACTTTCCCCTCATCTGTCACCATGCCTCTCGAACCACTGTGCCTAGAACTCATCACAGAGCCCCAGACGTGCACATTGGACTTGGGAGCTTCCCTCTCAGTGACCCAAGCTCTTCATTTTCACCGATGTCCCCATTTTGCTCTAAGATTTATGGTAGAGACAGGGGCAGGCCCAGACTTGAAACTTTTGTTTGGAGATAATGCATAATCTCTAACATGTGCACATGGAAATGACCAGAGGGCAGGCTGGTGTATACGAGGGAGCTGAGGGTAAGGTATAATGATAAAGAACAGCAATGAAGAGAGTCCATGGAAAGCCTTCCTGGAAGAGGAGGCCTTAGAGGTGTGGGCATAGGGAACCTGCAGGGTACAGAGGAGCACTGGAGAGAGGTATTTCAGACTGGGAAAACAGCCTAAGCAAAGGCCCTGGGGCTGGAGGTGTTACTAGAGGGACAGCGAGGTGGCAAATTCGGGATGTGAGATTAGAATTGCTTCATTATGAAGGGCCTGCCAACCTAGATTTAAGAGTTCTGTTTTTATCTGGTAATAGCTTTAGGGAAGGTCAAAGATCTTTTTTAGAAAAGAAGTTGGGACTTGGTGGCGTGGGAGTAGCAGAAAAAATGGGAGGCTACAAAAGTGTAGGCACAAACCAAAGGTTTCATGAGATCAGCAGCAAAGAGGAAGCACCCTTGAAGGGCACCCACCACGGGCAGAGGAGTCAGAGGGATGAGAAACAGGAGCAAAATCTGTGCACACCAGAGGACAGTCATGTGCGGATAACAGGACTGTAGAAGACAGGGTGGAAGGTGCTGGAGAGAGTGATGGGGGCAGGGGGCTGACCCCTTGAATAGGTGAGAAGGGGCAGGGCCTGCTCTCCAGGGAGAAGGGACATGCCCTCCTGATGCTGGTGGAGGGGGGGAACTGAAGGTTGCAAGCCAGACAGACAGAGACACAGGCCAAAGTGAAGGCAGAGCAGGTAAGGGAGATAGTCCAGAATGGCCTCAGGCTCTGTAGCAGAGTGGACACTAAGCCACTCAGCTAAGGATTAGGACTTGAGGGAGCTTAAGGTGTGATCTAGAACAGCCATGGTGAGGAGTGACCAGGAGATCTTGAGTGAGGAGAGAAAAGACGAGGCCTCAGTAGGAGCAAGACAAAGGGCAAATGTTGTCCAGTTTGCTTCCACTGACCTCAGAGACACCACAGGATTTTGCAAACCTGCACATGCTTTGTTATTCTATCAATGAACCCTGGAGCGGGAAGGGGCAGAGAATGACAATGAGCCTCCCAGCCAGGCTCTGAGAGCCCAGCCGTTCGCTCAGAGCCTTCTTTTTTAGAGCACCGCCACCTCGTGACACAGAGCTGATTCTTCATTCCCTTGGTCCAGGCCAGACTGTCCCCCATTCAGAGGGGGGGGGCCCGGGGCCAGTGATGGCTTCCAGGAGATGGGGCCTGGGTGCTCCAGGGTGGAGCAGGTGTGGATGAGGCACTCAGGAGCAGGCTGCAGACTGTTCTTGCTCTTTTTCAGGAGCACAATGAGTTCAACTCCTCCATGGCCAGGAGCCAGACCAACACGGCACGGATCGATGGCCTACGGCCCGGCATGGTGTACGTGGTGCAAGTGCGTGCCCGCACGGTGGCCGGCTACGGCAAGTTCAGCGGCAAGATGTGCTTCCAGACGCTGACGGATGGTAAGAGGCGGGCCAGTGAACTGCTACAGGGCCAGCGCTTGGGGGAGGGAAAGGAGACCCAGGAGGCTGCCCTCGGAGCCCCAAAGCCAACCTCTCGATGGAGTCTGGTGCCGTTCCCTTGCCTCCAGAGGGGCTGTGCACACTTGCATGATTCACAAGGCAGGGCATCTGTCTGAAGTCTGGCCTGTTTCTCTCCTAGCATCTCAGGGGTTTGCCTTCGAAGGGTCTCTGCACCACATGCAGGGAGGTCACGACCGTGAGACCCACACGTATCTCGAGGGCCATGTGCCCTCCTGCCTCTGGATTAGGCCCAGTGCCTCCGCTGCTTTACCCTCACTCCCACTTCACCCCCTATTCTGGGGGACTGGGAGCTGAGCCTAATTGCATGAGCCAAGGTCTCCAGGAAGGAAACAGAGGGGCAACACTGGGGGTGCAGCTGTCCCTCGTACCCAGCATCTCAGCTTATTTGAAGCAACTTCTCATGGGACTCCAGTAGGTTCTGTTCATGTGTCACCAGAGATAAAAGACACTGTCTTCCAAACCGTCCCCAAGGCCAGAAAGTCTGTCACCCAAAATACTTCCACCTTTGGGCTTTGTTAGTTCCCTATTATAACGATCTCTCTCAGTCCTCGAGACCACCCTTTTGAATGGTTGTGAAAAATCTGATTTCCCTGGAGCCTGAGCATTGAGCATGGGGTACCTGCCTGTGCTCACTCACTCCCTTTGTCAGCCATTTACCATGGTGCATGCTTTTGTTTATCTACTTACTATCTATCTGTTTTATTTATTCATTCATGAGCTGTTGCCTGATAGTTTTCCAAATATCAGTATATTCTCACCCTCCTCAACTGAAAGCCTTTACTTTTTCACTTATTATTTACATTATATACAAAATAGTCTGCCCTTCCAGACATTTTATTTTAGGCCAACACTCTCTGACTAGGCACATGATAGGACTTAAGGTTTTATATTGACTCCTGTTACAATTTTTAACAATTTAAAAATTCACCAGAAACATTTTAAAAATCAGATAATTTCATATGAAAACCATAATGTGCTTTTTCTTGGGAAACATTGCAAAGAAGCTGATGCTGGTGGGCATTCTAGAGTGAGGGCTCTGCCCCTGAGCTGGGAGGGGGCTGCCCCCATGGAGGGTCTGCACCTTCCCGGTGATTTGTACCCAGATACTTTCACGTACTGTCTGGCTCCTGTAGGATTGGCATTTGCAACCCATTTTGAGGGGTTTTTTTTAGGTGAATCTTCACTCATATTTTGAGGATGGTGAGATGTGGTGGAAAGGCAAGCCAGTTTATTCAGATGAATAATGCTGCCCGTATGAAAAGAACGTAGGCTGTCTCCTGTTCCTGAAGGACTCTGTCCACTCTTTGCATCTCACTTACCATCTCGATTTATGGGCACTTTGCATCAGGAAGTACAGGATTAAAAACCCAAAACTCAGAATTCTCTGAGCCCTGGTCTCTTGGCAATTCTGCTAGACAAATCAAGAGGTAACACATTTCTCCCAAGAAGACTATTCCTTTTACATTTGGCAGTTAAGTTTTATAAACCCAAGAGAGGCTAGATGTAAGAGAGTTTTGGTAAGTGGCCAAATTCAAGAGTATTTATCTTAATGACTGAGGTTCATACCTCGGTAGTAATTAAGTTCACTGAGGCATCGGGCCCTGTCTTCAGCACAAAGATGAGTCTGAAGGGTGATCAGTATAGGGTCATTGGAGCAAGGGGACTTGTGGGATTCTGCCCAGGGTCAAAGACCAGGCAGGGAACCACCACATGGTGGCAGAGCCACAGTGTGCCTACTTTTGACTTACTTGCTTTTTTTTTGTAACCCATTCATAAAGTATGGTATTTGCATGTTTATCAAACAGTCCAGGTGATTCTTAGGCTCCCTGGTGTTTGAGAATTATCCTTCAACTCTGTGAGCCAAAGAAGACACTTCTACAGATAAGGGTGTTGATTCTTGAAGGTTCTCACTCTTTAGAAATCAATTTTAAAGACTGAAGGTCACATTGCTTTATGCGGTTTTTAAGTTATAAAGATGTTTTTATGGACTCTTCACTGTGGTTCCTTGAATTTCCTTTTTTTTCCCCCCAAATTTTTTTTTTTTAAAACATGCGTGTTACAGAAAGCTCTCAGCTGAGGGAAACTGAAACTCTACCCTCAGTCTTTAAAATTGATATCTATGGAATGGTTGGCTTCAAGAACAATATCCTTGTCTTTGGAAGTCTCTTTCCCCACCCACCGAGTTGAAGAGTGGTTCTTAAACTTTGAGAAGCATGGGAATCACCTGGAGTATTTGGTAAACATGCAGATGTCCTGCTCTCCGCTCAGAGGTTCTGATTCAGTAGATCTGAGGAGGGGCCCAGAAATAGTCATGTTTAATCATCGGGCTTGGGTGATTCTGACGCAGGGCATGGGGAACTTCACTTCAAGAGCTATCGCTGTTAGGGTTGCCAGGTAAAATACAGGATGGCCAAATAAATTCGAATTTCAGACAAAGAACCAACAGTATTTAAGTCCAAGTATCTCCTGTGCAATGTTTGGGGCACACTTAGACTAAAGCATTACTCATTGTGTATCTGAAATTCAAATGTAACTGGTGGGCCCATATTTTTATTTACTATATCTGGCAACCCTCACTGTAGTAGAATATATAAAGCTTGATCTCTATATGCCTCCATCCTGAGCACCAGGGGAAAGAATAACCACTGTGTCAGCCGGGCCAAGTGGTTTCTACAGATTAAGGCAAAGAGTATTAATATTTGGGGCACCGTGTGATAGTGCAGACATTGTGAAATGTGCCTCACATAATCTGATCATTTTATTAGTGCCTTTTTTTTTTTTTTTTTTTTTTTTAGCAGAAAGGAGTCTGCGGGTCGGAGGGACTAAAGACTTTGTCCAAGAGCACAGGGCTGGCACAGGGGAAAGCCAGGCTTTGGGCGAGCTCTGTTGGCCTCTGTGACTCAGGGACTTCCCATCCACCTGCGTCACATAGCACAGTTCTGACCTTGGAAGAGGCCTTGACCCTGTTCTCCTTGAGTGGGAACTGTGGAGAGCTGGGCCATTTCCTGCCGTTTCTTTATCCCCCACAGCATCTGGCGCAGGGCTGCCCGGCCGCAGATATTCTGGAAATACCTGCTCCGTGAATCCATGCGCCCTGCTGCATTTCAACACCTTTGTGTTTTAGGAGATACTCCCGCAGTGGTTTTCAGTCTTCCCCTTAGACTTATCCTTAGCGTCACTGACCGGCCTTTGAGAGACCTTCCAAATGAGGGGATGTAGATTGGAATCACCTCTGCTGGGGGGACGGATGTCATCAGCATTTGGTTCTGAGCTTCTGTCACCGCTGTTCCGTTTTTATTGTGGCTGTCATTTGGTTTTAGTCATCTTTGTCTATTTGTGACTTGAAGATCACTCTTTGCTTCAGTTGGGCTCTGAAGCAGAGAAGCCATACTCCACATGTACAGGTATATATCTATATATATTTATAATGTCTTTGATGTCATGCACTGAGTCCCGGCGGTATGCAAAGGGCACACAGGAAGGACTCTAATGGCGCTTTGTCCCCTAGATGACTACAAGTCCGAGCTGAGGGAGCAGCTGCCCCTGATTGCTGGCTCGGCGGCCGCCGGGGTGGTGTTCGTGGTGTCGTTGGTGGCCATCTCCATCGTCTGCAGCAGGTAGGCTTTCCACTTCGGCTCCCCCCCTGCTCGCCTTGGGCCCAGGAGGCCCCTCTCCACGTGCAGGCCCCTCGACGGGGCCTAACCATTCATAGACATGCTGTGAAGCTCATGGTCATCCCTCCATCTCAATCCACGGGCAGCTTAGAATTTGCCAGATTATGTGTTTGCTCTGTGCCTGGGATAAAATCCTCCCTGAGAGCTGGGCGAGGCTGTGAGTAAACAGCATTTGTCTTCCAACCTCCTTTTATTCCCCCTCACTGTCAGACTGACAGTTCCCAAATTGCATTTGACCCACTGGAGCATCACCCCCCATACCGGTGTGGCCCATCCTCTGGTTAGAGAGCCAAAGCCCCCAGCAGAGGGCACAAGACAGGCGGGCAGGAGGGGAGCCACGGAGGAAAACAGGAACTCCCAAGTTCTGCAGAAGGGCGGGCCCTGAGGCCTTGTGAATTTTTAATATGGTTGCTACCGCCTTTGGGGGCTTAGCCCAGATTCTGACGCGTGAAGCAGAGGAGTTGGCTTCCCCTGAGCTGTTCCGCGGTATAGCCAGCGTGCTGATGGCTGTCCTCAGCGGCTCTGCCCCCAACTCTGATGGGGGACCCACGGCCCCGCCTGGCCTCTGAAAGACCTTGACTTGAAAGCAGATCTGGCTGCCCACAGTGGTGGTCAGGCCAGGAAGCAGGACAGGAGCTAAATGCTAGAGTGAGAGCTGCCCGGTTCCCAGCCCCTGGGAGATGCCTGAGTGAGCGCCCATTGGGACAAGGGAGCTGGGCGGACATCGCTGGAGCGGAGCAGCGAGCGTGAGCCCCAGCTGAAAGAGCTCCTCTTGCTTGCCTCCACAGGAAGCGGGCTTACAGCAAAGAGGCTGTGTACAGTGATAAGCTCCAGCATTACAGCACCGGCCGAGGTGAGTAGAAAGCACACAGCCCCTTCCTGGTAAACGAGGTGAGTGCTTGGAGGGCTCCCTATAGCCAGACTGGCCGGTCCCAACCACAGGACTTCTTCCAGCCCTAAGTGCCCCAGCAGTGGCCTCTCTCTGCAGGTTCCCACGGGCCTCAGGCTGCCTGCCCGCTCTGCTGTTTGCCCATAGTGGGCACTCATTGGGCGCCCGGCGGGTAGATTATCTTCCCCATTGATAAGCCCATATAGGACACAGAAAGCTGGGGAAAAGATTGGGTTTAGCAAGCCAATGAATCCTGAAATCAGACTCAGTGGGAAAAGATGGAGGGTTCTCTATTAACATCTTCTGTCTTATCTTATCCAATTGAGCTGCTGGGGAATGTGTTAACCAAATTCACAGATAAGCTAGAGAACATGAATGTAGGGAATTAAAAAGATAGCAGAGCCCAAGAGGCCAGCGTGTTGGGATATCTCCCAAGTGTTTTCTTTTAAGCAGTACCTTTAAAAGTTTTTCTCACTCATTATCCTACCCATCTCTCTTTTTTTAAAACCTATATATATTTTTCTAACTAAAATTTCTCCTCACCCACATACAGTGTAAAGTCCTATGTCGAAATGATTCTTTTATCTGTGTCCTTACAACATTGTGGGATCTGAACAAGGTCCCCTCTAGGTCAGTTGGGCCACTTCCCCACTTCCAGAAAGCTTAGATCCTCGGGCCATGTTCTCTTTCTAAATAACTCCTTTTGCATTCCGCAGATGCCCCCAGAAATGCATGGCAGCACTTTTGCACTGTGCTCTGTCACAGGTTCCTTCTGGAAGCCTCATCTCACCTAAACCCCCTGGTGCAATGCCAACCCCTTTCTTCCTGTTCACTCAACAGTGGGCATGGAAGACAGACCTCGTGGACACCCCCCCCCCACCCACCCAGCATGCCTTCGGTTGGCAGTTCCTAGAGCGAACATTGGCTCAAAGGCAAAATTTCTTATGGAAACTCTTTCCTTCTCCAAGGTTCCCCAAGGCAGGAAAGTGAGGCCAGGAGCTTCACCCAGCAGGTCCACCTCAGAGAAGCCAGTGCAGGCTGGGACTGTATGCAGGCCACTCTATAGAAATGGCTTTGCTCTCGGGGTGGGGGAGGGGTGGGGGGCTTTCAACCAAAGACCAAGAAATGGCCAAGGGTTTGTAGAGGACGGAGCCCCAGGCGGCTGGTTGCTGTGCCCAGGCTATTATTACTGGGAGGAAGGTGGGGGCTCGGTGTGGGCTGCGAGGGGCCAAGACTCTCCCACAGGGGTCCAGGGCAGCACAAACATGGTGGGGGATTGGGAGAGTGGTCCCCTTCTAAGACTATGGGCAAAGTTCCTGCAACACTCAGAATCCTATTTACCATCCTTCCTTTCCCTGTCCCGGCCACGCTGTCCTCCATTTTAACCAGTTGTAACTGGTTTCACAGGGGGAAACCTTACTGCATTCTCTGACTCTGTGCCTCACTGCAAAACCTACAGATATGCTTACCTATTTTAACCTGTGCATTTGCCCTTCCAGGCAGGCTCTTAGCTTCCCCAGCTGATAAACAAAGACTTGGATTTATCTCTGATTCTCAAGTGAAGGTCCCCACCCCCCAAACCGAGCATCAGAACTACCTGAAGGGCTTTCCCCACCCCCCTGCTTCCCCGCTTCTGCCTCGGGATTCTGACATTGCCCCCACCCACCCCCTGCTCTGGGCTGACTCCCGGCCATATTAAGGGCCACTGTGAAGTCCATTTCAGATTTGGCATCCTGTGAGCTCTTTTGATGAAATATTTAGAGATGGCCATTTCTGCCTGAATGCAGAGGATGCAAAATCGGGTTCAAGAGGAGGAATGCCATTTTGGAGACTAGAGATGCCCTAGGGTGAGAATAGGGTACCCTAAGAAGGTGCTCCCCTTTTTAAAAGGCAGGCAAGCTAAGCCTTGTCACTCCTTGGGCAGGGTACAGAGGGTCCCCAGGCATTAAGTCCAGGTGCGGCTTGGTGCCCGTTGGGCCACATCAACCTGAGATCTGGCCATCCTCCTGCTCTGGCGGGGCGGGCTATGCTGGCCCACCACATGGCACCCACGTGCCCGGAGGTATGCTTCCACGACCCCCGGAGCCCCTTCGGGGGGACTCTGTCACCTCTGAGGCCGACAGAAGGAGGCCTCCCTAGTTGTTAGGTCGCACAGCAGTAACAGTGCCCGGCTGCAGCCAGTAAGGGCAGCCGAGCACACGGCGCCACCCGCGATGAGCTGTGCGGTCACCAGCCCTGGCACTCAGGGCGGACGCAGAACCAGAGTTCACTCCCTTGGCTGCTTTAGAAGGCTGTCTTCTTTTTCATTCGGCTCACCTTTTATAAGGGTCCATGCTCCTGTTCATAATCATTCTTTTTATCTAGTCCCCGAAACCTGGCTCCCTTGGCAACCTGGTTCCCTAAACTTGTAGTCTCGTGCATTGAGCTGCATTCGTGCTTTTTCTGCCGTGCACATCCGTATCACTCTGACCAAAGCTATTAGTGTTGAAGAATCACAGCTGAAATGCTGTAGAGCTGGGGCAAGGCTCGGCACACTTGTAACAGAAGAGAAAACTCCAGGCTCTGATGGAGGAAGGATTAGGAATATTTAGTCTTGGAAAGCCTACTCTGTGCCATGAATTGGGAATTTTATTTTGGTAGCTCACTTCGACTCATCCAACCCTGACAACCACTTGGGGGGCAGGCATTAATGGAAGGTTAAGTGACTTACCCTGGTCACACAGCTCCTAGGTGGCAGAGGTGGATGGCACGCTCTCTAAGTCTGGCTCCGGAGCCCCTGCTCTCACCATATTGCAGAGGCTCAAGGTGCCTGGTGATCAGGAGGAGGTGAGGATGGGATGCAGACTAATCTTAGGTGTTCTGGTTGGTAGTTTATTGGTTGCCCCACCCCTGGTCCCACTGTAGGAGGCAGAAAGGTCAATTATGTCTAATCCGAGTGTGTGCACATAACTCTACCTGGACCGCCCACATGCATGCCCCTCATGGTGGGATGTGGCCAGCAACTGCAGCTCTGAAGACTTCCTGCCCAGGGAGAGACAGGAAGCCTACAGCAGCTCCCAACTGCATTCATCAGAGCCCCACTTCTCTTCACCACAGGCAGGGCAGAGGGTACCATAGAGAGGCAGGCGGTCTCTGCCCTCCCAGGCCCTCCTATCAAGCTGACGCAAAGGCTGAAGGAGAAATAACAGAAATCTTTGCAGATGGAATACCTTCTCTAGCCCATCCAGAATGGCAGAGCTGTTCACTCTGAGAACACTGGGGCACTCGTTTATGTCCCTCCTCTGAGCCTGGAGCACGTGAATAAGCATGTCAAGGGGAGGTTGGATTTGGGTGAGAGAGATTAGAGGGAAGGCAAGTTGGAGAGAGAAGCTGCCGGATGTGGTGCTGGATGCTTGGATGAAGAGCCTAGAAGCTTGTGGTTCATATTCAAGGATGGGTGGGTGGGACTGTGGTTCTCCCGTGTCCAAAGACAGGCGGACAGATGGCGTGTTCTCATGATTTCTGTGAGCCAGATCTCAGAAGGTGCTTGCTGGCTGACTAAAAATTGCCTGGACAGGATGATCCAGGTAGGGCAGGGTAGGCTTGGCAATCTATCTTAGAAAAGTTCCAGTCAATTCTGCATTTGGGAAATGCTACTGGGTATTTGTGGGGCTTATCTAATTACACACCTGATAGTGGCTGATGTCTCACTGATTTCTGAGTTGGGTGAAGTGGGGAGGGGTGGGGAGAGAGGAAGAAAAGAGTTTGGTAAGGGGTCAAGGGCTTTCAGGAAACAACTCTAACATAACCATCTCCGTGTTGCAGGCAACTGCAGATACAGTCGTAGAGCTATTCTTAAGCCTCGAGAAAAGCAAAACCAAATAGGGTATGTGCCCAGGGACTGGCAAAAGCTATAATTTCCACCTAGGGCAAGAGGACAGAGCACTGAGATGACAGAACAGGACTGTGAGCTTGATCCCTGCCAAATGCTTGTAGAGACCAAAGCACGTGGGTCCTGGGCATTTACAACCAAATTCAGTGATCATTGGGAAACACAGAGGATTATTAAGAGAACAAAATGAGAACCTCATCTCACTTACTAGAGTTATACATTTAGTAATTTCAAGAGGAATTGCAGATGTAGTGAGTTTTTATTTTGGCAAAAATATTTGATGATCTCCTAGGGGAAAGCGTGTAAAGTGAGTACAGAACTTGTCTTCATACGCAAAGAAAGTGGGTTAGTGACTCTGTCAGCCAGGAAGGAAGTCACTAGCTTTATTCTAATCTTTGTCCAATTCAATCTCTGTTTGTTTGATTGTTTTTTAAATTCATGAGTCAGGTGCAAGCAAGCCTAGGGATGCTTATCAAGTTTGGAGGTAACAGTTGGAGAGCATAACTAACACCATATAAAACAATCAAAATTCAGAACTATCCAACAGCTTTGAATGCTAATTTGAAATCTGCAAGATGAAATGTTAGAGGGATAAATCTAGAATCTAGTGTTTAGGCTAAAACAAAAATAAAGCAACACAGAAAGGAGGAGACCTGACTTGCTATTCGTTTGTGTGAAAATGTGTAGGTATTTAGTTTACCACATGCTTAATATGAGTGATACATAGCAGAGTAAAAAGCCAAGCACTGTTATTGATGTAAAACAATAGTAAAAATAATGTCCAGTTTTGAGTACTCACTGTGTTAAACACTTTACCTCTGTTAATTCATTTAAGCCTCATAACTGTCCCAGGAGGTAGATTTTGCATGTGAAAAAAACAGTCTCAGAGAGGATAGGTAACCTGTCCGGAATCTTGGAGTTAGTGATTTGCAAAACAAGGTTTTAAACTCAGGTCTGTCTGACTCTGTGGTCCCCAGATCAGAGGAGGTGATACACAGACATGCTGTCCTCTGTGCTAGTAAGAACACATCTACAGTGATGTTCTTGATTCTGAGGACCCCATTTCGAGAAGAACATTTTTGGCAAAGCAGCCTGCCTGTGGAGAGTGGCAAGTCCTGATCTCTTACCTTAGAAATTTGGAAACACCCGTTCAGTGTTGGAGAAACACGGGCAGGGATCAAGCATGACACCTTTAGGGCAAAGGAAAGGAGATGTTGTCGTGCTTCATGAAGTTAAATGGAACCATCGAAGGAAAGATCAGAGTAGGCAGACATTTGATTCAGGAGAGAACACCCCCGCCCAACTGGAACTGCCCAACACAGAGCCAGGTGGCTTTGTGGGGAGGTAAGCTCTCTGTTCCTGGAAGCATTCAAGCGCAGGCTAGATAGCGATCGGTAAAGGATGTTGTGGAGCCAACTGCTGCTCTAAGTGGGAGATTGGACCAGAAACACATCTCGCTCCAAGACTCCACGCCCAGCCTTCCTAGCTCTGGGTGGGAGATTGGACTAGATTAGCCCAGAAACACATCTCGCTTCAAG
Source organism: Leptonychotes weddellii (assembly GCF_054177405.1). NCBI lineage: Eukaryota > Metazoa > Chordata > Mammalia > Carnivora > Phocidae > Leptonychotes > Leptonychotes weddellii. The sequence goes on from NC_138369.1 coordinate 78,973,889, forward strand.
ATTCCACGCTCAGCCTTCCTAACTCTGGGTGGGAAATGTATTTCAGAACTGTAGAGGACCAGCAGCCAGCCCACTGGAAATGACCTTGGGCACCAGGGTGAAGGTCAGGTGGACCCATTGGAGGAAGAGACAGACTGGATACTTTGGCTGCCTCTTCTGGGGTAACAGGAGCATTAGTAACTGGTCATGAGTAAATGAGGGCCTATGAGCCACGGAGCGAAGGGCCCCAAGGGCAAAAGGTGGCAGAGTTTTCAGTGGGTGCTTATTAAATGTCAAGGAAATTTAATGAGCAACTCCGTGGCTGTTGCCTTTGGGTTGCCAACAAGGCTTTGATGGCCCAGAACCAGTGGGCCTTGCCTGGAAAGCCGTTCCTGTGCTGGTCATTGAAACCAAGGAGCAGGCAGATGTTACACTCTGTTTCCTGAAGTACCTTCCTCAATAGCAAGTAGCCTGTGGCCTACTTTCCTTCTCCTGGAGATACATACGAGGCAGTTACTGTGGTTTTAAGAAAAAACTTTAAAAATATGGTGAAACTTCCAAATACAAGGAAGGAGGAAGATCCTCCTCAGATCCCCTGCTTTTCCACTGAGGCTCATTGCCTCCCTTGGGGCTCCCCTCTTAGATTCTTCCTCCCACCCTGCCTGGGCACCCATGACCTCTGCTTCTTCCTGGAAAAAAACCAACTCCCTATTGCCCTGATCTTGGCCCTCAGAAGCAGGTAGAACAGACTGTGTCTAGTTTCTACCAAGCTTTCCTGGTAGGTTTACTCCAAGACACTGCCCATCACGCCAACAACTTCAACCACCACCCGTGCGCCTCTTCAATCCATAACTCCAGATTTAGACGTCCGGCTCTGTTTCCATTCTGAGTTTTATGATTGACTTCTAGGCACTTGCATACTTCATCTGTGCATTCAAAGTGTAAAAGCACGTGTGCAGACTTCCCTAATAATGGGGTTTCTTGCCCAAAGTCCGTTACCTGGTTAACAGTACCACTTTATTCCACACGTCTTGGCATTGATTTGGATTCTTCTCATTCCTCTTTAATTCCCCATCTTTAAATGCTCACCAAGTGCTATCAATCCTCCCTTTGAAATTTCTCTCGCCTCTTCTGTTGTTCTTATTGCAGCACGCTGGTTGAAGACTCTACCTTGCACTTTAATTACTGCAACAACCCCATAGCTGTTTTGTCCGCCTCCAGCCCCTTCCCCACAACATCCATGTGAACATGGCAGCCCACCAGCAAAAGGAATTCCCCAGGGCCTTGCTCTTAGTGCATCCCTTCCATGCAGATGGAACAGTTGTCAGCTCTGTGTGTCCGATGGCACTGATCTTAATGCCTTTGGTTTCACAGTCAAGGCCCTCCCGTGCTAGCACATCAGTGTTCTGCCACGCTGGTCCCCTCTTCCCGCCACATTGAAGCTGGTCACACTTTGCTTATTCATGCCATGGTGGGCTTCTCTCTGAGCTTTGTTTTATTTTATTTTTTTTAAGATTTTATTTATTTATTTGACAGAGAGAGAGTACAAGCAGGGGGAGCAGCAGAGGGAGAGGGAGAAGCAGGCTCACCAAGCAGGGAGCCCGATACGGGGCTCAATCCCAGGACCCTGGGATCATGACCCTAGCTGAAGGCAGACAGTTAACGACTGAGCCACCCAAGCACCCCATCTGAGCTTTGTTTTAGATACTCCAGGCTTCTCTCTCCCCAGTGCATGACCACGGGACCTGTCCTTCTTGGATTGTGACCTGGAATGCTGGCATCCATAGCCCTCTGCCTTCTCTGGTTTCTGCCGCATTTATAGCTCATTTCCAGGTGTGGGCTCCTGATTCCAGACTCTCCAGCACTGTTCCCCAGGTATTTCAGGTCTTCATCAGAAGAAGAACCTCATGAGCTTTGCTTTTCCTATAGCTCCCATAGTCCCTAGAACAGTGTCCTGTCAACGTTGAGACAAATGAGGGATGATCAATGTACTGAGGCAGAGCATTGGATGAAGTCCCTCCCGGGGACTGGATTTTATGTGCCGATCCCTAAACTGCTTCCCTCCTGTGCTTAGATATCTGGACCAAATTTAGGTGAGTCACAAAGATGACAAAGTCTGCCTTGGATCCAGAATGGGGCCCGAGGAAGCACACTTAGCTCTTTCCCATGGCTCTGTCAAACCTGCCGGGACACAAGGTATAAGTGACTGAGAACAAGCTAAGTCACTACCTCTCTGGAGCCATACTGTGGGATTCTAGGAATCCTCAGCCAGCAGGAGGGCATCAGCCTCTTCCTGGCACCCCTGAAGCTTCTCAGCCTGTCTGCTCTCCATGGACCCCCAAGATGTCCGTGGCACTGATTTTGTACTTTCTGAGTACACAAGAGGGCTGAAGAGGAGCACTCCATCTTCTCCGTTAGCTCTTAATCCTCTTATGTCACCCATCATTTAGAACTGGCCCTTTCCCAGCCTGCTTCTGCTCAGCCCTGAGACCCTGGCACTTGCAAGTAAGTCTAACTGACTTTTTAGATACACCCCACACATCTGCCAGCATCCCCAGAATTTGTCCCAGCTGCTTCACTTTTGAGAGCCCCGTGATGGAGTGATGTAGGGTCTCTAACAATGGCCAAGAGTTTCTTCTCCTTCCAGGAGTGCTCTGTGCCACACAAGAAGGCTCTGGATAGTGGCTAAGTCATTTGTCCCCAGACTTCTATGCCTAAAGCATGGGTTGATGGGTAAGATTTGGCTAATTTCCTGGGACTATGGTCTTTTAAAGTTGGAGGCAGCCCAGGCTGCACCCCCTAGCCGTAGCATAAATGGGTTTTGAAATCAAAGAACAAACATACCTGCAAATTAGTTAATAGAAATTAGTGAATTAGAAGATCATAAAATTGAAGATTTTTTCTCTCTCTCTCAAGGCACTAGCATTCAGAAGTTTAGATCCGTACACATTACTTTTGTGCCAAAGGTATGTAACGTATGTTAAAAATAAGAAAAAAAAATCAGTTAACTGTAAAAATAGTATAAATATATAATATTAACAACAATAATAATGTAAAACACCGTACAGAGCATTATAAAATGCTTTATATTATGAGCTATATTGCATCTGATATTATTACTACCACTGATAATATTTCCCCAACACTCATAATCTGAGAACAATTTCTGAGCCCCATCTCCAAATGTTTGCCTGACTCCACAGCTGACTTGAATTCCTTGTTCACTGTCTAGTGATTCATTGCACTAAATACCATTTTCCTGATAATTAAAAACTGCTCACTGGCAAGTGGGAGCAGGAACAGGCTGATGCAGGATTCATGCAGAAACACAAAATGAGCCAAAAGACAAATGACCTGTTCTGCCTAGCTAAAGGCATTTTTTTTTCTCATCATCTTCTGGGACTTGAGAAAGCCTAGCGGTAATGCAGGAAAGAGGTCTGGAGAGCGGTGTTATTCCAGGATGAGATAGATGCCGGGGAGCTGTGATGGGCACGTGCTCGGTCAAATCACTCTCCCGATTTCGACCGCTGGATCCCTGCCCCCAGCCGGAGGAGTTAGGCCAGGACCCTCTGCTAGGGCAGCCCTCTCAGACCCTCATCAGGGGAAAAGCACCATGTCTGAGCCGTTTGGTAGACTTTTGATTTCAGTTTCCCTTCCTCGATGTGACAATGGTATCTTCAGTTTCAGGGAAAACAAGTCCTAATTCCTACTACTGCACAGAAGCAGAACTTCACAGGCACACTGCATCTCCTCTCCTGGGCTCCTCCATGCAGCCCCCTCAGCTGCTCGTGAAGGGCTTTACTAACAGTCAGGACCCCTGGCCCCAGATCAGCTGTGACATCACTCGTGTGCTTCCCTGCCCCCATTCCTACAAGCCAGCAAGGTAGCAAACCTCTCCGGGAGAGTAAACTGCACCCATCATTGAATTGTGAACTTGCTCCCACCTTGGTGCACTTGGTTGCCTGTTGCTGGCCTGGAAGAATGCCAGCCCCATCAGGAGATGAGCCATTGCCCTCTGGGAGTAGGTCCTTCCCAGAATGGATGGGGGCTAATATCTGTAAAGCTCATTAACTCAGAATCCTTTCTCCTTCATCCTTATATGTGTCTGTACTTACAAACCATTCATTACTGCACATTCTAGATTGTTTAATTAGTCTTTGTGGAAGAGTTCCTGTAGGACAGCTTAGCATACATTGTTTAAAAGCCCTTGATCTAAAATAACAAGGTAGTTATTTTTAAAGTAACTAATATAACTCTAAGTGGCTGACATGCCCCACTGGCCACCCCACCTAGCTTCCTCTTCCTACCTCCCCAAACACTTCCTAGAACCATTTACTGATAATCATCACGAGTGCGTCAGTGTGCGAGCCCTCCCTGTGTACATCAGGCGCTGTGCTGGGTATGTCACTTGCAATATGTTCTGTAATATCACAGTCACTGTGGGAAGGAGCTGCTAGCTTCGCCACTGGCAGAGGAGAGGCCTGTTCTAAGAGATGGATGTGGCTTTGCTGCATTACGCCCAGGCTAGTAGGAGGCTTTGGGATTCTATCCTCGCCTTTCAACCCCAGCTTCTGGGTCTCAGCCTCCTCTCATCTCCGCACAGCATGGAATTCGGGAAAGTTCACAGGTTGTGACACTGACCTGCTGTCCGTTTGGCATTTTGAGTGGGTCTGTGGTTGCCTCACCTCCTGCGCTCACCCCTTCAGCTCATGCTGCCAACTTCCACCTACCCCATCTGTGTTTCTTCCCTAAAAAGCTCTCTCTGGCCACGGAGGCTCCCTGCTCACCTGCGCAGCAGGCTGATCAGCCCCCACCAAAGGCTTGATGGGAACCTGGATGATAATAACACAGCTCCCTCCATCCAGGGTGGGCCAACTGTGAAGCATGTGCTCATGCACACCAACTCCCACAGCTTCCCTGGGGGGGCTTAAGCCTGCTTCGGTTACCCGCGTTGGGAAGTGGCTTGAGAACACACTTTTTCTAGGCTGACTGCCTTGCCTCGATCTTACTTCCCCACTCACCTGTCCCTACTGCTGTGGGATCATCTTTCAGATAAGCCACTTGTTTCTCAGAACCTTGTCCCAAGGGTTGCTTCTGGTGGAACCCAAAGTTTGGCTGCCTGGAGATGCTGATCTGGCTTCGTTAGACACTTTCAGTCTGGTTTCAATGGTTCTTGCTCTTCACTTGTTCTTCATACCAACTGAGAAAGAGATGAACCCCATCCCTACTTTCCTTTTAGTCCACTGTTAGCAAAGTAGAACACCTGCCTCTCTCTCTCTCTTTCTCTCCCCTCCCCCCACATTCCTCAGGGATTAGAACACTGTACATAAAGGTGAGGATCTCTGTTTGCTTTGTCCAAATCTCAGTCGGCAGATGCCAAAGTCAATGTTGTTCTTCCCAAGTTTCCAAGGAGCATTCTAGCATGGTGTTGACTAACCTAAAGCAAACAGCCTAGCATGCTAGGAGTGATTTTATTTAGTGACTGGGAATGAACTATTTTTCAGAAAGAGTTGATCTTCTCGGCATAGCACCTGGCTCTCTCTGACTTAAAAAAAACAAACAAACAAAAAAAAAACCCTTCACTTCTTTGCTGTATCTTCCTTCTCCCTCTGGATTGGATTCTAGCACTTTGAATCCTTGCCTGAATTATGACCAAAGCAACATGAACTTGGGGGAGCTGTAGAGTCCTCAGAGTTTTTTGGATGATAAATGTCAGAACTAGCCTTTGCATATAGGGCTGCGAGTCAGCGAGATGAGGCGCAGTGGGGACGGGAGGTCCCAACCTCAGACTTGGGTCCTGACCGTGGGCGCTCGGCACCTGTGCCTTTCCAGACCTGCCTGCCCTGCTGACCTGACTCTTCCACCGACCAGACAGCAGCAGCAGGCAGGCAAACTGCCTCCCCCTCACAAGGATGCCATGCTGGACCATGTGGTGTTGCTTTCAAAGTCCTCTCCTGCTCACCACACCACCACTGAGGAAACAGTGTCTAGACTTTGCCTAGTGACACATCTGACATGTTGAAAATTACATTGTGAGTGAATCCATTTGTTTCTTTGGTTCCATTTCCTTTTTTGTCCCCTCTCCTCCACTTTTTGAATGTATGTTTTTTGCAGTGACAATTCTCTATTTTGTCCCCATGCACACCTATTTATCTTGCCACTCTAAACATCAGTGGCAAAGTCTATATTCCTTTTTGTATTTCTCATTCACCCTTTTATTTGTTTTTCATACTTTTGTGTGTCTGAGGGCATGGACGTTCACTACCATTTTTCTTTCATTCCACCTCATTTTTTTTTTCTCTGTAGACTTTGTTCTTTATCAGTATTTTCTAAGCTTTTCTCTTCACGTTTTTTCTTCTGGTATTCTGTCTTGACACTTCTAACTTGGGGTTTTTGTAATAGCAATTTCTCCTTCTCTCTTTCTCTCTCTCCTTTTTTTTTAATCCATCCTCATCCCTCTTGCAGCCTTGGCCGCAGCCGTCAGTTATAACCTTAATGGTGGCCTCCACTCAGAAAAATTGTCAAGTTGATGAATATTGATACCTACCCTACCATTTTACCACCGCTTTTCTGCTAATGCATTTGGTTGGCATCAATCAGTTTCTTTGCCTTCTGTGAGTGCTCAGTGTGGGAACTGGTCCCGATCTGTCACTTATAAGTAATCTGCTCCACATTTCATCAAGAGCTCAAAAAGAGAAGAAAATATGGAGGAGAAGTAGAGGACAGAGAACCAAGCTAGTGTGGCTCAGAGGGAAGGGAGATGGGAAGGCCCAGCCAGGCACAGAGAGGCAATCTGGTGTGTAGGGGAGCTGGGGACAACAGCCAGGACTTACTGACCACCGTGTCCTCTTTGGGATGTTAACCCTGCTTGTCTCCTCTAATAAGGCTCCCCAGGGATGAAGATCTACATTGACCCCTTCACTTATGAGGACCCCAACGAAGCTGTCCGGGAGTTTGCCAAGGAGATTGATGTATCTTTTGTGAAAATCGAAGAGGTCATCGGAGCAGGTATGGCTCTCCCCTCCCCTCGTTTCTGTTCTCTTGGTGTCCAAACATCTTCTTCCCACCGTCCAAGGTGTTCTCTTTCAGCATAAAAAGTCATCCCATTGAGAAAAGAGCTTCTAACATCTTTCTCCCCAGAAGATGAGTCTGAATCATCTACAATGTGTGTCTAGGGATCTTTTGGGGACCTTGATCATGGTGGCCAAGCTTGACCGGTGTTGGAGAGAAGTCAGCTGTAGTTTTGGAAGATTCAGACATAGCTCTGGAAATGGACTACCAAATGCAGATGAAGAGAGAGATCTAAGGTACACAGTTGAGAAGACTGAAAGAAACAGAAATTTTTAGAAGCTGGACGTAATGTCTCACTCACTGATATTTCCATGGCTCTGGATCAAGATTTCTTCCCAAACTTTCAGTTCTCCTTTTTCTATGTACATGCATTTGGAGACAGATCATGATGAATTGAAGAGGGACCACTGTTTCCAGAAGAAAACCCACCCCTAACTGTATTTCCTACAAAAGATCTATGATATGGACTGTAACCCAAGACAGATTTCACTTCCGAGAAACATGCATGCTCTCATCCACCTTATTGCATTGGAATAGAAACTCAGCCCAGCAGAGGACTAGCTGCCTGAGATGCTCTCAGGAGCTCCTACCTAAAGACTGACGTAGAATTTTCATCTTTCCTTAATGGATCAGTAGTTGAGTCAATTTGGCAGTGGACCCAGCCTTTTTAATGTGAACGAGTAAAATATCCCGAAATATCTTCACTTTATAAGCAATCTCTTTATGCCTCCTCTACTGCCTGTTTTGAATCTTCTTAAAACTGTGTTTGCTTTGTGTCCTCTTTCCTTTTATTTTCTTCTACAAAATTCTTTGTCTTTCCTTCTTCTCCAATTCTTGTTAGCCATTGTTCAAGCTCTCTTCACGCATATGCTGTTGTCTTCTTTTTAGTTTCTACGTTTAGAAGTGCTTTATTCATAGCAATATTTGGAGAGCCATGGAGTTGCCTCTTCCTGTAACGTTTTAACTCGATAAAATATGCTTAAAGTCTTACAGACAGCCACTTCGTATATTAGCTTTAGGGGGAAAGTCACTATCCTTCCATTCACTGCATCTCTTAATGCACTGAGGGGTCATAAAGCCATCTGTGAAATTGGAAGTCACATTTGACAGCTTACCCATTAGGCCACCATTTTCATGCTCTGGTTTCTCTCTTAAAGAGCTCCACTCTCATGACATCTTTGTGGGGGCTGCTGGGACTGCCCCTGTCAGGACACACCTCTCCCCCTCACCAACCCCTCAGGAGTTCCAGCCAGCTGGCCGTAATCTGATCCACATGAGTCTATACGTATTTCCCATTGACTTTCATTAAATATGTTACTGAACCACGACTTTCACTTCTGTGCAGATAATTTTTTCTTCCTCCTTAGATGCTGACATATTTAAGGATCATGCCTTGGAAGGCTGGATACCAGATAAATTGGATTACTCCTAGGGGCTCAGATTTCTCCAATGAACTTGAAAGAGTGTTGGGAAGGCTTGCTTTCAGTCCTGCACCGTGTTTCCCCACGTTATTAATTGTTGTTATGTCATGTGGTAATGGTGCTAGTGATTTTAATGTTTTTATTTATGTCATGTGCTTTGAGCAATGTGTTCTGGACTGCATTTCACCCCAGAGAGCCCCCATCAGCCCCCTCCCGCCTTTGTCAGGGGAAGAGTAAAGAGCCTTCTCACTTTATGACCCTGCCAGGGAGTGACGATTGGGGGTGAGCTCACCAACAGCCGGATGCCTATAAAGGGACAATCGATGGCGCTGCTCCATCCTTCACTTTCCCTTTTTGTGTAGCCTGGGCCTCCGCTGCCGTGTTGGTGCATCTTGCTCAGAGAAGGTCAGTCCTCTCCGAGGCTCACGTGGTAGTGGGGAGGGATCGATACATTTAGCAGTTCATGAGACGTCCAGCAGCACCAGGTAAAGACCCGTGCCTGGTCGCTGCCGATCACCCTCTACCAGACGCTCATCTCCTCACGATTCAGAAATTCCAGGGCTAATCCCTGTGGATGTTAATTCACTATGTGCAACTGGATGCAGTTTTAACAGAAGACACTCCTAGCTGGAATCAGTCCCCACTTTTTCTCCTCTCTCTCCACTCTTGCTTCTCCCACACCCCGCCTCACTGAGACTGACTTCACTTTGTGCTAAAAGAGCTGGTGTGAAGGTCAAGTTAAAAAGAAAAGAATTTTGTAAGGTAATGTTTATACAGTGTTACTGGCAATCCTGCTCTTAGCCTCCTGGCTGATTGGGAGCAGGGGGCAGAAACTTAGGGTTGCAGAAGGTAACAACACATGAAAAGAAGACTCAGAAGTCAGTCGTCCTTTTTTTGTTTGTGTATTCCTTCCTTCCCCCTCACCCCTCAACAAGCTCTTATTGAATACTTCTTGCATGCTGGATGTGGGGTTCCGGAGATGGACAAACAGCAGTCCTCTCCCATCCCCAGAGGTCTGACAATCCTAATGAGAAATAGGCCAGTCATGTGTTCACTGCTTCACACCATCTGCAACAGGCGTGTGCAATGTTGGACCAACACAGAGCAGAGCTCAGTTCCTTGTTCTGGGAATGGGCAGGGGCATCAGGAAGGCTTCACAAAGGAGATAACTTTTGGCCTGAGCTTTCAAGGATGAAAACTAGTTGGAAGAGCAAGTTTTTTTTGCGAAACTCATTAGAGAATGAGACAATGACAGAAGAGGAAAATTGCATGATTTAAGGAGAGAAATGAACGTGACCTTCTAGCAGCAGGCTGCTGGAGCCAGCTGGTACCAGCTCACAAGAGCCGACTGTGTACATCTCTTTCCAGCCCCATGTTCAGTGATACATGTTGGTAGGGCCACATGAGCCCCAGGAAGAGTATTTACACAGTGGGAATTGGCAAATACTACAAATGGGAGGTATCTGTTTCTCTGTTTCTTTGCTTCCTGGAGAGCTGGTAGTTGAACACTTACTAGCACACCCCAGCCTTCCAGACTGTGCAAGGTATTTCAAGAGGAGTGGGCTGTGATTGTTGCAGGAGGGGTTCCGTTTAGAGTTCAAGAAGATCCTCGTTCATTAAACACTGATTCTGTACCTGGGACTGTGGTGGGTGCTGGGAAATGCAAGATGCCTAACACCCTCTGCCCTGTAGGGGTGATGGTCTAACACACACACCATGCCTGTCCACAAGAGGATGGTGGGCCATTGACTGCTGCAGATAATGGACACCACTGGTCTCTTCAAAGAGGGCCACAGGCCCTCTGGAGCTTTGGAAAAGTATCAGCTCTTTGTGACCATGAATCTGACTCACAGGAGCCATCTCACAGGTCAACTCCAATACATGGGTTAATTCTGATCAGTTCGATCCATAGATTCACCTAGAGCATCAAGCAGGCTGCCATCTATAACTGGGCCCTATGGCATGAATGGTGGTCTGCCTTGTGCAGTGTGTAACCTATGTAGCTGTATGCAGCAGCCCTGATCATGACTGTCAAGTGCATGGAAATGTAGGTAGAGGTGACACTAGAAGCTTCCAGAGGAAGATTTGGCAATTGTATTTTATTAATAAATCTCCTCCTCTGACTCCAGCAGCTGCCAATTCAGCATTTCTACAGATAACTTTTTGTGAGAGAGAGGCAGGCTTATGGAGAGAGGGCTAGGTGAGCTGGGGAGGGGGATCTGTGTTATGCACAGATTGGGAATGGGGCCAGCAAGGCCCACCAGTTCTCTTCTTTGAAGAAGACGGGTTTCTTGGGAGTGTTTTGGTAGAAAGGTCACCTGCCAACCTGACTCTCCTGGGCTTATTCAAAATGAGGATGGGAGCATGAGGGTGACCTCAGTACTGGACAAGAGTCACAACAGGAAGGGTTTTCAGAAGAGGAAATCAAATAGATGTCTTGAGTAATTATGATTAAAATAACTGGCATATATTGAACACTCACCATGGACATACTTTACAAGCATTGTCTCACTTCACTCCCTTAATGTGAGGTAGGGTGTGTGTGTGTGTGTGTGTGTGTGTGTGTGTGTGTTTAAACTGGTGAGGAAATAAACATTCAGAGGATGGCTTGCCAAAGATGGTGCTGTCAGCTGAGTGAATAATAGAGCAAGAATTGAAACGTAGACACGGCTGATCTAGGTCTGGTGAATATAACCCCCACACAGCTACCACTTTGGGTACTGTTCTGGAAAAGAACAGTTAAGTATACAGGAATGTTACTTCTGACGGTAAACTCTGTCTGGGAGTTTGGAATATGCAAACTTCCTGGCTGGCAATGATGAAACTGTCCTAGAATTCAGTATGTCCATGGGGAGTGGGCAGGCGCCCCACATTTCCTGGGGAGTGCAAGTTCTTCCGTCCGCCAGTCCTCCTCTTCTAGTATGATTAGCTATCTACCTTAAGAAGGATAACAATGAGGACCAAGATATGAAGCATTTTCAGTATGTGCTTGTTTACATTATGAAAACAATGTCATCGACAGGTGGGCAGTTGTCGAATGACCACAAACAGCCATAAGAAAAGAGAAAATCCGTTCACTCTCACCGTGTAGGTATTAAGTATTGTGGACACCATGGCTATTGAGCAGGTTCCATTTCATCTGCTAACTCCAGTAGCCCGGTAATGGGGACCTGGGGAGCTCTGCTGAAAAGGAAGAATAGCACTGTGATCAATAAGGAATGTCTGTCCTGGGTGCGGGGTTAGGAGGTAGCGGACTGCCTGCCATGGTTTTACTATCCCTGGTTTAGCTATAACCTACTTACCTTGCCCAGGCTACTGTGATAAAACTGGCTGGTAGTCATACTTTAAAACCTAGTTTAAATTTATTCTTTAAAAGTTCCTTTTCTGGTGGAAGCTTGAATTAGTAACTAGAAGCTCTGCTTTCCTTTTTTTCCCCCAAGGCAGTTTGGGACTTCAAAATGCTGTTGCTAAAAAAAAGAGAGAAAGAGAGAGAGTGCAATTGTGTGTAGCTTCTCACTGCACATAGCCAACAGTCACCGCTCAAAATACCTGCTGGCAGGTTGGATGTTTCATTTTCAAAAACTGAAAATTCTTTCCTTCTGATTTTCTATATAATAGCTGAGGCATTTAATGCTGCCAAACCACTTCTTCTCTCTTCCTCATTATGTCAAGGAAAGGAGGAAAGAGGAACTGGCGAGGAGCTGAAAACTTGTAGGGGATAATTTCAGGAGCTGTCTGGAGGACAGTCGCGGGAACTGGCTGCATTACCCTCAGCGGACAGCCTGGAGGGCCGTGGTTCTCAAACTTGAGCCAGGTGTCAGAATCCTCTTGGAGGCATATTAAAACTCATGTCACAGGACCCCACCTACTGAGCTTCTGACCCAGAAGATCCAGCTGGAGCTGGAGAATCTGCATTTTCTAACAAGTTCCCTGGTGATGCTGATGCTGTTGGACGGAAAGCACACCTTGAGAACCAAGCCTGGCCCCCAGACTGGCCTGAAGCCGGAGGGAAGTCCTAGCCAAAGGGTAGGAGAGGCTCCAAGGTCAGCTGCGAGGATGCATGCCAATCAAAGTCCAGCCAGACCAAAATTAGGCTCGTTATAATCACTGTCAGTGAAGGATCCACATAGCAAGAATCAACCATAACCACTACCCAGTCATTTCCTACAAGCATCTATTTTAAATATAATGTTAATGCTTGATTTGTGGAGAATATTTTTAGGTATTATGAATTTTTATCAAAAACTGCAAAATGTATGGCCATGGTTGGGAGCTCTTGTAAAAGGAAGCTCTCTAGAGCTCAGATCATGGGAAATCAAAGCATCACAGACAGCGAGCTCTAGCCCTAATGACAGGCAAGGTGTCAAGAAGCAAAAACAGTGTCTTGAGAATGGTACATGAACCTGAAGTCAAAGGTCAAGGGGACAGAGTCTCTCAGACTGTAAGCCACCCAAAGCCTTGGTTTTCTGTTACTAACAGTGGCAGGATGCCCACCGACTCCCACTCCCTACGAACCTTGGTGGTGCCAGAGGGCCAGAGCCCCCACACTTCAGCACCCGAGGCTGACCTGGGGACACCTTCCACGCCCAGATACCTGGCAGCCGGCCTTCCCCACCACCCTTGGCATAAAGCCCTACTTTGTCTTGGGTCCCACTAGTTTGCAGAAACCTGCTCTTCCTCCTTTTTCTCTTCCAGAGCCCACCTCCCACACGGGCCAACCCCCCTCACGCCCCTACCCCCAGCTTGTCTTAAATCTAAACCACAGTGTGTAGTTTACAAAACACCTTCTCCAAGACTCAGCACCCCGTGGCCCATCCTTTCTTTTTATTGTGTAAAGCTGAGAAAGCTGAGCCTAGGGGAAGTGACGTGCCCCGAGTCCGGTGACCGGGCTGGTGTCCACACAAGCTGCTTCCTCCGCTCCCTGCCCCAGTCCCTCTCCCAGCGCTGGGGCCACGTAATGACAGGGTGGAGCACAGCCTCCGAGTGAGGACTAAGTGGCTCCCTTGGCAGTGGGTACTTTGAAAACCTCTGGGTTTGGAGAATATGAAGTCATTTCTTTGCCAGACAGGAAAGGAGCTATTTTTACAGAATCAGTATGAAGCTTGCAGAGCAGATCCCTGAGAGCAGTAACACCATAGCGACTGACTACAAAGCCCGGCTCCCTACCCAAGGAGAGCACGTGTTTTTACAGTCTGTATTTTTTTTAGAGCAGTTTTAGGTTCTCAGTAAAATTGAGGGGAAGGGACAGAGATTTCCCATAGACCCCTTGCTCTACACATACACAGCGTCCCCCCCCGCCACCAACAGCAGCCCCACCAGAGAGGTACCTTGGTGGATAAACCTACCTTGATTCATCATTTCACCCCCAGTCCATACTTTACAGGAGGGTTCACTCTTGGGGTCATATATTGTATGGACTGGGACAAATGTATAATGACATGTGGCACCTTGACAGTTGCAGACAGAGTGGTTCCACTGCCCTGAAAATCCTCTCCAGAGAGCCCATTTTTAGTTTATCATTTTTAAAACCTATATGATGCAACCCCCCACAGATGATACAGCTTTAAGCTCAAGGAGTAGAAGCACTGCACTTGGAAACCAGTCAGCCACAAAGGTTAAACAGTGTAATAACATTTGTCGGTTCGGAAAGTAGTGTGAGCCACACCGCTCTAGGTAGATAGAACTTGCCAAAGCCACACCTTTGCTGGTCTCTTCCCTCTTGTGTTCTTTCTTTCCACTCACGTCTATATAGCCCACACTCGGAGGCAGCCCATACACAAGCCCTGCTTTCCAAGGGATTCAAAGGTGTAATGATAAAGCCCAGGTATCCCCGGGCCTTCGGGGGCACCTGGATGGCTCAGTTGGTTAAGCATCCAACTCTTGATTTCAGCTCATGTCATGATTTCAGGGTCCTGGGATCAAGCCCCACATGGGGCTCCACACTCAGCAGGAAGTCTGCCTGAGATTCTCTCTCTCCCTCTGCCCCTCCCCCCCACAAGTGCTCTCTCTTTCTCTCTCTCACTCTCTCTAATAAAATCTTTAAAAAAAAAAAAAAAAAGAATTCCAGGTTCCCTAATCCATCTGAGATAGGCTTGGGTGCTTTAGACCCATGGTGCTCAACCTGGCTGCGCATCAGAACCACCTGGGCAGCCAGGCCTGGCTTCACAGGCCTGTGACCAGTGTCATCACCCCAGACCCCAGGTTGAGAGGGGCCCACACTTGGTTTAACACCCTGCTGTCACAGTCTTGAAATCCTGCGTAATTTTTGAACAAGAAGTCCTGCAGTTTCATTTTGTACCTGGTCTGACCCACAAATTACGTCGCTGATCCTGCTTCTACTCAGGGTGCATCCAGACAAGCGAATCGGAATTCCTAGAGGTGGGACCCAGGCCTCTGTACTTTGTACAAAGTACACCTGCTCCCCAGGGTTCTGCAGGGGGTGGCCAACTTTGGGAACCACTGGCATAGAAGAGAAGTCTTTAACTGGGGCGTTCCTGTGTGTGTTGTAGGGGACATCAGATTCACCTGGGACACTTTCCCCAAATCCACACACTGATGTAGAAATTGATGAAGATTCCGATTCCTAAATATTCTGACCCCCCCGCCTGCCAGGCAGGAAGTTTCAATGACTGTGAGATCTATGAGCTAGGCCCACTGTGTTTGCAGTTCCCTACATGTGAGTTGCAGTGACAGTGACAGCCCATGAACTGTTAGGACCTGCACAGCTGGGGCATGGTGGTCCCTGGATTGTGACTTCATAGCCACCCTGCTGAGCAGTATGGCAGGGGGCAAAGTGTGGGGCACGGACAGCAATCCTGGCTCTGACTCGCAGCTGGAGGGTTTGGGGCGTGTTTTCTTTGTGCCCCAGTTTCCTTACTAGTAAAATGAACATAATAACACCCAACTCGCGAGGGTGCTGTGAGGATTAAAGGAGATAAGATATGCAAAGAGCCTAGCACATTGCCTGGCACCTAGTAGGTGGTCAATAGATACTGGTGTCCTATCTCCTCCAAGAAGAAATATTACTGCACCTTTCCCTTCAACCACTGTCTTTTTACTAAAGAAAATATAACTCATTATTATAGCAACAAGGAAGAAATGCTAACCAATATTCTTCAATTAGTATACTTATCAAATATGCAATCTGTATTCATTCAGCTCATGGTTCCTGAATACTTGCTAGGTCAAGGTGTCAGAAGGATGGATTTTGTATACACACACACAGATTACAGAGCATACATATACATACACATATATATGCATACATATAGACGCATGTATGCATGTATACAAATATATACACATGCATATACACACATACTATACACAAGCATATATACATATACATACACACGCATATGTGACAGGTCCCTGTTGTGCAGTACTTTTAAAAAAAATTTACGCAGTCGAACAACGAAAGTAATGCTTATTATAACAATTCAAACAATATAAAAGAAATTAGATTAAGTTGACTGACTTTACTTCCCCACTCCTATTCCCACCCTTGTAAAGCAACCATTTTTAAAAAGAATTTGAAGTTATAAGTAAATTTTATGTGGATTTTTCCCATGGTTTTTCTTTTGCATCCACGCACACACACTCTCCACTTGGGTACATACTGTGTTCACATTCCGTAGCTTTCTTTCCTTTTCTTCTTCATTGAACAATACAATGCGGACATCTTTTGAAGCCCGGACGCATGACTCATCTACTAGTTTTCAGTAGCTCATGGCGTTCCCCAGGATGGATGGTCATTTTCCAGCCATCCCCCTGGCTTTGGGCATACAGTGTTTTGCTATAGAAGAAGATGGTGCGGTAACAGTCTTTTAAAAACATTTAAATACTGGTACTTCTACTTTTTTCGGATAGAGCAGGGATAGAGTGTCCAGCAGGTTACAACCCAAGAGCAGACAAAGCAGAAGCCAAACAGGTAACAATAAATACGCCCCCCCACCCCTTTGACGGGCATGCCTGCCCCATACCAGGCACCACAGTGGGCCCTACAAGATAAGAACATCAACGAAACTCCATCTGACTTCAAGCAGTTCAGCAAAGCAGCATTTGGTTCATGTCAAAACTGGAGTCACACGTGATCTATGTCCTCAGATCCACATTGAGATCATCCTAATGGTGCTTGTGCCAACCTCTACTCTGGCCCTAGCTTCCGACAAATCTCACGGACTCTGGAGCAATTTTGCGTGAAGAGCCCTTTCCTGCAGCTTCCTTCCAATGACTTCTGCCGCAGAAAACAAAGGGAACTCCCAGCCAAATCACAGAGGCGATGTTAACTTGCTTTTCTCATTCGGCCAGTCGTTGATCTGCTCACAGTTTGCTCCATCATTTTCTTCCAGAAGCTGAAGGTGAAAGCGAAGGTCCCCCCAGCAGAAAGCCACCCAGGCCCCGTCTCCCATCAGGCCTTCACCACATGTCAGTGATGCACTTACAAGTAGACCCTAAACTGCCTCACGTGAAAGAACTGGCAGTTACGAAGCCAAACAAAATCGTAGAACAACTCTTGAAAGCACACTTAACAGGATTCAACAGATTTTGTAAAGCAGCTATGAAATAGTGCCACCAGAATTGTTTTTACTCTGGGTGATGTTCCCGCACAAATGTTGAAATGCTGTGGCACCCACGGAGGTGTGCCGCTCGCGTTCGCTCCGAGAAACCACCTCCTGTTCAGCTGCCGGGTGTGCAGGGCGCCGCCAGCCTCCAGCTGCCCTGCCTTCAGGACCTGCCTCAGTTTCCCGGCAGCCCCGGCCGTGACTGAGCGTGGCGGGAGGCTGGAGCCTGGGCCTTCCTGGCATGGGTGCTCTGTACTCCAAAGCGGCCCAGGGGTGGAGAAAACGGGCAGGGCTGCTTCAGCCAGGGCTGCATGGCGATCTGGAGCTCTCCTTATCCATGCCTGCTTCCTCCTTTCTTTTCATAAGGTCAGGTCTGCATCGTGATCTGGGACTCTGGCCAATCCTGCTTCCCCTCCTTGTATCCTGCACGGTGTCCACTAACTTCCCTTCCTGACTGCTTTCTGGGCAACCCAGTAGACGCAGAAACTTTCGGGGCAGTGTAGGAACATGAACATTATCCATCTCATTCAGAGCACTGAAGAACCTGAACATATCCCCTAGCCCCTGGATGTTCTTGCGCCAGGCTCTGCTAAAAATGAATTATGGTCTGCCAAAGTGACACTGACCGTTTCATTTTAATTATTCAGCTGGGACACAAATGAAAAACCAAACGTGAGGAAAAACAAACTTATATAGACTCTGAAATTCCACTTTAGTTACCCCAACGATTTCGAAGAACTGAGGCAAGGGACGTATTTTCATATAACCTCTGTGTTTGCCGTGAACTGATCGGGGCCGGGACACCGTAGTTTCAATGAGAGAACACTGTCTCCATCTCTGCCACTTTCACCACAATTCCACTCTGAGCACTATTGTGCCCTGGTGGTTCCGCAGACTGAGAAAGAAATGGGTAACGATTGCATTCTTGTTGCAGGGGAGTTTGGAGAGGTGTACAAGGGGCGTCTGAAACTTCCGGGCAAGAGGGAAATCTATGTGGCCATCAAGACGCTGAAGGCCGGGTACTCCGAGAAGCAGCGTCGGGACTTCCTGAGCGAGGCCAGCATCATGGGCCAGTTTGACCATCCCAACATCATCCGCCTGGAAGGCGTGGTCACCAAGAGTCGGCCCGTCATGATCATCACGGAGTTCATGGAGAACGGCGCTTTGGATTCTTTCCTCAGGGTAAGAGCGGCTCGGGGGCGTGGGTGACGTTAGCAGTGTGGGATGGATGCTGGGGAGGAGTGTCTGCATGAGGCTAACCTGCCACTTAGGAATGGTAGCGAGGTTGACAGATTTGTTTCTGAAAGGATAGAACAAAGAGGAGCCTGTGGACCCCTCGGTAGGAGGATAGCGTGGAGTGGGGCCTCGATAAATGCTCGTTGGATGAATACGAATGAATAGAGGCGGGTGACGAATAGCCATCGGCATCTGCATGAATCACGGAGATTGAGGAGACTCTCAGCAGCTACACTGGCCCGTGTGATTCCTGCAGACGCCAGTGGCCATCTCTGTCTTTCCCCAGCACAGCCAGCCCAGCCTGCTCCCTGCATTTGCAGCTCAGAGATAAAACAGGCCACCCTTTCTGATACCCAGCTCCCCCACCCTCGGAGGAGGTGCTCCTGGGCAGGAGAGGAAGAGACAATGTCACAAGCATTCACAGGTCTTTTCTGTGACTCCAAACCAACCTGCGGCAGAGGTGGGGGGGGGGGTGCATCGAGGCCTATGGCTGGGAGATCTGTAAATGGTCATTGTCAAACATGCTCCCGTGGAACCACGCCGGGACAGCTTGCCTCTCTGTGGGACATCACAGAGTGACTCAGAGTGGGGGTGGGTGAGCACAGCCATGATGCCAGTGTCTGGGGAGTCAGCTGGCAGAGCACAGGCCGGCCAGCAAGTCCTGCCTTGGACCCAAGCCTCAGATGGGAACTGGGGGGAGGTGGGGGGCCTGAGAGCAGAGGGTGTGCGGGCAGCATCACAATGGGGCAAGGTCTCCTTAGCAAGGACTTCAGGGTAATACCAAGTGGCAGGCTATGCTTGTCACCAAAGCTACCAAACAGTAGCTGTGGCTGCAGATCAAAGGATCATTCAGATACTTGGTCTTGAAATATTCATGGGGCCACTGCTGTGGTCACGCCTTCTACTGGGTTCTGGGCCTATAGACATGAAAGCGACATTGTTCTAATGCTAAGTAAGAAATCACCCAAGATTTCAGTGGCTCACCACAATTTATTTTGTTCATGAATCTGCAATCTGCGCTCGTTGGGGACATCTCTGTTCCATGTGGTGTCAGCTGGGGCACTTCAAGATCTGGGGCCTGGAATCATCCAAAGACTCACTCACTCATCAGTCTGGCAGCTGATGCTGGGTATCAGCTGGCCTGTCTCCAGGTGGCCTGCATGGGCTTCCTCACAGCAAGCTGGGTCCCAAGAACAAATGTCTCACGAGAAAAAGGCAGAAGCTGGACCACTCTTGTAACTTAGCTTCAAGTCCCACAGTACCCTTTGACCACTGCGAGGGGCTGCCCAGATTCAAGGGGGGGAAATGGGCCCCCCATTTTGATGGGGGGCAATTACATGATGTCGTCTTATGCATAAGCAATGGGAGGTCCTGTTGTGCCCATCTTAGAGACTACAACCTGCCACAGCGGTCCCTTCTCTGAGGACCCGAGTGCCCAAAGCGTCCAGCAATCATCTGCCCAGATTCTTTATGTTTCCACGTGTGGTGTGAAGATGTATGGTGAGCCAAGAAGAACTGAAATCTTCCTGGGGGAGCCAGGGAAGGCTTTAAAGAGGAGGGAAAATTATCTGATACTGGAGAATGAGGCACTCGCCAGGCAGGCCGGGGAGAAGGCAGGTACGATGGAACAATTGAGCAGTGTGTTCAAAGGCTAGAGCCAGCATGGCCTATCTGGTAGTCTTTCAGCAGCTGTGTGGTGGCTCCAAAGCTCAGACTCAGGGCCGAGGGGCTGCCGTGTGGAAGGGTAGCTCGGGCGCTTGTCTAGAAGCTGCATTTGCACAGACTGGCTACTTCAGCAGGGCAAGCACACACTTTTACCTCCTCTGCGTTTTTAGGCAGTAGCGGCTAATTTTTGGTGGGGGGCATGGGATGACAACGGATGGGACTGACGTACGTAGCCTAGTACGGCCTCTTTGAAGGTACGGCTTATGCCCTTTATTTTAAAACCCCCGGTACCTAACACAGGGAGCACCTGGTAAGTGCTGGTTGAGTGAAAAACATAAAAAGCCATTTCTGGCACCAAAGTGTTTGGGAATGGCAGGAGAAATAGTCATCCTGAGTGTACATGGTCTCCCCTTCTTATAGCCAGACCCCTCACGTCAGAGTGGGATAAAGACTGTGCTTTCCTGGGGGCATTCATTCGTGATCAGAGATCTCATGAAGACAGCCAAATAAAAGTGAATAGAAGACAATGTTAGGAGAAAAAGCATTTTCTGGAACCAGCCTCCAGACCTTTTTAGGAGCCATTTATTTCCTACGAGTCACCTGATTGTACTTCACAGAGTCGCAACATGATTTGAGGACTGTGATCAGACTTTCTCCCCTGGAACATACAAGCGAACGAGGAGATTCATTCTCGGGAGCCTGTAGAAAATCAAAACCCCACACGGATGCTCCACACAGGGCTCTTTCCGCGTGGGGCCCAGGACATGGGGGCATGCTGGACACCAGTATTTTTCATGATGATGAGGCCCAGGTGGTGGGAGAAGAGCCAGGGGCAAGTGAGGAACACAGGGCAACAGAGGATAAGGGATGGCAAGGGAGGAACGGCCAGAGCAGGCAGCACCAGGAGGAGAGGGGAAATGAAGCGTTTCTGACTCCTCGCACAGCATGGAGGCAGGTAATCTATAAATCTAATTTCAGCCTTACTACCAAACCCTGGAGCAGAGCAACATTAATTGATGTATCTGCTGCTGGGTAAAATTGAAAAGTAGGTCATCAGTGCAGTTCTGCAGGGCTCATCTTCTGGGAAGTAGTATAATTTTAGGATCACCATTCAGAGAAGAAAGGAAAAGAGTTAGTCCTCAATTTGTGCAACTGCCTCCCTCCCCCCACCACTACCAAACTGGTCATGATGGTTTACAATAAGTCTGAGAGGCTGTGGGCATCGGGGATCCAGTGAGCACATTGGACATGGCTTCTCACAGCCCACTTACTGCTCCTCTCCCATTGCAGGATGTAGAATCCTTCACCTTCTGGAAGGATTAGAAGCACCATTATTTTTTATTTTCTTTTTATTCTTATGTTAATCCCCATACATTACATCATTAGTTCTAGATGAAGTGTTCCATGATTCATTGTTCGTGCACAACACCCAGTGCTCCATGCAGAACGTGCCCTCCTCAATACCCACCACCAGGCCAACCCATCCTCCCACCCCCCTCCCCTCTAGAACCCTCAGTTTGTTTTTCAGAGTCCATCTTCTCTCAT
>NC_138369.1:78995869-79027411 GCF_054177405.1 Leptonychotes weddellii
CCTCTGACCCTCCCCCCTCTCATGTGCTCTCTCTCTCTCATTCTCTCTGTCTCAAATAAATAAATAAAATCTTTAAAAAAAAAAAAAGAAATTTATAGGAAGTCTTTTTATATTAGGGATGTTAACCCTTTGTCTCCGCATATGATTCAATTAGTTATCCTTCCTCCCATCTGTTGTTCTTTTGCTATTGTTGATGATATCTTTTGGCTTCCAAAAGTGGTTAATATTCATATAGTCAATAATATGCATCTTTTCTCTCTATGTCTTCTTGGGTTTTCTCGTTTATTTAAAATTTTCTCTTCACTCCAAGCTTATAAAGTGCTTTTTAAAGTTTTCTGTACTCTCTTACTGGGGGTTTTGTTCTATTATTTAAATGTTAAGTACACCTGAAATTTATTTATTTTTCCCAAGATTTTATTTTGGAAAAATTTCAAGCATACAGAGAGCTTGATAGAATTTACAGAGGTTAGCCATCGACCCACCATCTAGGTTTTTAGAATTAATATCTTGCTATGTCTGATTTATTATATAACTATTCACCTGATCTTTCCCTCTGCCCATTCTTCATTCCATCCTGTTTTGTTGATGCATTTCCAGATTTCATGCTCCTTTTGGCCATCTTTATGTCTGTCTTCTTTGGAAAAATGTCTATTCAGATCCTTTGCCCATTTTTTAAATTAGGTTGTTTGTTGTTGTTATTGAGTTACATGAGTTCTTTATATATTTTAGCTATTAACCCCTTATTGGATATATGATTTGCAAATATCTTCTCCCATTCAATAACCTGCTTTTTCATTTTGTTGTTGGTGTCTTTTGCTGTGTGGAGGCTTTTTAGTTTGATGTGGTCCCATTTGTTTATATCCGTTTTTGTGTCCCTTGCCTTTGATGCCAGGTGCAATACAAAACATTCCTAAGATTAATGTTAAGGAGCTTACTGCCGGTTTTCTTCTAGGAGTTCTATAGTTCTAGGTCTTACATTCAAGTCTTTAATCCATTTTGAGTGGATTTTTATATATGGTATAAGATAATGGTTCAACTTCATTCTTTTGCATATAGCTGTCCAGTTTTCCCAACACGCTTTATTGAAGAGACTGTCCTTTCCTCACTGTATATTCTTTGCTCCTTTGTTATAAATTACTTACCAGATAGGCATGGGTTTATTTCTGGGCTGTCTCTTCTGGTCCTGTTTTTATGCTTTTTATGCCAGTACCACACTGTTTTGATTACTCTAGCTTTGCAGTGTAGTTGGAAATCAAAGACTATGATATTTCAGGTTTTGTTCTTTTTTCCTCAAGATTGTTTTAGCTATTTGAGGTTTTGTGTGTGTGTGTGTGTGGTTCTATGTAAATTTTAGAATAATTTGTTCTAGTTCTGTAAAAAATGCCATTGGAATTTTGATAAGGACTACACTGAATCTGCAGATTGTTTTGGGTTGTGTGGGCATTTTAACAATATTAATTCTTTTGATCTATGAGCATGGAATAACTTCCCATTTATTTCTGTCTTCTTCCATTTCTTCATCAATCTCTTATAGTTTTCAGTGTACAGGTCTTTCACCTCCTTGGTTAAATTTATTCCTAAGTATTTTATTCTTTTTGATGTGATTGCAAATGGGATTGATAGTTTGTTATTAGTGTATAAAAATGCAACATATTTTTGTACATTAATTTTGTATCTTACAACTTTACTGAATTCATTTATTACTTCTAACAGCTTTTTGGTGGAACATTTAGGGTTTTCTATATAAAGTATCATGTCATCTGCAAATACAGTTTTACTTCTTCCTTTCCAATTTGGATGCCTCTTATTTCTTTTTCTTGCCTAATTCCCCTGGCTAGGACTTCCAATACTATGTTGAATAAAAATGAAGAGAGTGGGCATCATTGTCTTATTCCTGATCATAGAAGAAAAGCTTTCAGCTTTTCACCACTGGGTATGATATTAGCCATATGCTTGTGATATATGGCCTTTATTATGATGAGGTACATTTCCTCTATACCCACTTTATTGAGAGTTTTAATCATAAATGGATATTGACTTTTGTCAAATGCTTTCTCTGTATCTACTGAGATGATCATATGATCTTATCTTTCATTTTGTTAATGCTATGTATGACGTTGATTGACCTGTAGATGTTGAACCATCCTTGCATCTCTGGAATAAATCCCACTTGATCATATTGTATGATTCTTTCAATGTATTACTGAATTTAGTTTGCTAATATCTTGTTGAGGATTTTTGCATCAAAATTCATTGGGAAGGGGTGCCTGGGTAGCTCAGTTGGTTAAGCATCTGCCTTCAGCTCAGGTCATGATCCCAGGGTCCTGGGATCAAACCCCACATCAGGCTTTCTGTTCAGTGGGACCTCTCCCTCTGCCTGCCACTCTGCCTACTTGTTCTTTCTCTATATCTGTCAAATAAACAAATAAAATATTTAATAAAAAAATCATCAGGAATATTGGCTTGTAATTTTCTTCTTTTTTTTTTTTTATGGTATCGTTGTCTGGTTTTTGTACAAGTGTAATGCCAGCCTCATAAAATGAGCTCAGAAGTGTTCCCTGCAATTTTTTGAAAGAGTTTGAGAAGGATAGGTATTACATCTTCTTTGAATGGTTGGTAGAATTCACCAGTGAAACCATCTAGTCCAGCACTTATATTTGTTAGGAAGTTTTTCGATTACTGTTACAATCTCCTTACTAGTAATCAGTCTATTCAGATTTTCTGTTTCTTTATGATTCAGTCTTAGAAGATGGTAGAGTATTTATTTTTTCTAGGTTATCCAATTTGTTGGTGTATAATTATTCATAGCACTTTCTTATGACTTTTTGTTTTCTGAGGTATGAATTATAACTTCTCCTCTTCTATTTATGATTTAATAAATCTCTCTTTTTTTCTTGGTGAGTCTAGCAAAAGATTTGTCAATTTTACTTATTTTTTCAAAGAATCAGCTCTTAGTTTCATTGATATTTTCTATCATCTTTTCAATCTCTATTTCATTTCTTTATGCTCTGATCTTTATTATTTCCTTCCTTCTGCTAGCTATGGGTTTCATTGGTTCTTCTTTTTCTATTTCCTTTAGGTGTAATGTTAAATTGTTATTTGAGATTTCTCTTGTTTCTTAACTTAGGCCTGCATTGCTCTGAACTTCCCTCTTAGAACCACTTTTGCTGCATCTCAGAGATTTTGGTAAGAAATGAATAAGTCTTAAGTATACATCTATAGAGTTTTAACGAATGCATACAACTGTGTAACCCAAACTCCTGTCAAGATACAAAACATTGCCATCACACTGGGAAGTTCCCTCGTAACCCTCCCCATTCTGTTCTCACCCCTACCCACACCCACAGGCAACCACTGTTCTGATTCTTTTTTCAACCATAGGTTTGTGTTGCCTGTTCTAGAACTTCACATAAGTGGCATCAGACAGCACATGCCCTTTGTGTCTGGCTGCAATCTGTGAGATTCATCCGCATTGTTGTGTGCAGCAACAGTTTGTTTCTATTCATTGTAGTAGTTCATTATTTATATGTCTAGTCTTTTGTTGACAGACACAAGGGCTAGTCTCAAACTTGTTTTTGGATATGTACTAAGATATATATTTTTACCCTGTTTTCATACAGGTGAATAGATAATTATGTCAATACCACGTATGAAATATGTTGTCCATATTTTATTGAATCGCTTATCATCCTTGTCATATGTTAAGTTGCATATATGAACTATGTTTTTTTTTATTTAAATTCAATTAGCCAACATATAGTACATCATTAGTTTCAGATGTAGAGTTCAGTTATTCATCAGTTACATGAGCATTGGGTGAACTATGTTTTGATTCTCAATTCTGCTCCATCGATCTATTTCTTTATTCTATGCCCAACCATATTATTCTGATTGTGATAACTTTAGTGCAAGTTTTACTATCCGTATTGTTCTGATTATAATAACTTCAGCAAAAGTTTTACTGTTTGAATAAAGTAAGTTATCCTTCATTCTTCCTTAAAAAAAAATCTTTGTTGGCTGTTCTCAAATATATTTTCTTTCATGTGTAATTTAAAATCACTTTTCCCAATTCTAAAACATGCACACATACACGTACACTCACATTTGGAGTTTGAATGAAACTTTATTCTACTTTTGAAAGGACTGACATTTTAATGACTGTGAATCACCTAAATAATGTGAATCAAACATTTGTATATGCCTTATATTAAAAGTGTTTTAGGTAAAGGATTCCCCATCTGATTTTCTTGTATACATTAGTTAGATCATTTGTTGTGGTTTTTGTTTTTCTTCTAAATGATGAAGCTTACCAACTCCAAGAGCTAAGAGCTCTCAGGATTCTTCACAGTCATTATGTTCATCTGCCTCTCTATATATATCATTATTTCTCTAGGCTTTGCTTTTTATCCAAAATAGAAACAAATAACATGTTTGCTGATCAAACAGTTTGTGTTTCTAGAAGTACAAAGAATTTATTCACGTGAAAAGTATTCAGCATCTACTATGTGCTAGTACTGCTCACAGGCTAGGGACACAATCATGATCAAAAAGAGACATTGTTACTACTCTCACATCACTCATAGGTTAATGAGGAAAGGAGACTTTAGTCAGACACATACACAAATAAGTGCATAATTATCAGTTGAGATAAGAGCTATTAAGTTCTGTGAGAACATGAATAAAACAATAAATAACAATATAATCTGACCCTATCTAGTGGAATTAAGGAGGGCTTCCAGAAGAGGAGATGGTGTTCCAGCAGAGATTTGAAGCGTAAGTCATCCAAATGAAAGGAGTAGTTTAGAACACTGAGAGATAAAAATAACACATACAAAGACCCTGTGGCAAGAGAGAAAATGGAACATTAGAGGACCCCTATGCCTGGAATTTGGAAAAAGAGGAAGAAAGTGGGCAAGGAGGTCAGCAGCAGCCTCTTGGACACTTGTGGTGGAATTTAGGGCCTTAGAGCAATGGGAAGTCATTCCAGGGCTGTGTGTGTATATGTGTATGTATACATAGATGGATACACATGACCCAAAGGTGATGAATTTGCATTTAAAAAAAATAACCTGGCTTTTCTCTTGCCTTTCCTTTCCAATCTCTTCTCTTCCCTTCTTTCAAAACAAAATAAAACAAAATGCTTTATTGGCTTTCTTCTTTTAATCTTTCAACAAAAAGCCACGTGTCAGGCCCAATGAAGGTAGATGTCTTGAACAAGGGAGGCATTCCTAGCAGGTACCTAGACCCACCTGCAAGGGAGCCAGCAGCCCAGCAAGGTTGGGAAATTAGCTATTTACAGAGAGGTTGAGAAATATATTGGAGATAATGGGAGCTATTGGAAAAGGAGGTACAAATGTGGAAAACATCAAAACTAGAATGAATCATGTGGTGCTGAATTGGAATTGAAGGCATTGGTGTGAACTTGGGGTTTTTAATATATAAAGAGGCAGAGAAAAAAATGCAGGCTGAGAGTGCCTCAAAGCAATGACACCACGTACAATACAATTACCTATATGTAGAACTTGCAAAATTGTTGCACAGGTTCCTGAGGCTCTATTCATTATTTTCCCCAATTTTTCCTCTCTATTCCTTATAACTATCTTTAAGTTCATTGATTCTTTCCTTTGCCATCTCCATTTTGCTAAAAGAAAGTTCCTCTAGTGATTTTTTTCTGGTATTGCCTTTTTTAGCCTTACGATTTCTTATTAATCTTTCTTTTATAATTTCCAGGTCTCAATTGAGGTGTTTTATCTTTTTATGCATCATAAGCATATTTTTCTTTACCTCATTGAGCATAGCTATAATAGCTGCTTTAAAGCTGAGGTCATCCTTAGGTTGGCATGTTTCTTTCCCATGAAAATGGGTCACATTTCCCTGGCTTTCTGTATGTCTAGTGGTTTTGGATTAAGTACATTATGAATGTTATGACGTAAAGCCTCTAGGTGCTGTTATATTGATCCAGAGGGTATTGATGCTTCTGATTTAACAGGAAGTTAACTCAGTGAGACTCAACCTGCAAACTATCATGTCTGCAGCGGGCAACAGCTCAGATTTCAGTTCCTGTGGTTTTCAGTCTGTCTCATACAGGCATGAATCAGGGGTCAGCCAGAGAGTCAGGAAAAGTTCATATCCAGAATTTGGGATTCTCTCTTCCTGGCTTTCTTATTTCCAGGGAGTCCCCCACAGCCCCCAACTCTCCAACCACCCTGATTATCCTGGGCTCCTTCCCTTGGTTCCTCCAGTCAAAAAGGAGGTGGGATTTTCAACTGGAGTTTTAGCCACAGGGCAGACAGTCCTCATAGCAAAATTGCAAAAGGTGAAACTCGTCTTTTGCTGTTCAGCTGCTGGAATGCCCAGATAGTTTTCCTTTATATTTTTCCTCTTACTTCCCTTTCTCGTCTCTTCTATTTTGTTGTTACTCGCTGGAGAGTCTGGTTGTTGGAAGTATAACACCCCCACACCAAGAGTGGAACCTTCTGCTTGTTACTCTGAATCAGCAATACTGTAAAATAGTCCTTAAGACCTCTGTATTCCATCTTAATTCCCCTATTTCATGCAGTTCTTTCAAGACCTTTTTAACATCATCATCTTCTAATACATCTTGTTTTACTCTATAAGCGAAGACCTCATTAATAGCTATTAAAGTTTTCTAGTTTTCCCTACATGGCCCTCAGCTTTCATCTCTCATTCTGTCTTAATTCTCCACCATACTTTTCCCTAGGTCTTCCTTCTCTAAATTGCTATTTCTAGCCCCAGGATCATTTCCTTCCCACCAGGCTCCTAGAATAATGAACAGATAGAATTTGTTCCTTTGTGCTTTCTTACAGTTGGAATAAACCCACTAAACTAAGGAGTTCTGAGTTACTGCTGGTAACATTCCCACCCTTTAAGAGGAAGAGATACGTGAGCTGGGCTGGGCTCTAATACTTGCATGGCTTACAGAACATTTCTGAATCCTGGAATGGGTGTTCACATTCACATCCTCATGTGTCTTGGTTTTCCCGGGTAGCCATAACCAAGTACCGTGGTCTAGGGGACTTGAACCACAGACCCTTATTTCTCATAGTTCTTCTGGAGCCTGGACAGCCCAAGATCAAGGCTCTGGCAGATTTGGTTCCTGGTGAGAGTCCTCTTACTGGCTTGCAGATGGTCACTTTCTCCCTGTATGGCAGAAAGAGCAAGAACTCTGGTCTCCTCTTCTTCCTCTGAGGACACTGATTTCATCATAGGAATCCTGCCCCTGTGACCTCATCTAAACCTAATAACCTGGGTGCCTGGGTGGCTCAGTCGTTAAGCATCTGCCTTCAGCTCAGGTCATGGTCCCAGGGTCCTGGGGTCGAGTCCCACATCGGGCTCCCTGCTCCGCGGGGAGCCTGCTTCTCCCTCTCCCGCTCCCCCTGCTTGTGTTCCCTCTCTCGCTGTGTCTCTCTCTGTCAAATAAACAAATAAAATCTTTTAAAAAAAATAAATAAATAAACCTAATAACATCTCCAAGGCCCTACCTCCAAATACCATCACATCGGGGCAGGGGGGTAGGGCTTCAGCACATACATTTTGAGAGGACACGAACCTGCAGTCCAGAACACCATGCTTGAGTTACGGACTAGTTCTCAAGGTTTGACTTCCGAGGTCACATTACTGGTCCTGTCCTCTGTTACCAAAAGGAAAAAAAGTACACACATACCAGGAAAGGTGCCACATCTTTGATTAACTCTTTGCATTGGGGGCTCCCGTGCACACTCACAAACTCGATCTTCACCCTTTCTCTCACGTTGGTGGACAGAGTCCCAACAGGATCCCACAGATCTTCTCTGCATGGTGGCTTTTGGTTAAGTCAAAAGCTATACTCCAGCAGGGCTCACTTTCTCTTCTCATCAGGAGGAAGAGGCCCCATCCAGTCCCTTTGTGAGCAAAATCTTCCCTTCTTAGTATTCAGCCAGGTTCCTTCTGCCAAAGTAGTGTCAACTCTCCCATCCTTCAGAGCCCCAGGCTGTCTCTCTGAGAAGTCTCCAGCCTTGCGCTGTGCCTTCCCTTGGTCCCGCTCCCTGCAGGCCTCCCTGTTTCATCATAAACTGCGCTCCGTCTTCAAGGAGCGTCTGCCTCTGATCTCCCTCAGCCCCTTCCCCTTTGCTCCTCCTGAAGCTCCTTCCTCTTGTCTCAGGCCCGGGCTCCTCCCACACCCTGTGTTTCTGCAGCTTCTGATGCTTTCTGCCTTCCAAGCCCGCCAGTACCCCCTTCTCCTTGTTTTCTCTCTTCTAATGTCTGCTGGCATTCTCTGGCCCCTCTGCCTCCTCTGTGAACCTCAAACAGAGCTCTTCCTTGGGCATCTGCCCCTCCTGGCAGGAGGCAGAATCCATCTTCCCAGATGATTTGGCAGCTGCACCTTTGTCCTTCCATGATGGTTGTCCCCTTACCAGATCTTTCTAACCTGTGCTGTCTGTTGTGCCCCTCCTTTCCCACATTGACTGCCTGGACTGGCTCAGGGACAACCGGGCGGTTGCATTTCCTCTAGAATCTCCAGCACTGCTCTGGGCACTGGGCTTGGAGGGCCCATCCTTGCCATGGGACAAGGCACAATCTCTCCTGGAGGGCAATCCCTGTGAGCACCCGGCCCCACAGCTCATCCTGAACCTGTTGGGGAAGATCAGTCCTGCCCCTCATGTGCTCTGCAGAGGCCCCTGTTCCCTTGTGATGAATTTCGGTTATCCCAGGTCATGATGGAGGCAGGACCTTGTCTCCTCCTCCCCCATTATTCCCATGAATTACTCTCTAGGCTGCAACCTCCATCCTCCCTGTGTTTCTGCGGGACAACATCTGTACCAGCCACAATTGGTTCTGTGCTGAAATCTGTAGGGCCTTTGCTTTCACAGAAAATTTTATCTTTATTCCATGATTTTATGCTGCCCATTTGAGCCCTACCTTCAGCAATGTCAGCTGGGAAAGGGGCAAAAAGACACTCTCTGGAAATTTCTTGCTCTCTGGCATGGCAGAATAGTTCTTGGACATGATAAGAAGAATGCAGGACCTGCATTCAAACTGTGCTCTGTAAATTTGGCCTTGGGTCTCCTCATGCATCAAATGGGACATGTGAGAATTTGTGAGATTTGTAAGAACCCATGTGGTAAACCGGAAACAACCCCTAGTTCAGGTCCTGCCTTGATCACAGCTTATGTGACCCTTATGGGTGCTGCTATGAGTGCTTTCCATGCTCTCAGCACACAGACCCCATGGAAGACACACACAGATGGACATTCTCAAGGATAACTGGTAAAAAAAAAAGTCCTCTAACTGTCCCTATTCTTAGTCACTCCAAAACAGAAAACAATAAAGCAAAGAGCCTCCAGAATCCCAGGAAAAGATGATATTCACAAAAGACAATTAAGGGCCCTTGGGATAGGATCACCATGGAAGGATTTTGAAGAAAACTTCTCAGGAGAGAGCAGGAGGAAAGGCAGCTGAGTTACTCCGTTCCTTGCCACGGCGGTGTCCACACCTCACTGTGCACCAGAACCCCCGGAGGGCTTGTGAAAGCACGGATTTCCGGACCCCACCTCCAGGGTTTTGGATCTGTAGGTCTGAGGTAGGACCCAGGAAGTGCATGCACACAAACCCAGATAATGCTGATACCACTACTCTGGTACTACGCTTGGAGAACCACTGCATTGAGGCTATTTTAGGGAGCATACATTTACTTCACATACTTGCATTGCAAAAAATGTCAATTATTTTTCAAAAAGCAAAGCAAGTCTGACAGAGTCCTCATCTTGTCAGACTGGAAAAGGGTATGTATTTTCCATCATCTTGGAACTCTTCCTCCCTCCCCAACCCCAGGGGAATGTGAAGGCCCTGGGGCCACGTATAGACACCGTGTCTCTGCATAGTCTGGAGCCCCTGTTTCTCTGGCCCAGTTTCACCTTTGTCTGAGGAGGCAGGGAAGGCACAGTCCCGGCAGAGGTCCCCACCACAGAGCCCCACACCAGCACCTGCTTCTAGGGCTCGAGACCCTCGCTCCGATCCTGCCACTTGGCTCCCCTAATAACCCAATTCCCAGAGCCTGAACTCCTCTCCCATCTGTCCACTGCTTTGGAAGAAACACAAAACAAAACAAAAGATATTAAATCAGCCCTGGAGATCCTGCAGTTGGTATTAAAGCATTGGAGTCAGATCTATGATTACGCTCAGTCTGGAGAGTCTTCCGTTCCATAGACTAAAAATCATATAAATTACCAGCTCAGTCATACTCATTGTCACGGTCATCAGTGACATGGCTGCCCACAAAGTGGGGTTGAACCCAGAGAGGGTTTTCTTGCATTGTGTTTGTTTGGCCCCTATCTTTTATAAGTAAATAGTGCTTAAGGAAGGAAGATAGTTCAGGGTGCCTGAGGGATCACCCAAGTCTGGGATGGAGCGTTCTTATCTCTCTAGGGAACTGGCTTGGGAGTCTTTCAAAGGGGAAATCCACAGAGAAAAGATGGAGAGGATCAAAGCCTCGGCCTCATGCCAGGCTCTGAGCCTGACGTGCTCAGAAGTGGTGCCGTGAACAGTCTGAGCCCCCTTCTCTTTAACATAGGCCAGAGGAGTGGTGGGCCTGCCTCACTTCCCCGAAACAGCAGGGGACGGAGGGCAGAGCTGGGAGCACAGGCATCTCCCTGTCCAGGCTGCCGAGACTTGCTGCTCCACCAGGGGCCAGCAATGCCATTCACAGCCCTCCTGGGGGGCAGACTGGCTAGGTGACTCTGTGGTGAGGGTAGGAAGACTCTCTGAATTTTCCTAAAGCCTGTGATGAGCGGCTCCTATCAGCAACACCCAGGGAAGGCACACGTGCATGCGCATGCGCACACACGCGCATCCACTCACACGTATAGGTAGTACAGTATACACATAGAGATGCGCAAAAACACAGCCAGAGACACACAGAGAAATGCGCACATACACACAAACCCTGGACTCCCCAGAGGCAGACACCTGCAGACCCAAACCTACGCTGGTGCAGGGTGATAGATAGCTGGGCGTGTTCCTTTCGTTACCGCTGAGGAGTGGGTTCAATGCTATAGTACTGTTCTAGATTGGTTTTTTCTTACAATGTACCTAATACTTAAAAGATGCAAAGAAAGCAGAAAATTGTCTTGAAGATAATCCTTCCTGCAGGGCTTCTGGAGAAAGCCCCTTTGTCTGCACTTGGCAGCGCCAACTTGAAGAAGGTGCTACTAAGTAGGTGTCCGTCTGTCTGACAGGTTTTGGCACAGGCTGGGAGCTTTGACCTTCTGAAAGAGGCAGGTTTGTTGGCTTTCCGTCCGGTGACCCCAGATCCAGCTCTGCTTTCCCCCACAGTTCCTGGCGGTTTTTACATTTAAATCATGCTTCTCTTTCCTGTCTGATTCAAGGCTCCCTCACGAGGCCATTTTCAAATTATGATTCCTCGCTCTTCTTTCAATCATCGAGCTTGGGTAACAGGCTATCTCTTGGGTGGATGGAAAGTGGAGAGGATTGAAGATGAGCAAGGAGAGGAGGGGAGACCCTTTAATTGCAGCCAGAATAAAACCGAGTCCTGGTCCCCTGGAAATTCTTCTGTAGCATTAATTATGCTGAAGGAGGAATCATTCAAATGCCACACTCTACCCCATGCTCTGCAGCTCCGATCATTCTTCTTCCGGCAGTCCTGCCTCCTCCTTCCTCTGATAACTCTCCTGGGTCACTTTGTCACCAGATGCTCAGTTAGGGATATCAGGCCCTGACTGAAATGCCCTTTTGAAAAAGACTCAGCATAATTATTATTAGTAAGACCAGTATATCATTAGCACCAGTGAGCTCGGGATGGGATTTCAGAGCCCCTGGGGGCTGGAGTGAGGCATGAGTCAGGTTTGCATGAGTCAAAGCAAAGCGCATCTCTCTCCTTTGGGCCCGGTGTGCTGGACCAGGCAGGCCGAGCCCTCCTCCCTCTGTGCCTGTCATCATGCCTGTCCTCACAGAGGAGGGGCCGGCCGCCTGGGTGTGGGCCCATGCAATGCGTCTACTAGCTCTTCTCCCAGCCACCACATTTTTGTGAAGCACTTAGTATGTGCAAAGCACACAGCTAGCCACTCAGACGGTTCCTGAGCTCCTTGCATTTCCTTTCTGGCAAAAAAGAAAAAAAGATGGGCATGAAACAATTAATTAAGCAATTAGCTTTGTAATTATAATTACATACTGTGGGGAAGACTATATCAAGTATGTATCACTGGACCCCGAGGAAGTAACCCCTGGGCTGAAACCCAAGAATAAAGAGGAGAGAATTTGGCGAA
The DNA here is from genome assembly GCF_054177405.1 of Leptonychotes weddellii. Taxonomy (NCBI): domain Eukaryota; kingdom Metazoa; phylum Chordata; class Mammalia; order Carnivora; family Phocidae; genus Leptonychotes; species Leptonychotes weddellii. The sequence goes on from NC_138369.1 coordinate 79,008,151, forward strand.
CAGTATGGCCAGTGCCTCATAGGGACTGTCTCATGGGGACTGTCCCCAAGCTGGACACAGCAAGGACAGAGTGTGGAGAGGAGGCTGTCGGCTGAGATTGTGCTCAAGCACAGAGCCGGGAGAAGCAGCTCTCCTGTAGGAATAGCCACGGGGTGTTGGGGGAAATGGCAAGCCGGGCCGCCCAGGTGGGCCCACAGTAGCTTTGATCCAACCTGTGAACTCTGGGGTTCTAGGAAAAGAGGAAGAGCCAGAAACAAGACCCCAGACACCAGTCTTCAGGGACTGCAGGATTGAACTGTGAGGGTGCCTGGTGAGAAGCACTCCCAGCAGAGGGTAGCGAGCCAGGTTTCACCTTCTTGACAGAGGTTCCAGTGAGAGTCAGTCAAGAAGTCAATGAGCCAATCCATCAGGGATCATTGATTTCTGGCAAGAGGCAAGGACCTCTCCTAGAGAAGGAAATAAACTTTACTTATTTTTAATATGTTGATTGGCAGTAGTGTCTGTAAATCATTCACTAAGATGTAGGCTTATTTTCCCCATTCAGTGCTTAGTAAATAAAAGTGTGGAGCAATAAGCTTAGGGGACAGAGCTGGCTTTCAGCTGAGATGAGAGGGGGATGGAGTGGACTCCCAGATGAGTTAGATAGGAACTAAGCAGTGAAACTGGGCACATAAAAGGTACTTGGTGACTGTTTATAGGATGGATGGATGGATGGTTGGATGGATGGATGGATGGATAAATGGATAAGGTTATTATGAGGGCTCAAAGGCTGAGGGTTTTCCAGAAAGAAGTAATAGCCTGATCAGAACTGAAGAGGTAAAAAAGTAGCTGGTGTGCTCACTGAACAGGCTGATTTGGCTGGTGTTGGGAAGGGGGTGTGCTGGCCAGTGAAATCATGCTATGTTAGTTCTAGAAGGGCCCTGTTATCAGATGAACTGTAAACCCCCCAAAAAGATACACTGGAGCGCTAACCTCCCCCATACTGGTGAAGGTGACTTTATTTGGAAATAGGGTCTTTGCAGATGTAATCCAGTTAAGATGAGGTCATACCAGATGAGGGTGGACCTTAAAACCAATCACCAGTGACCTTATAAGACGGGGGAAATTTAGACAGAGGCACACAGGAAAGAGATGGCCATGTAATAATGACTGAGGCGGAGATTGGAGGGATGAATCTCCAAGCCCAGGAAGGGCAAGGATTGCCAGCAGACACCACAAGCTAGAAAAGGCAAGGAAGATTCTCCCATACCGATTTCAGAGGGAGATTGGCCCCGCCAGTGCCTTGATTTCAGACTTCCAGCCGGCAGAACTGTGAGACGATAAATTTCTATTGTTTTAAGCCACCCAGTTTATGGTACTGTGCTACGGCAGCCCTAGCAAGCTCCTGCGAGTCCTAAGAAACCGGCTCTACCCCTGTCACTGGACAGGTGGGCAGTCAGACTAGAAAGGATGGAATGTAGGACAGGACATCGAAGGGTCTTGGATGTACATCTGGAATTTACCCAGATTCAGGAGAACCTTACTGCCTGACAATTAAGAAAAAGGTAATCAATAAATAAATAAATAAGCACATTAGAATCCTTGCTTGCTGAGTTCACCGTGTGGTGGTACATTTCTGCAGGAGCACTGCTTTCAAAGACCTATGGCCCTAAGGGTTAAGTACCAAGGACTGCTCAACTTTCAAAGGCGCTGACCAGCCCTGAGATTCTGGGAGTCTTTGCAAACCTCCCTCTTGTTCTTTAGGATCCTACCATTGTTAGAAAAGTTGATTCGGAGGGTGGAGGTGCCCATACCGTGTCCCCGGCCTAATAGGGCCTTCTAATAGGGCTTGGCCTATGAGCTCGTCGCGGGACAGAGCCGCCTCACAAAAAGAAGCCTGTGGGTCTAGTAAATCTCTCTAAGGCGAGGTGTTTATCCTGGAAAGGGAAACCAGGCCTTCGAGATCACACAAAAGCCAGAGTGATTTTCTAAAGACCCCAGTGGCTCAAAACCAGCACTATCAAGGGTGAGCATATTACACTTCCTCTGGGAAGGCCAAATTTGAAACCTAAAGGCAGCCAAAACACTCATCGGTTACAGTTTATAGGTCCAGAGGTAAAAGAAAGAGTGAGAGTGGGAGTATAAGGAAGAGAGAAGGAAGAGAGAGCAGAGTGAAGAGGGAAGACTAGGAGGACTTCTGATCAAAGGCCACTCACTAACTCACCCCGAACATAGTCTAGCTGCAGGGGAGCAGGCGGGGAGGATTGTAGAGGTGAAGATTTCATTTTAATCCTCCCACAAAAGCATTCAAGTAAACCCTTTCCCTGGGAGAAAGTGAGAGAGTAAGAAAAAGGAAAAGAAGATTCTCTGTGAAAAGATGCATGCAGACCTCCACTAATGTTGCCCACTTAGAGAATACATGCCATCTGGGTGTTTGATAAAAAGAAAAAGAAGAGTCCAAAGCCGTGGATTCGGCTGGTGAGTTGCAAGCTGCTCACCTCTCCTCCAAAGAAAGATAGTTCTTTTCTTGGTCCACATTGGCTACCTTTTCAGAGTGACCTGTCGGGGCTTCATTCCTTTATTCTCTCTGGCCAAGGAGCTGAGCAGTGGGGAGAGGGGAGGTGAGGAGACCCAGGTGACCAGAGCAAGGCCGACCTTCTAGTCATTTATCATGTGAGAATTCTCCAGGAAAATGCAAAGCCTCAACCCAGTTGTGCCTAGGGCTGACCCCGCAGCTTCACAGGAGTGGCCATGGCGCCCGAACTTTAGGCTCCAGAATTTTCTGAAACTTCTTCTTTAGAAAGAAATTTGGCCTATCCCAGGGATCCTAGCAGATGGCAGGAAATCCAGGGGGACTCCACCCCAAATTGCCAAGCAATGTGAGTTCATATGCTTTTAAACCAGCCTCACCAATAAAATGGTATTAAATGGCTTTGTAGTTAGATATTTGACCCGGAGCAATTAAAAGGGCAAAGGTTTGCCAGGAAATGCTCGGGTAGAAAAGGTAGGGGGAGTAGATGCAGGGGGAGGGGGAGTGGCCCTGACAGGGGGAGGGCCCAGTGTGCCTCCTAAATTACTTTTTCCTATTATACAATATGGTTTTATTATCTTAAAATGATGATTAGTATCCTAAGTAATTCTCAGTATTAGAAAATTATTTTAGTAAGTAAATAAGACACTATCATTTAAAATCCATTATTCAGGGGTTTTTTGGTTGTTTATTTGTATTGGCTTTTGATACCCATTATCCTACTGGTAATCATTATCTTCAATACAAACACACTAAAGTCATCCTTTCCTTGTTTTATTTTTCAATGTTTTCATCAAATTTCAAACCACATAGCATAACTCGGTCCAGTAGCTCTAATGACAATTTCAATGCACAGGATTTCACAGGAGGTAATTCTGAAGGGTGGTCCCCTCAGCACTTATAAGGACAAGGATGAATTTTGAGCCAGAAAACATGGCTTGGGTCCCGGCTCTGCCAATTATTAACTTGGGGTAAGCCTCTTTGAGGCTCTGTTCCATTATCTGTTGAATGGGAATAGTATATTATACTTGGTCTATATCACATTATTGTAAAGATCAAAGGAAAAATATTGTGTTGAAGGTCATTTAATAAATTTCTGAAGTCCTATAAAAATGTAACAAAATAAAAGTTACCATAAAAGCTGATGAAATAGAATAAATTATTCTCGATCTCAGTAAAACACATTTTTTCCCTGATTTGGGGCCGGGGGGGTGGGGCAGGAATCTGTTCCAACAACACATGACATGCCAAATATAATTAGCAGTGCATGAACTAGTTCCATGCAGTTAATAACGCAAGTGGCATGATCTTAATCTAAAATCTAACCAGTGTAATATAAAGAACAGAAACTTGGATAGCGATGGGACTGAAACCCTCTGGCTCTGCTACTAACACACTATGTGACCTGTGTGAGGTATTTACTTCAGGAGCCTCAGCTTTCTAACCTGTAAAATGGGGATAAAAACCTACCTCTCAGTATGATTGTGAAAGTTGGATGGTATTAAATACGTAAAGTGCCCAGCAGAGCAGTTGGTGCCCAGTGGATACTTGACAAATGTCCATCTGCTTTCACCAACCCTGAGGTGCCTCATAAAAATGGGAGTGGAGAGGGGCACCTGGGGGGCTCAGTCGGTTAAGCGTGTGTCCGCCTTCGGCTCAGGTCATGATCCCAGGGTCTTGGGATCGAGCCCCATATAGGGGAGCCTGCTTCTCCCTCTGCCCCTCCCCCTGCTTGTGCTCTCTCTCTCTTTCTCTCTTTCTTTCTCTCTCTCAATAAATAAATAAAATCTTTAAAAAAAAAAAAGGGAGTAGAGACATAGCCTTTTCTGTTATAGTGCCTTGTCCCTCAATGCAAACTCACTCACTCAGTGATTTTGGTAAATGGGGGGATGGTGTCAGCATCATGTGGAAGTCCTATGGTTTCATGTGATCTTTCCACGGGATATTTACTTCTTTTTTTTTTTAAGATTTTATTTATTTATTTATTTATTTATTTATTTGAGAGAGAGAGAGAGAAACAGAGCACAAGCTAGCGAGCAAGCAGGGGGAGGGGCACAGGGAGAGGGAGAGAATCTTAAGCAGACTCCACGCTATGTGCAGAGCCCCTCGTGGAGCTTGATCTCAGGACCCTGAGATCCTGACCTGAGCCACCCAGGTGCCCCAGGGTATTTCCATCTTGAAGCAATCAGGGACAAGATTTCTTACAATGAAAGAGAAAACCTTAGCATAATAATAAGACCTTAAGAAAAACGTTGAACATTGACTGAGAGACTTTTCTTTTATGCAAATACGAGTTAGTTTAGTGGTTTCCAGAACTGCTGTATTTTCCACTCTGTGACCTGGTGAATCCGAAGATGTGGAAGCTGTGGAAACGTTTTTCTTTGTCTTAAATTTTAATTTCTGGGCAAAGAAGTCTACCCTCTGGATCAGATTCGTACTTTTGATAAAACTGATCTCTATGAGCTGTGACTGCCCCTCCCTGCTCCCCCACCCCCCCACACCCCCAGGACCTATATCTCTTACAAGGAAACACAAAATCCAGGGCTTAGGCTGCAGAAGCAAGGACAGATAGGCTGGTGCAAATGCAGGTTGTAATTTACCCACGCTGCCATTTTTATCAGGAGTGTTGTGTTTTTGTTACATTTTGAATGGTCTTCTCCAAATGTAATTTTTTCTCATAGGCTCTGTTATTTTATTGTGCCATTTGGCAGAATATGAGGTTTTTTCAAAATGCATATATGACATTGTAGCAGAAAAGCCTGGATTAGGAAATTAGAGTCCATTCAGTCACTTTCAGGAAGCATGCACTCCATTTAGGTATAATCAATACTTGAACCATCAGCAGGCCTAGCCATTTGAGACAGGGAAAATGTTTAGGGTCTTTAATAGATCAAAATGAAAACAGTTACGTTGGTAGGTATCTGTGAATTAAAGGAAAGGAAAAAATGTGGTGTCATCTCTTGCATATGAGTTTCCAGAATGCCTCTCTGTCCATGTGGCCAGTGCTCTTCTCTCCAAGTCCGACATTAATAGGAATTTTTCAATATTTTCATCACATTTCAATTCATGTAGCATTACTCAGTCTAAAGGTCCATTGACAGACAATTCAGTGCATAGGACTTCACAGGAGGTGATTCTGAAGGGTTGTCAGGGGCACCGCAGGATGATGGGGAGACATAGCTGGATTCCAGACCACCGCTCTGCTTCAACCACAGAAGCTTCGGTTTTAACAATTTTAGATATTGAGCTTTTACCAAGCTTTCCTTTCAAACAAGGGTTCTGCCACTACAAATGTAGTATTTGGAAACTACAGGCCATCAGTTGTGACGATAATAGGTTATTTTTTGTGGTCGATATTTCTGTCCCTAATCATACTTGTTCCAGACCTACAAGAGAGTCTACAGACCATGCAGAATATTGGTCTTTAAAGAAGATCCCAGGGAAATTGTATTACATTTTAGGAGCTTCCAAGCTAGGATGCCATCCATATTACTTTTTTTTTTTTTTTTTTTTTTTTTTTTACCGTCTGCCCTGAAACCATGATAGAAATGTCTGGGGGCTCTTCTCTGGCTTCTCTGTAAGAACAGCTTCAAAGGAAATGCCAGTTTGGTCAGAGAACTCTTTTAGATACCCAATCAACTGAGAAGGAGATTTTTTTCAAACTTTTTTATTTGGATAAAATTTTCAAAAAATGGATATGATTTCAATTTGGCAAAACCAATCTCTCCTAGAAGTGAATACCCTCCAGGTCCCACAGCCTATGGTCAGGTCTCGCAATCAGTTGTTGTATCTGTTCAGTCTCCTTCAATCTGAAGAATTCCACTGTCTTTCTTTGTCTTTCATGACATTGACTTTTCTCTTTTAGGAACACAGTCACTTTTTTTTTTTTCATTAATAGAACAATCTTCCTTTGGGGCTCTTCTGGTATGCTTCATAATTAGCTTCGGGTTCTACATTCTTGACTATAATCCTACATAAGTGATGTTGTATACTTCCTAGGTTATCATACCTTAAGACATAGGAATGAGGTCCATGTGCCCTTCATTGGTGGCATGAATTTTGACCACCTGGTCAAAGTTTTGTCCAACTTCTCCACTGTATATTTGCATACAGTATATATTACATTTTTTCCTTTGGTAACTGATAAACAGTCTGTGGGAAGACAGGTTGTGCAAATATCCTGTTCTTTGTGGAAAGTTCCCCTCTAATTTTAGCACCCATTGATGATTCTGATCTGAACTAATCTTTGTTATTATAGCTGCAGAATATTTTCCAACTCCAGCCACCATGTCACACTTGTCACTGACATTTTGGATGGTAGTTCTATAATCTTATTAAATGGTCCTTTATTCTACTTGGAAAGTCAGCCCAATAACATTCTGAAGATCACGTTCTCTTGGATTTTTGCCTTTGGCTAAAAACATTAAGATTCTCATCTGTTCCCAATTCCTGTTTTAGACTGTTGCCTTGCAGACCTGGTCTTATTCCATCACTATCCACTCTGCCCGCACCTTCGATGTAAACAGTCTGATTTATTTGAGGGGGGCAGAAGAAGGGGAAAACAGACAAGCTCCTCTCTGTCCACAAATATGCTGGTTTGTTGATTCCTACATCTCTGCCTTCATGCCTGCCTGGCTCCAGAAGTAGGATGTCCTGCCCTTTACCTGTCCTAATCGCACCCACCCTTTGCCACAGGCAGGAAAACACAGCCCTGAAGGGCCCAGAAATGTGAAAGTCTTAAAGGCCTTGGGAAATACTGAAATGTTCCTACAGGATGTAGAACCTCCAGGAGGTTCTCCAGTAAGACCAGATGAGAAGGCTTCTCTTTATCACATGCACAGGACATAGATCTTGGGAGTCTTCCAGGACTTCTCTTGACTTGTGGTTGAGGATTATCTCCTGAAACTTTTGGGCTCCCACAAAATGGTAAGTATGGGCTCCAGGCCTTGGGAGACCATGAATCTAGTGGAACTAGTAACTGTGGGCTTTTTCTGGGGGGGGTTTCACAGTTTACCAGTCCCCAGATAAAATGGATTCTGAACCCTCTAAGAAGGGGGTGTTTGGGACTTCAGCAGGAGGTGCTGCCATGACTCTCACCATTACAGAGAATTCTGGAACAGAGACCCTGCACTCCTAGGCAGAGCTTCAAGGTTGTGGCAAGATTAGGAAGGCCCCAAGTCCAGTGAGTGGGGCCGGTGGTAACAGCTACTAAGAGCCACAGGGAAAGGCTCAAGTGCAGGGTTGGAGGAGCAGAAACTGAGGAGTCTCTTTTCCCACTGTGAAGACCCCAGCTGCCTTTGGGACAGTCATATGGTAAATTTACTCATGGGCAGGGAGGCAAAGACAAGGGGTCTAGATCCATCAGGTTGGGGGAAATTAGGTCTGGGAATGTGGGAATAACTCCAGGAGTTGGTTTTCTAAGGAATGGGGAAATGTAGTGTACATCCTAAAGCATATCAGAAAATAGATCAGTCACCAGTCAAAGGACAGATGAGAGGCCGGCAGCATTGGCCAAAGTCTAAATCAAGCTGGAGACCCCAGCACACCCCAAGCAAGGGTTCTGTCGAGCAGCCAACAGCATGCATGCCAACGGCATCCGAGGCCAAAGGATGAGAGATTGGGAACGACCATGGGCACCTGGGCCCAAGGTCCAGCCACTGCTGTGCCCTCAACACGGCTCTCCCAACGTGCACCTGGTTGCATGTCAGTCCCTCCCCGCCACACACACACCAGGACTGCTCAGTTACTCCCTAGGCCTCTGCCACACTCCTCAGGTTCTACCCAGCCCTGCATTCTTCTCTCCCCGCCACTGGCCTGCTTTCCTCCTTTATCACAGCATCCCCAAGCTTGTGTGTGCCGCTCAGTAACTGTTTGTGAAGTGAATTAAGAAATTAATTAATGAGTGACAATGTGTCTCTGGTGATCTGAGATACCAAGTAGGAAAATGGTGTACCCAGGGAGCAATAGGGCTGTCCACGGCAGCTGGGTTCTTCACAGTGGGAAGAGACCCCTCGGTCTCTGCTCCTCCAACCCTGGACTTGAGCCTTTCTCTCTGGCTCTTAGTGGCTGTTATCACCAGCCCCACTCACCAGACTTTCGGCTATCATAACCCTGCTCTTTCCACCCACACCTGGGGGAGGACTGATCCCAGAGCAGCCAGAGAGAAAGGAGCTTATAGTCCAACTTGGAAGGTCAGCCCATCTGAAGAAAGAAGTTTCTAGAGTGCCTTATTTTTTTTTAATGTTATTATGGTTTTATGTATAAAGGCAATGCTTAAAAACGTCAAAAAATAAAAGTGTGTTTAAAGCACAAAGTGAAACAGACTTTCCCTTCCCAATTCCTAGAAGTCACTGTCAGTAATAGTTTGGTGTGGGTGTGTGTATCTTTTGTGGTCCTCAAAATGGTCTCATCCTATACAGACCACCTCTTCATGGACTTGCTCTGTTACTTAAGAACACGTCATGAGGGTGCCTGGGTGGCTCAGTCAGTTACGCGTCTGCCTTCAGCTTAGGTCATGATCCCAGGGTCCTGCTCAGCGGGGAGTCTGCTTCTCCCTCTGCCGCCCCCACCCCCAGCTCGTGCCCCCTCTCTCTGCCTTGCAAAAATAAATAAATAAAATCTTTTTTTTTTTTTTTTTTTTTTTTAAAGATTTTATTTATTTATTTGAGAGAGAGAGAATGAGAGACAGAGAGCATGAGAGGAAGGAGGGTAAGAGGGAGAAGCAGACTCCCCGCCAAGCAGGGAGCCCGATGCGGGACTCGATCCCGGGACTCCAGGATCATGACCTGAGCCGAAGGCAGTCGCTTAACCAACTGAGCCACCCAGGCGCCCCTAAATAAATAAAATCTTAAAAAAGAGAGAACACATCATGAACATGACCCTTTCCTCTCTTAGTACTTTACTTCATGCCTTTGGAGACTTTTCACTGCTGCCCTTGGCGGTGTCTCGGGCATCCTTTGTATGAAGGAACCGTGGAAACTGACTAGCTCTCTTTGGATGGCCATCTTGGTAGCTTCTGATGTTGTATCATTTCAAACAGAGCTTCAGTGAATGTTCTTACATAGAGGTCTCTGCACACCCGTATGGATATCCCTGTACAATAAATTTCAAGAACAGAAATCCCTGGGCTAAGAAATTTGCACATTTCACATATTTTAAATACTTTCAAGCTTAAATAAAAATTCCAAGAATAAGAATAATACACTCATACCTTTTTTCCAGATTCTTTACCTATTATTATCGCTTCACCTCCATTTCTTTATTATTTGCGTGATCCCCCCCCCCAAAAAAATTAAATTTCTTTTTTTCTAAATTCTTGGAAGAAATGTTGGCTACCTCATGGTTCTGTATCTCCATATACTTGAGTGCGACCTTTTGCATTTCCTGAGAATAGGGATGTCCTCTTACATAACTACAGTATACCTGTCAACTTCAGTCATTTGATATGGATAGAATACTTTACTGTCTGTATTCTGATTTTGTTAGCTGACCCCAAAATGTCCTTTGTAGCACCTTTTCCTCCTAGTACAGCCTCCAGTCTCAGATCAGATATTGCATTTTGGTGTCATGTTCATTTAGAGTTGTTTAACCTGGGGTATTTTCACAGCCTTCCTTTGCTTTTTATGACATTGACATTTTTAAATAATACCATCCTTTAAAAAAAAAAACAAAACCAAACTTCCCCCATTCTAAGTTTGTCTGATTAGAACCAGGTTATGCATCATCCATTACATAACTGGTGGTGTGTCCTTGTTGTACATCTGCCCCTCATGGTGATGTTAAGAATTGCAGATTTTAAATTTTGGTAGAAAAAGTTGATTTCCCAAGACATTTTGCCAATTTAACTCCAGCCACAGTTGGTGAGAGTTCTCCCATGTCCCTATTCCCTCCCTCACACTGAGTCCATCAGTCTTCTTAACTTATTCCTGACCTGTGTACTCCCTCTGCTTATGAATGCTTTATTTTAAAAAGAAAGCAATAAATGTTTTTTCCCATTTCACTCTGAGATACACTTTAATATTCTTATCTCTCAGCAAATGACCCCCAAACACCAAAAGTGCAGTGCACTCACATGGGCTTTTGTATTCCAGTGATTGCCTGGACTTGAGCAGTCTGGGGTGGGAACAGTGCAGGTGGATTGGGACCCCTGGCTGAGAGTCCAGGGCTCCACGCTCTGCGAAAGGAGAACAGAAGCCAATTCTTTTTCCCCCCATTTGGGAGAGGAAAAGATGCCACCTGCCCTGCATATACGGGACACACTCCCCCATTTATACCATTACCGCTCTGAGCATAAGGCAGCGCAGGATTTGGAATGGGAGGGCCCAGATTCAGGTGCCCTCCCCACCTTTGATCAGGCATGGACCCAGGCTGCCCTCCTCTTCTCGCCAGCTCCCAGTGCTTGTAAAATGAACTTCAGAATACCTGGTTCACATAACTGATGTGCAAGGTACACGGGAAGGAGCTGGCCTCCCTGAAGGGTCTTTGGAGCTGGCTCTGCCTTCCCTGGCCACCCCTCACACCCACCAGAGGAGGACGTGTGGCCCAGAGAACAGGGCTCACGCCTGCAGGAAGGCGGAGCAGCCTCGCTGCACATCTCACACCCTGCCAGCATCAGCTAGCGGCTTCTCATACGCCCCTCTGAGATAATTAAGCATTATTATCCCTATTGGCAGGTGGAGACAGTAAGACAGAGTGGTTAAGCGACTTGGTTATAACTGCTGGGATTGTGTGAGAGACAAGCCGTGCCAAGAAGGGAGTGTGGTTCAGAAGGCCAGAAGAGCTTAAGCTATTTAATGTGACTGATTATTTTAAAATAGCTGTTGGAGGGTGGGGACAGGAAGAGAGACTAGAGTGTAGCTAGTGGACATTGGTAAGGCACCGAAAACTACACTGTGAATAAGGAATATACTCAGCATATCTATTAAAAGGGGTTGCCATGGCCAGTCTGTTAGATGCTTACATCATGTGAAGAGGAGGGAAAAAATTAAAGGCAGTAGTCAACTCAGTGAGGACAATGGAATAAACCCCAGAGGCTTCCCACATGGCTGAACAGAGGTCTCTGAGATGTTCGTGCAGAGGCCACGTTGCCATGGGAGGCGCAGGCCTGGCCCAGGAAGCCTGAGTGCTGTCGTGCATAGGGGACGAACACAATGCAAGAAGAGTGTGGTGCCCGAGCTCATGGGGGAGACACAGGGGCAAAGGTGGGATGGCCCTCACGGGTTATTGACAGAGACAGGAGCCACAGAGACATGGGGACAAGTGGGAAAGCCCAGGGGTCTTTCCAGTACCTGGAAAAGGAGAGAACTGTAGCCTCTTAGGGTGAGCCTGGGGCTGGGAGTGGGCAGCAGTGAAGCAGTGGGGGTGGGAGTGGGGCTCCAAGAAAAAGCACAGTTCTTGCCTTTTTCAGGGAAGCCATGCATACATACTGGACAAGGCACAGGAAAGTGAAAGGTAGATAGCAGGGTGACTGCCTAGCCCCGTCCTCAACCCTGCCCCTCCCCTGTTCCCTGATCCTCCCCACAACCTTGTCAGCCAAAGGGCCCAGAGGCCCACCATCCCTACCCCACCTTGGGAGCTGGGCTGTTTTCCTTTCAGCAGCATGCAGATTAGTTCTTGCTCACCAGGTCCGTGATGAGCACTAGCTCCCTCCTTGGAATACCCCCAGTCCACCCTCTGGGAAAGCCAAGTGCGGAGAATCTACAGCCCACTGGGTCACTTAGTCCAACACTCACTCCAGAGGCCGCCTTTTCAGGAGCATAGATAGCAAGGCCCAGTCTTCTGGGATTGCACCAGGAGAGACCAACCAAGCCTGCACCATCGAGGAGCAGATTACCACTTCAGGATTCCCTGGACAGTGCCCTCTCCAGGGCAGAAGTGGTATTGTTCCCTGGCTTGGCCCAGAGAGGGTACCCCTGGTCAAGTGAATGAAGACAGCTGGTGAATTATTTAGCCGTGTCTCTCCACCCTTTCTTTTTAATTGCAAACTCAAGAAGTGCTGTGTGACAAAAATAATAATAAGAAGAAGAATGCCTGCCCACATCCCAGCCATCAGGGGCTATTTTGAGGGTGAGTAGTAAAAGACAGCGGTTTGCACTGCTGCTGTAGAACAGAGAGACAGCGTCTGTTTGGTTGACCAGGATTTTTTTTCCAGCTGGGAAACATCACCGAGTGGCCTTTCTGTTCTTCACACATGAAACACACACCATCATCCGCATATTTTTAGTTAATTTATGTCCAAATAGGCCTTTCTCTAGCTGCTGGAAAATGATGTTTGGGCTGCAATTACCTTTCGCAGCATCTCACAGAAGGGTTTCGGTGCTCACAAAGCTCAGGGGACAGGTAGCAAGGACCCCACTGACTGTAAATCTCTCCATTTGTAGTTATTCAAATCACATATTTTATTACTAGTACGAAATATATTGTGTCATTCATTTTGGAGGAGCAACTAATGCTTCAAGGAAAGCTTTGAAAAACATTCTATTTAGAAACAATTTTGTCTGCAGCCAACGCAGTGTGTCTTTTTGGGTTGTCTTTTCTCCCAGCCCTTTTCTCTGTTATCTGTGTCATTTGCATGACAAATAAGACCATCCTCTCCAAAAGCTCACCTGTTCCTGCAGCCTGTTTCCCACCTAACGTTCTAATTCTCTGTATGTTGCATCATAATCCTTAGCATGGTAATAAATTACAGTTTCACCATCAAGATTGTGGCGTCTGGAAAGAAATAAGCAGCAGGGCCAGATAAACTCTCTCAGAAGATAGAGAGACTGTTTTCATGCAAATTCCTGGCATCCTGGGGAACTAGGAGCAGCCTCTTTATTATATAGACTCTATTGCAATTCTGTAGCCAGAAGCCATTTCCACTGGCTGTTAGAAGCTGGTAACATTCGAGAAAGATAACCTTTTAGGCAGAACCTGCTTTTCCTTCCTGGCTGATACCGGTCTTATCTGGAAAAATTACTTTGCTGATTAGGTTGGGGGAAATGGGTCAGTGTACTTTCAGAGTGCTTTTAAATAGAGATGCTCATTCTAATATACCTTCTTAATTTAATGGTTAGAGCCACATTAGACCTCTTGGTCCGGGGCAGTGGACAGTGACTGGGGAACAGGAGGAGGGCGTGTCCCGTGGATGCACCCTGAGGACAGGGCCACCTGTGTCTGAAGTGTGGCCAGAGGGCTGCACAGAGTCCCTCTCATGGACAGATGCCTCACCCAGGCTGGCCAGCTGCACCGGTCAGGAGGGTCACCGCTCCACAGGGAGAGTCCAAAGGCCACTCCGGAGGGCCACTTTCTGTGCAATGGAAACTTCACTTCAATTCGCCCTGCATTTCCCTTAGGCCCCAGCTATACTCGATGGAAACTTTGGTGAAACCAGCTTGCTGTCTTTTTCTCCCCCATCATTTTGAGGTCTTTTGAGGCTTAGTGCAGTGTTGGCAAACACTTGCCACGTATATAGCCATTCATTCCCTCTCCCGTGGCAGACATCGCTCATCAGTCATGGCCCTCTTCCTTGCTGAGCCCAGATGAAGTCTCAAATCCTCAACCCAGCCATTAACAATGCCCAGAGTTGGCAATCAAGATGAGACCTCACTCAATCCATGATTTATGCTTGGCTGGTCGATGCCAGTGGTTCTCAAAGTGTGGGAACCACGCTGAGAATTTGTTAGAAGTGTAAATTCTCAACCCCTCCCCCAGAACTGGTAAATTCCAAAGTCTGGATTAGGGTTCTGTGATGTGTGTTTTAACGAGACTTCCAGATTCTTATGTACACTCAAATTTAAGAACCACTGTTCCAGGCCAGTGGTTGTGACTAATGATGGCACATTAGAATCACCTGAAGCATGTTAAAATGTTAAAACCTACCAGCGCTTAGGCTCCACCACAACCAGAGGCTCTAAATAAATTAGAATACCCACTGGCATTTAAAAAAAAAAAAAAGAACGAAGGAAAGGAAAAAACAAAACAAAACAACCTTCTCCAGGGTGATTCCGGTGAGCAGCCAAGCTGGAGAGCCACCAGCCTAGGTTTTCTGGGTCTGCCAAGAATAAGGGTACTGACGCTGCCTTGAGCTCTTGCTGCACAACTCTGAGGCGGCTCCTTAGGCCTGGAGTGGCCAAGCTGGGTCTGCGGACACTCTGGTAAAGTGCAGGTGGATTCTCCCGGAGGCAGGCCATGCCTCTCCAGCGAGTAGGAGGAGCATCATGGTCAGGGCTGCCTTCTGACTATTGTCCTCATTACCACAGCAGGCAAAGTGCCATGGAGCTGCCTCCTGAAGCCCTCATCTCGCAGTGCTCACATTGCCGAACAAAGGGCAGTCAGTCCTTCAACGTGGACACCGGCCTGGGTCTGATCAACAGCACTGAGGCCATGCCACAGAGAGGCTTCTCTGCTGGGCTTCAGTCTAAATGGGAGCAGTGTCTCCCACTCCCAAATCCCACTGCTTCCTATGGGCAGGCATGGTAGCTCTGCCACCTGGGAATTCAGCGGCCGCGTTTGTAAGCTAGGGCCTGATAAACATTTATATACTCAATGTATTAGTTTCCCGTGACTGCTGTTACAAAGTATCACAAACTGGGTGGCTCTAAATAACAGGAATTTATTCTCTTGCTGTTCTGGAAGCCAGAAGTCTAAAACCAAGGGCCTGGCTGGATCGTGCTCCCTCCCAAGGCTCTAGGGAACAATCTGTTCCATGCCTTTCTCTTAGTTTCTAGCTGTTGCTGTCAATCCTCGGCATTCCTTGGCTCGCAGGTACATCATTCCAATCTCTGCCTCCATCTTCATACGTTATCCCCTCCTGTCTCTGTGTCTTTTTTGGATACCAGTCGTTGGATGTTGGGTCCAACCCCCAATCCAGTATGATCTGATCTTACTTGGTTACACTCTGAAATACCCAATTTCCAAATAAGGTCACATTCACTGGTACAGAAGGTTAGAACTTGAACATATTTCTTTGGGGGGGGGTGCGGGATAAAATCCAACAAACACAACCCAATAAATCTTGTTTAATGGTAACAATAATACACTGAGTAGTTTACACATACATCATGTTGGATCTTCACAACAACCCCGATATGTTTTATATGTTGTAAACTTTTTGGAGAGTTGTTTATTGTGAAATTCAGAGAATATTGCATGATGCTCTTGGTCATAAACCTATCACTTCCAGACTTCAGGGGGATTCCTCATGCAGCATAATCCCAATATTTGATGAACAAGTCTTTTATCACCATACTCAGTAATGAGTGTCTGGATTCCTGCTATATCCCCACTGAGACTATCTCACACAAGATGGCAGAGAAAAGTACTGTAGCAATGCCTCTCGCCCACAGAAGTGTTACTTTTATGGGCATCACTAGGATAAGTCATCAGCAAGGGGAATGGGTGCTATGCTCAGACTTTGGCCTGTAAAACTCCACAACTAACTGGGTCTTACAACCAATACTGTGAGTGGTTTAATCTCACTGTGACAAGACAGTGAGCCGGCTGGGGGGCACTGGGTCTATCCATTGATCCTTGACAGTGGAGCTGAGTCTCACCACTGACTGCCACCTCTCCACCAGGATGCTGGGCAGCATGCGTGCCCCCCCTCAATGCTTGTGGCAAGCTGGCTGCAGCTGAGGGACTGAAGTACCTCTACACTGAGACCTTCTACCTGGTGGTCCCACCCAAGTGTGGGACCACTGCCAAATTAATCCACTTCCGAATATCTTCTCTTAGTTCATCAAATTACACAGAGACACCCAAAGACACACACACACACACACATACGCACACACACACACTTCATAGTTTACCTTATACCAGAGTGAAGGCATGATTATTCTGAAGCAGTGGATTTCCAACTTTTGAAGAACTCAGCAGCACAACCATTCAGTACAAAGCTTTATGTGGAAGGTCAATATATGAAGTCCTGTGGGGGAGACTAGGGCCCTGATGGTGGCGAGATGCTCCTCCCTGCTCTCTTATCCCTCCCCCACATCCCAGCAGTGACCCCACGGCAGCTCTGGGGAAACTGGGTCCCTGCAGAATGCAGACTGCCTTCACGTCCCTGGTGGTAGCAGTCATCTGGTGTCTTGGAGAATCCCTGTGCTGGGGACAGTGCTCTCTTGAAGCCCAGTGCCAGCCTCTCTTTGCCCACGTGGAGGCAGTTTCCTTCCCAGGGAGCCTCATCGTTCCTCAACCCCTGAGAATTCTTCCCTCATGCTCCTTCCCATCCAACAGGGCAAATCAGTGCTCTGTGCTCCTTCCTCATGCCTGCTTTGGTGAGAGCCAGTGACTCCTAGCACACTTTGCAATTAAATGAATGCCCTGGCCTTGGGCCTTCCGGTCCGGACTTCTCTTCCAGCAGGAGGACTGTCCTCACCAGCAAACCCCTGCCTGCTGTAACACCATTCCGCTAAATGTTCTTCCGGTCTCCCTCCATGAGGCTAGTCACTACACTCTAACTTAATAGTTGTCCTTTCCCATGACCAAAGACAAGTTAAATAAACATCACCATAATTACCTCTGAGCATCAGAAGGCGACACTGATGACATGACGTTTGAAAAGCTGAGAGGAACAGTTTAAAATTCCCAGGAAGGAAAGCACCCATCCCTATGCGCCCCTTGCTTTCCCTTCCTCTTGTTCGCCCCGGAGGTCAGCATCGCCTGCTCGCTTGGCTAAGTGGGAGAGCTGGTGTGACAAGCTGTCACCTGTCTGTCCAGGGCGGCTCTTCTGAAAGGCTCTGCTCCCTGCTGGGATTGGGGGCGGGGGAGGAGGTGGCGTGACAGGCCAAACTCAGTGTTAGTGAGGCCCAGCAGCGCAAGGTGGCAGGAGGGCTGAGGCGCTTTGCCAGCAGGCCCAGCTCCACCACTTTACATGCAAGAGGGAGCAACTCCACAGCTGTCACCAGCAGCCCCTGGGGTCCGCTCCAGACTTGGCAGAGAGGACACCTTCAGACTCCCAAACCACCTCTTTGAAATTCAGAAGAGCCACTTCACGTCCCCTCCCCTCTCTGACACAAACATACACACAGGAGATAAGCCCAAACTCTCTTACCCACAGACCTACTCGGCCAAGCTTTCTCTCTGTCTCCCACTCTGCTCTCACACATACTGATAAGTCCTCACTCACAGAGCCCCACTCTGTCTCTCTCTCTCACACACACATATAGTCACATTCCCTCTCTCGCTCTCTCACACACACACAGTCACATTCTCTCTCACATACACACACACAGTCACATTCTGTCTCTCTCACACACACAGTCACATTCCCCCCACACACACACACACAGAGTCACATTAATTAAACTCCTGCTCTCTCCTGCCTCATTTAACCCAGGTATTCTGAGAGAGCAGAAACCCCTCCCCTGGGCCCAGGCCCTCTCCGGGTGCGGCGTCCACCCCAATGGCGGGCACTGGCCCCCAGGTGTTTGATGACTCCTGGTTCACTGGCTGAATTTTCCACCTCTCTTCCCAGCCATGGGCATCTTGTAGATAAAGCCAGTGAACTCACTGCTGTTCTGGGGGATGGTGAGAACAAAGCACCTGGGTGCAGCAGAGGCCCAGGCCTGCCCTCCAGGCATTTGTCACGTTGCTGGCCTTTGAGCGGAAGATGTGTCCCACCACAAAAGCCTGCTGTCGTGCTGGGGGGAAATCAGGACTGGCTTCCTTGCGGGAAGCTGGATGTGCACCTGGGGAGGTCATGGCCCGGCAGGGCAGCCGTTACTCCTCCCAGACCCTGGTCCGGAAACCAGATACAAATACACTTTGCTGCTTGCTCCTTTTTCTGTCACCCGCACTCAGATTAACCACTTACACATTTTAAAGGTATTTTTGCCAAAGTCCTACATGCATCTCTGGTGGTTGGAACAGATCGTGAGAGCGGTCAGTGTAAAAATAGCCTCTTTCAGGCGGAGGCATGAGGCAGATGCAGAGGGGAGGGAGGGAGCCTCGTGTATTGTGCAGGCAGAGCCCAGGCAGAGAGAAAGGCTGGGGAGGGAAAGCCTGCTACTTGGTAGGAAGACATGAACATGAGGATCGTATTTGTTCTGGAGACTGATGAGCTGTGGAGGGCAGCATTGGCGAGTGCTCCCGCTTCACCCTGAGGAGTGGGGTGGCATCGGGGCCCTGCTCTCTGCCCCCACCCCTCACACCCCCGGGACTGCTGAGTTGCAGCCATGCTGGCCTCCCCCTTGCAGTTAGTTATCATCCCTGCTCTCGCCCCAGCCCCTGCACACGCTCCTCCCTGCCTGGGCTTCCCTCCTCCTACCCCCCTTTGCCTGGTTAACTTCTGCTTGTGCCCTGGGACTGAGCATAGAGTGGAGTAACAGTTCACACGTGTGCAGCACGCCAGGCCCTGTCCCAAGCACTGTATGGATAGGAACCCACAGAATCCTCCCAACAATCAGACTACATAGGTGTAATCATCCCCCCCACCCACCCACCCATTTTGCTGATGAGAAAGAGTGGCACAGAGAGGTTAGATAACTTGCCGGAGGTCACATAGGTTGAAAGGGGCAGAACTGGCATCCAGACCCAACCAGAGGCTCCAGGTGCTCTTAATCCCGCAGGACACTGGCCCTCTGGCTGCTGCTGGCCACCTTCCCCACCCACTATCTATGTTAGGGAGTCTACTCTGGTTCTCAGAAACCCTGTATCCGCCCTGGCCTCACACTCCTCACTTTCCGTCTTGTAAACAACACATTTTCAGTCTCTGTAGTCTTGTCTGCCTCCCCACTCCCTGTGCAGCCTGAGGGCAGGGACCATGGCTGG
>NC_138369.1:79027911-79137366 GCF_054177405.1 Leptonychotes weddellii
CGTTGCCTCACGGGTGGTGTGCCCACATATGGTGTGAGGGCAGCACGGACCACACAGATCCTCCTCGAGCCCCTGTCCGCGGGTGCGTAATGGAGGCTTGCCGTGCAGCAAGGGCTATCCTGGCTGCCCTCGTTCACGAGCATTGAGGGCGGAGGAGTGGAAGGGACGTGCATGCCGAGTTCATTTTCTCCTGCCTTCAACTAGAAACCTGACAGTCGGGCTGACCAGCTTCTCTGTCTTCCAGGGAGGGAAGATCCCCGTGAGATGGACAGCTCCAGAGGCCATTGCCTACCGCAAGTTCACGTCTGCCAGCGATGTCTGGAGCTACGGGATTGTCATGTGGGAAGTCATGTCATTTGGAGAGAGACCCTACTGGGATATGTCCAACCAAGACGTGAGTGTCAGCAGTCCCTGGTCACCACAAACCCCAGCCAAGTGTTCCCACAGGCAGTGGCAGGCCAGCCCCTCCTGTCTGGTGTCAGCTCAGGGCCTTACAACCTGAACTTGAGGTGTCTGGGCAGGGGGTACAAGGACCCCCTTGGCACCAGTGTTTGAGCTAGTCAAAGAGTCCAGCATGGAAATGCGATAATCCCAATACTCCTGAGAGCCCGTAAAAGTGCCTGGGCCAACCCAGGAGCCCCGGGGCTGGTGCTGAATGGCTGTGGGCCATGAACTAGAGCAGGCCCAAATAAAGCAGGAGATTCAGCCCTGCTTCAGAGCGCACAGCCTGTGTGTTGTCCCGCTGTGCAGGACAGAGTGGGGAGCGGTGTTGTCTGCCCTGACAGATATCCTGCCTTGAGCCCGTTGTGGCTTCTATGTAGCTCACGCCTCTCAGCTTTAAAGAGAGGAATCGTAAAGGGCCCTTCTTTCCTGAGAATCTACTCTTTGGGGGCCTCTGTCACCTATCAGCGAAGGAGCTGAGCAGGCTTCCCAAAGCTGGTCACATTCAGATGGCCCACAGGAGTGGGACCCTGTCTGAGTGGAGGTGATCCGCACCCCTCCAGGCTGCCCTCCAAGGACAGAGGCGGGCAAGGAAGGAGAAGGGCTGTCTGAGATGCTTTAAGCAGAGGTGTTCCAGATGGGACCCTTTGCTTCATAACCACTAAAAGGTGAGGGAGACTTTTGAGGATGATTTGCTTTGTTAAGGCCCCAAATGAAAGTCGTGTCTGGATTTCCACACCGCCTTTGATCCTGGGCTGTTCCCCTGGACCATTCTACTTTTGTATTTTCAATACATGCCCTCCCCCTGGAGCTGAGAAGATTGCAAAGCCCGCATTCCTCTGTTCCGCTCACTCTGCCCATCTCCTTGGGGGCAGTTATTACATTTCCCAACCTAGTGGCAAGAAGAGGCAGGGCCATCCCCAGTCCAGATCTGCTCCACTGGGCAACCAGCTGCACCATACCCACCTCCATGCTTGGGTGGCTCTAAGCTACGGTTAACTTGAGAAATCTGGCCTCAGTGAGCCCTCTATCCAGCCCGAGGTCTAGAGCCAAGGCAGGTGCCCAGAAGATTGGGAAAGGTGGTGGTCTGGAGCTCAGGAAAGCTTTCCCAATGGGAGTGTGGGGAGGGGCCGGGCTCCCGCTGTGGTAGTGCACCCTGCTCCCATGGGTGCAGCGGCGTCAGCCCAGGGCAGGTGAAATGTCTGCACCATTAACCAGGTCCCATGGTCATGTGAGGCGTCTGGGTCCCCTATCATCTATGATTACCCACGCCGTGCTTCCGCCCCTGGAGCATGTCAAAGCCAAAAGTGTCAGAATGGATGCCGAGGCTGCGTTCACGAAATCAACTCCCCCCTCCCACCCCCCGCCCTGGGTTGCATCCAGACTGTCAGCTAGAGGAGTCATAAATGGGATCCAGAAACATGGAGGCCCTTTCCTGAGACTTTAATCCTATTAAGAACAATTCAGCACACATAGAATGGATTATGAAACTGTCTGACAGGAGAGATTTGACATTCAAGATCTCAGTGAAGGAATTCACCTAGGCTGAAAACAAATGGAATTTCCAATACCAGACTTCCAGAATTCCCAAATCATTCATTCAGCAAACACTCATCGCCGCTAGCCATTGTGCTCGCCGCTTCTGTTCCGGGCTGTCCACAGTCCAGCGGCGCATACACCCGGCCGTGGGACCATTTGGGAGGGGGAGGTAAGGAAGGCTTTCCAGATATTCGACGCTTGAGCTGGGTCTCAAAGGGAAGCATAACATGTGCAAAGCAGCAGTTTATTCCAATTTTGTCTTATTTCTCCCACACGAAGCCCCTAAGCATTGCCCCGAGTGCAGTTCTGCTCCCGGTGGAAGGTGGGGGTGGCTTCCGCCCCCTGGGAAGAGGCCCGGCCTGGGAGAGAGCCAGGAGGGGTTGGGGCGGTCCAGGCTGCAACCCCACTCGTCAGAAACCACGGAGGTGGTGGCAGTAACGGATTCTACAGATGACAATTGAAAAGCTTTAAGAAAGGGAATTGCAGAGGCAAGTCGGAGTGCTGGTAATTGGGCTTCTGGAGCCCAGGAAGGTCTTTGAACATGTACAGAGAGTTTGTCAGCCAGAGAGAGAACTGGGAAGTTCTGCTGCTTGGATCTGATTGACAGAGATAATGAGAGTGGCAGTGTCTGTGGAGAGGAGCTGCGGTTTTACTGAAACATCAGAGCTCAACTTAACCCCCTCTTGCCCTGGTTCCTCCACGACTCTGAGCTTCTCCACTTCACTCTCCCCTGTGGAAGGTGCGGCAGGTGCTGCCAGACTCACTATTGGGAAAGATGTGTCTGGGGGCCACCGGCAGCCCACTGAGGACTGGAGGGCCTGGGGCGGGGCCCCGCTCCTCTCCAGAGAAGCTCCAGTCACTTCCGCCGAGGCACTGGGGTCAGACCACCTGCCCCGTGCCCCAGCCAACCCCAGCCTTCTCCGGGTCCAAGGGAACAAAGGCGGCCCCTCCCCCTCCCTGCCCTGGTCCCCTAGGACCCGGGGCACTGGCCTGTGCTGGCCTTCAGAGGCCAAGAGAGTTGCTGCAGTCCATTCCAAGTGAGCCAGCAGCCTGCTCTGCTTGGGTGACAGTCGCCTCACGTGGTCACAACCTGGCTCTCGCTTCTCTCTGGAGATACCATCTGATCTCGTTCTAATCGCCAGTGTTTTCAACAGCCATTTATCCCATCCTGTTACCAAGGAAAGGGACCCAGGACTCACTCCGATTTTCAAGTCTGCTCAGAAGGCCCAAGCTTGGGCCGTATCTTTCCATACAATTCAAACGTGGTTGTCACTGGGGTTTAGAGCCATCGGATGGCCAGATGGAAGGTGCTTCTCCGTGTCTCCTCCCTGTTTTCCACACCTGCTAGCAAGGCAGGCGTGATGGAGAATGATCCCCAAACCCCACTAGAGGACCACAGTTATTTTTTTTGAAATAATAATGTTTTAATTTGATTGTAAGTTATATACTCAGAAAATTTGGAAAACACCCAGATCCTTAAAAAGAGTAAAGTTCTCCAAAGGCACAGCACTTCAGTGAAAGACTTAAGCAGATAAATCAATTAATGACTTAGGTAATTTTTTCTTTGGAGTGGAGGGTAAAGGCTTTTTTTTTTTTTCAGTGTGCAAGAGGCCTCAATGCTTCCAGAATAGCAACCCAAGTAATAACAACAAAATTATCTAGAAGAAATAGCAAATGGCATAAAGTCCCATTTTGTAAACACAAGCATGGCTATCCTCTATCCTGGAAGGTTTTGAGAGATAGGAATCTGGCATTAATTAACCCCCCACTATGTGCTTGGTGCTTCTCAAACACTGTCTTCCTAGGCCTCCAAGTGACCAGCAGTAGAATAGACACCCCCTTTGCAGAGACATCTACTGTAGTAGATGTGGTAGGAACGACAGCCTCCATATGATGAAGAGATGCCTTCTACTGTTCATGTGTGTGGTGCTCAACATCACCTCACTGTGTCATGTAATCTTTTTAATAACCCCATCTGTGCAATTTCCAGAAGTCAAGTGACTCTCCCAAGGTTCTGGAGCAAATAAGAAGCGAAACTTGGATTTGAACCTGGGCCTCCAGTGTCTTTGCCCCTAGCTACAGTTCCATACTGTCACCAGCACCGTATGTGGGTCTGCCTCCTGGCTGACCTGCAGGGAGGAGGGATCAGTGGTTCTGATGTCCTCTTAAAAAGAAAGACAGTCTACCAAACAAACAGAGGAAATACAAAAGCAAATGCCAGGACAGTCTTCAACATGTCCAATGAGGTGGCATACAGAGGAGACAAGGGAAGTGTAGCTAAGTTGCATTTGATCCAGAGCTCACAGACAGAAGATCAGTGCATGCGCGCGTCCCCCAGGCTCGTGGTACTCTGCCCAGGAGTGCGTGGGTCACTGGGTCACACCGTGGAGCTGTGCCCCTGCTGAAGGGCCCTGACTCCATTGCTCCTTCCTGTTATAGGCAGATGGGAGAGAAACCTGCCAGTAGGAGTATGTACTGTTTTGGGCTCTGGCATCAAATAATTTGAGTGGAGATGCCAGCAGTTTAGGGGAACATGAGCTGCCCTGCACTGGAAGACTTTGGGGGCCCATAACCCCATTAGAAGTTGAGTACCGACACCAGCCCCTCCTGCCAGTCCTACCTAGCTTGTCCTTAAGGAACCCAAAAAGAGCCATTCAGTGGATAATCCCACTTGCTTCCACAATGAGTAGGGACTCTGTGACGGGGCCCCTCAGTCTGGCTGCCTAGAAGGAGCTGGAAAAGGGTGCCAATTTATGAGCCAGGTTGATGGGAAGGATGCCCGGCCACTCTTCTTCATGGATGACTTGGTTTAGCTCCATACCCCTGTTTGCTGCCACGAAGACATCAAACAGCTCCCAGGACTGTTGTCCAGGCTGAGATTACAATGCAGCCCCACAGGGGCCTAGGGAAAGTGGGCTTCAGGGTATTCCAAACTTAAAATCAGACATGCCTGCACTGTCTTCTCAATCGCAGTTTCCTAGATGTGGGTCCTCAGGCAGGTTACTCCACTGTGTGCTTCTGCTTCCTCTTGGGGAAGATGGGCTGTAATGCCCTCTTAAGAGAAGAGCAGATAATTTGATTGACAAGAGTTTGGCAGAGGTAAAAATTTGTCAGTGGTGCAACATATTATTCAAAAGTTCCCAGTCACCGGTTTGTGTAGAGTTCTAATATTGGTATGGTTTGTATGCTTGTTTGTTTTTCCACCACCTAGAATACAAGGGATAATACACCTTGATTATCTCTAATGACTTCAGGTCATATTATTTCATGCCCCACTTCATGTCCTATATAATGGGCATAGAATTTGTAAAAATATAGACTGATTGAAAAGATTCAATTTCTGACAGATCTACAAGGTAAAAAAAAAAAAAAGAATAATCAGTTGAAATGAATCTGACATTTTTTAAAGTAGAAGCGAAAACACCTGAAAATCCCTGAACTCCAAATGATTTCCTTTGTTGTTTAAGGTGCTTGAGCTGTTTATTTTAATATAAAATCAATGTATAATTATTATAGAAAATAAAAACACAAACAAGCAAAAAGAGAAACATAAAGTGCACTCATGTGTCTGCCTGCCCAGAGGCAACCATCATTAACACCATGGTATACATCTTTCCAAGGTCTATTGTATGCATGGGTATAATTACTGTTATTTGTTTTGTTTTGATTTTTGTTTTATACAAAAGCAAGATTATACTATACCTGCAGTTATGAAGCTTGCTCTTTTACCTAATATTACAATGTGAGTACATTTCCATTTCAATAGGTACATTTTTGCAACATCACTTCAAGGGGCTCATTGTATTCCAGGCCTTCCATTGTGGTAGGAGGGTACCACAATAAATTCACATGTTTAGCACTGGGTCGTTTACAATTATTTTCGTGATGACGAAAAGCACAGAGGAGGCATAATTGATTTAAATGAATTGGAAATTAAGAATTAAAGAGTAAAAAAAAAAAAACTCTTACAACATATGAAAAGCAGGCAAAAGTACTTAAAGATCCGGAAATCTTAACAAAATTCTCCCCTGGAGTATGCGCAAATTCCCAAAACCTGATTGGATAGATTCATTTTAGCTCACCTTGTTATTTTGACCATTGTCATTGTACTTAACCAGTTTGTGTAGCCAAATTATCTACAACACAGTTCATGTTGCTGCAGGATGAAGATGAAGGCAAACAGTGCACGGGAAGCATCTAGAGGGGCCTTGACACGCAGTAGGCTCTCTATTAAATGCTGATTCCTTCCCTCTCTTAGCAGTGTAAGGACTAGGCCACCACAGGCTTTGGTGGGTATCCTTTAGAACTAACAAACTCACTAGGTTTCCCGCATGCCTTTGCTCCATAGACCCCAGTGCCACCAGCTGCCAACAAGGCAGAAGGGGGCCCAATGTCCTCTTAAAAAGAGGAGAAGCTCAAGCCATTTCCCAGCTCACCCTTCAGTAAACACTGACAGAGATTCAGGGTGTGTCAGGCCTTGCTGCAGGTGCTGGGGACACGAAGGGACAGTAAGACATGGTCCCTACTTTCGAGGAGCCCACAGTCTAAGGGGAAAAGGCCAAGGACATATACAACCCATTATGGTGATCCGAATATGAGCACAGACCTAGAGCGCCTGAGTCAGGGAGGCTCCATCCTCAGGGGCTAATCTGTGAATGACTGGCCGGTGTCCCTTCACCCCATCATAACTGTTCCCATGTGCGTCACTGCAGGTCATCAATGCCATTGAGCAGGACTACCGGCTACCCCCGCCCATGGACTGTCCAGCTTCCCTACACCAGCTCATGCTGGACTGTTGGCAGAAGGACCGTAACAGCCGGCCCCGCTTTGCAGAGATTGTCAACACCCTGGACAAGATGATCCGGAACCCGGCAAGTCTCAAGACTGTGGCAACCATCACCGCCGTGTGAGTCTTGTGGAACACGGTGCTTCCTAGGTGTGGGTGGTCTCATAGCCATGGGCAGGCCCAATAGCAAGGCTGCTAGCCTTTTGATCTATTGACAGCAAGAGTGAGGTGGCTAAGCTTATCCACTAATGGAAGAAACGCCAAGATTTCTCCTTTCCTTTTTCTTTTCCACCTCTCTAAAATATTCCCCACTTCCAGCATGGGCTATGGACAGATACCAAGATACCCGTCTGGGTCTCCACCTTCTGCTGGCTTCAGATAGGCTGGACGCTGGGCTCTGTAATAATTGAGTGTATGTGATGGGCGTGGTAATGAGCCCCACCTCTGGGAGATCTTGTTTCCAGAAGGCACCCTTTATGTTAACCACACCAGGTAGAGCTGCAGACTTGGAACCTTGACCCACCTATTAGCAGGTAAAAGCCCTGATTGCTGTGGGACACAGACATACAAAGCCATTGGATTTGTTATGAGCAAATGCACAGAACAACTTTGGGCTCCTGTCAGCAACTGTCAGCTGTACATTACTCTCTACATTGCAGTATTAGCTGACTGACTAATTGATCTTTTCAACCAAAGTTTATTGGGTACTTATGCTAAGCACTGTGCCCATTGCTGACAGTATAGAATGAACGAGATAGACATGATTCTGGCCTTCATGGAACTTAGAATCATTTAGGAGGGGCAAACCCAGATGATCACCCAAAGAAATGCAAACTTGAGACCTTGATTGCTATTATGGCAGGGAGGTGTGTGGTGCTGGAGAACATGGATACATACCTTACCTGGTATCAGGGATGCATCCCTGATGAGTGTTCTTTCCAGTTGAGCGCTGAAGGGAGAGAATGCATGAACTGAAGGAAAGGAGGATAGGAGGAGAAGGACCGGTGTTCCAGGCCTAGGAACAGCATATGCAGAGCCTCGAGGGTGGGAAGGACAGGGCCAGTGTGTTCAGAGTCCAGTCTGTGAGGGGACTGGGTCAGGGGTGAGGCAGGCAAGGTGGGCAAGGGCCAGACGCTCAGAGCCTATAGGCCCAGCTAAGACTTCTGGGCTTGATTTTCAGAGCAGCGAGCACCCATTGAAGGGTTTGACATGAATTGGGGTTTTATGCACATGATACACCTGCATTTTTCAAAGAACACCAGGGTAGAGTGTGGACCTTGTGTCGAGGGGAAGGAACATGCTTGAAGAAGACAGGCAGGAGAATATTGCAGCAATAATGACAGAGAAGATAGGGTCTTAAGTCAGAGTAATGGTGCAGAAAGAGGTGGATGAATTTAAGAGATTTTGGAGGTCAAATCTTTAATTCTTGGTGAAAGACTGGGCATGGGTGTTGAGGGTTGAGGGATATGTCAAGGTGGCACCCCACTTTGTGGGTTGGGTAGCAAGGTGTCTGCTTTGAGAATGTGCCAGAGAAGGTCAGTGGAGGGCTGATCTTTTTCATTTATTTCAATTAGCTGAGGATAGAACCAGGAAAAAAAAATGTTACCAATAGATTTGGGAAGGTTATAGTGAACTTTATATATTTTTAAAAGAACCGTATCTTTGGATGGTGAAGCTCTTCGATTCCAGTTTACCGAGGAGATACGGGCCTTCTCTTCCCTCCAGACTGCATGCTGCATCAGTCTCCCTGTCTGGGCCGGGTGATGTGTGACAGAGCCCATAGGCAGGGGTACTGGCCACCTCGCCTCCAGAATTCTTTATGGAAAGAAGGGTCAGGGCAGGGCTCCCGTGTAATCCGCATCCTGTCAGGAAGGAATCTTCATCCTGCGTGAAGTCTGCTGTCCACCCAGAGTGTGGCTCTGTCCACACACCTCAGCAGCTGTGGGCTCACCTGCTCCTCTCTCTCTCTCTCTCTCTCACAGGCCTTCCCAGCCCCTGCTAGACCGCTCCATTCCAGACTTCACGGCCTTTACCACCGTGGATGACTGGCTCAGTGCCATCAAAATGGTCCAGTATAGGGACAGCTTCCTCACCGCCGGCTTCACCTCCCTCCAGCTGGTCACCCAGATGACATCAGAGTAAGTGAGGGGAACAGCCTCCTTGCCGCCTGTGGGTGGGAAGGATCAGGGTCCTTCCGTGCTGTGGCTCATGGTACCAGTCTCGATCTCTGGCCTCACCCCCAGAGCTCCACTTCTGTATAGAACCAGGCCTGGTGGGGAAGTGCCATGGAAAGGTGGAAGGGTCGGGTGGCAAGGCTGAGATTCATCCTGGCCCCAAATGAGCGCTCTTCCAAGTTGCAGCCATATGTCATTTGCCTAATCATCAAGAGTCTCTCCTCCACGTAAGTTTTTAAACTTAACCCATCAAAAAGAGCATCCCGATGGAAAGAACACAGGCAGCCAGCACTTTAAGCAACATAGCAGAGGTGCTGCACTGACTGAGCAACAATCCCAGACGTGGGGGGGCTTGGGTCCGTACTTAGATAGTGCTGCTGAGTAAGCAGACTTTTCCATCCCCCGCCAATTATTTACCAGTCTGCAACTCCCACAGGAGGATGGAGGAATACGAAAACTAAAATTATTCAAATACGATGAGAGCCAGAAAGGGTCTTAAACATCCATTAGTCCATCATTTCCCCAAGAATGTTCTGAGCAGCACCCGTTCTGGGAAATGTTAATAGGTTCTCCTTGGAAAACGTGTCCCCCGGTCAAATAAATTTGGGAAATACTGCACACTTTATCACCCTTTTGGAGATTTGCTACACATATTAGCATTGTAAAGGCCACGAGAAATCCTGAAAGAAAAACCCACTGAAAATTCTTAAATGCCGTGGATCCGTATTTTGGAGGGGTAGGGTTTTGCTGCACGGTAGTTTGGGAAATAATTATCTAGTTTTGTCCCTTCCATTCAGCAGATTCAAAAAGGAGGTGAGTTAGTGCCGGAAGCTTCAGTGCTCACGAGTGGTAAAGTGGGGGCTAAAGCCTTCTTTCCTGAAGGCCACTTCCATCTCCTCCTACCAGTCCGCCCTGGGGGCACAGCATGCCCATACTTTGTGACACCCTGGAGTGATCTAGGAATCTTTAAAAAAATACCGATGACTGACTTCCACTCCTAGATCTTCTGGTTTAATTGGTAGGAGCTGAGACCTGGGCATCGGGATGTTTAAAACTCCCCATGTGATTCTCAGGTGCAGCCAAGGCTGGGAACCACTGGACTGAAGTTGGCAAGGGTCGAATTTTGAGTACACACACCCAGCTAGAGAGGACCTCACCGGCCACCTGGCCCACAACGTGTATGGACAATATGGGGGTTGGTGGCCTGTGACACACGTTTCCCAGGTTAGAGGATCGGTCAGTCCTCCAGGCAAACACTTACAGATCACCTGTTATGTCTCGGTCACCGTGCTAGGTGCTGGGATTTCCTCCTGCGGTGGGCCAGTTGCTGGGTCCCTGGGGAGAGGGGTGGTCCCATCCAGACCCAGCATCTGAACCCCAGAGAAACAGCTTCTGTCCCAGACTACTGCTTTGCGGTCAGTCTTCCCGGAGTCCCGCTGTACCTCTCTGAGGTTGATTCTTGCCAGAAATGATGGAACCTCCACTTTCTCCAGGGAGATGGCTTGAATGTGCATCTAGCCTAGGATCCGTGAAACATCAGAATTCATTTTTTAAATGTGGCTTCATTTTTCTGTTGATGCCTAAAAAAGGCAGTCCCTGCCACTATGAATTATTGTCAGGCATCACCAAAAACAAACACACACACAAAAAGAAGCAGCAGCACTTACCAGTGGAAAATCAGGTTCCCCATCTTGCAGCGCTGACGTGGATGCCCTAGACGATTGGAGAGCCTGGATTCAGGGGCCGAAGTGGGTGCTCATGCTGGTGGGGCTGCTCCTGCTTCCCCGCTGTGATATGGCCGTCACCCCCCCCCATCCCCCACGACTGAAGGAATCAAATGGAGTGATTTCCTCAGTCTGGAAAAGGAAAAATTAAGGGATTTAGTTCAAAGTAAAAAAATGTCCACACACTATTGGAACAATTTAGTTTGTTTCTTTTTTTTTTTTTTTTTTATTGAGAGAGACAGAGAGAGAGCATGAGAGAGAGGAGGGTCAGAGAGAGAAGCAGACCCCCTGCTGAGCAGGGAGCCCGATGCGGGACTCGATCCCGGGACTCCAGGATCATGACCTGAGCCGAAGGCAGTCGCCCAACCAACTGAGCCACCCAGGCGCCCCCAATTTAGTTTGTTTCTTGAGAGATAAAAGATGGAAAAAGAACATGAGCAACGAAATAAAATAGATTGCAGGACAATTTGTGAATTTGAAATTCAAGCATGCCTCTCAGAAGTGTTGGCTGAAAAGACACGGACAATTTGACAATCTGAGCCAGCTGCAGCCATGAGGGGGTTGGCCACCAGCTGAAAAGAAGGGTTGAGGGGAGCACAGGAGCCTCCTCGTGGGGAGTCATCTGCTATGCTAGGGACAGGGGCATTTGAAGGGGGATAGAGTCAGGACCTTAGAAGAGGTCTGAGAGCAGCCCTACAAGGGTGGCTAAGAACCAGGTAGTCTTGAGTTCGAACCCAGCTCCACCACCAGTTATCTGTTTTGTGATCTTGAGCATGTTACTTAACTTCTCTGAGCCCTACTTGCTTTGTCCATAAATGAGCAAATAATAATAGTACCCATCTCATTGGTTTGTGGTGAGAGGTTAATGGAGTAGTGCAAGCAAAGCACTTAGCCTATTACCTGCCTACAGGATGCACACAAGAAACAATTACTGTTAAATTATTATTATTTACTTTGAGTGGTTTGTCAAAATTCATGAAATGCTTCATTAGGTATAAATGAGATAGTATATGGCACATGAGAAGTACTCAAGCAATGCTATATATTATTATTATTAACTAGGAAAAGATGCATGGGTCTCCCCCAAATTAAATATAAGCCATGAACTTGATCATTAAGACTCACAGCTTAAAGATGAACCCAACTCAAACCCTTATTCTAAACATATTACTTGAATTCCTGCTTGGGCAGATATTTGAAAGTTATTTTGAGATCACCCTTCTTAAAAATTCATGACATTAAAATTCAAACAGAGGCAGAAAATGGAAACTCAGGGGAAAAAACATCAGAAAACCCAGCAAACCCCACATCTTTTCAATCTCAGTGGGTGATCACTAATTTAGGCAGAAAGCTCCACAGCATAACTAAAGCCCCATATAGTGTGTGCTTGGAGTGTATAAAAAAACAACACAGAGGAAAGTTCCAGTCCACCTAGGGTCAGGGACACAAGGAAGGGGCTGCTTCAGAACCCATAGGTGAAGAACAAGACACAACACTTCCAGGACTGTCTAAGTTGGAGGGGCCATTGGGGACTAAGGCCACTGCATGAAGCAAGTGAGATTGAGCAAAAAAATATCTAGGTAGGCGCTTGCCAAAGACTTGGATAAACTTGAGTCTTGGATTTTAAACACTTTTATTTGTCTACCCAGCTATATCAAGAGCTTGCCTTCTGTGATGAGTTTTGATCCGTGAAAAGCTGCCCTAACACTAAAGTGCCTTTTTTTGTGTGGCTTTCTCCCCCCTAGAGACCTCCTGAGAATAGGGGTCACCTTGGCAGGTCATCAGAAGAAGATCCTGAACAGCATTCATTCTATGAGGGTCCAGATGAGTCAGTCACCAACGGCAGTGGCGTGAGAACTCTCATTTTCTGGGGGGAGGAGAGGAAGGAAAAGGACCAGTCTCAAGAGGGAATCAGAGGTTGACCACTGTGGAACGTTCTGGAAAGATTGGCTTCTCGGCTGAGAAATGCATTACATCAGTGAAGAAGAAACTGGACCTGTTCTTAATAGGCAACCTTCATTTCTCAGTGACAGAGCATGTTTCAGATGCTGTGGGAAACCAAATCTATGATCATAAAAATACGAAAAGGTGATGTTCAACAGAAGTGAAGACAAAACGGTATGCATCGGGGGAACCAAGAGTAAGCTCGGCTCCCACCCTCGGGGCACTGGAGTCACCCATCCACAGGAAGAAAGGGAAGGAGGTAGAGGGAAGAAACAGGTAGTTTTCCATTTTCTTCCTCACCAATGACATTCTTTTCTTTTCTCCTTTTGTATTCCTCCCCACGAGCCCTCTCCTTCTCCCACATCCATTTCCCTTTGCTCATGACTCGTGTAGGGAAGTTCCTTCAAACAAACCCCAGCTCCTGAGTCTCCAGATGTCGTTCTGTCAGTTGCCAAAGGACTTTGCTGACCACTGCATGGGGGATCCAACCAATTCAATTAATGTCTTCATATTGAAGAAGAGATGTACCTTCAATTGAAAACCTTGTTTTTCTTTTGTTTGCATTTTCTGCAAAAAGGAAAAAGAAACCACAAATTGGAAAAAAAAAAAAAAAAAAGAAAAACCTGTTTCCGTGTGCAGGAGCACACACATGTATGTCTGTGTTCTAAAATGACTGTGCTTCTTCGTAACAGATGCAAACAAGAAAGAAGAACCGGGAATTTGTGTCTCTGCCCCCGGAAAATCCAAAGGGGCTGGAACGTGTTGTTGGTTTGGTGTTCTGGTTGGCCCAGTTGGCCCAGTTGGCCCAGTTGGCCTATGGGCTCAATGGGGAGAGAGGGCAGGGAGAAAAATAAAATGAAAGTGGGAAAAAACTCTCAGGAGCTTGCAAATTCAGACAGGAAACAGGTGAGTGGTTTGAATTGGAGGCAGTGTGGGCCATTCTAGAATGATACTGACTGATTAATTATTCTTGGTAACATCTGAAGAGAAGGAGAAGGAAAGTGTTTCTTGGAGAATGTTCTTCCACATCCCTGGAATCTGCAATTCAAGAGATGGCAAGGGAGAATTCTTCTTACCTGATCTGTGGACTGGCTTAAGCCGTGTGGCATCCGAGGAATGTTTCAAATGTGTCTGTGTTTCTCTGCATTCCTTCTTGTACCTCATTGTTCAATTTGCTTTTGTAAATTCCACTTAACATTTAAATATTTTTAATTTCTCCTTTTCTCTTAATCTCCTTGCTAATTTTATCTGTCTAATTAAAATGAGCAGAAGCATGTCTGGGTTTACATAGAATGGTGTCAGAGTGTGTGTTCTCAGACCCTAGTGGGTCCATCCCCGAGTTACAGGAGAATCCTTAACAGTTGTCCTTCTTCCCCTCATATGGGAGGGAAGGAATACATCCCAGACCTTGTGACTCCCAAGGAGCAGAATATATTAGAATCGCTCTCACTGATGTGACCCAAAGGAAGAACTGAATAAATATGAGGCTCTGAAGCCTCAGATGTGCAGCTTACGAAGTCACTGGCAGATAAATATAAACAGTCACCAATAATAGACTATCAGCCCTGATTTCAGTTTGCATACTGCATTTGAGAAGTTCATATCCAGGCCAGTTTTGTAAAAGCCACGACAGCCAATTTTAGACTGCTGGCTTGTGGTATGTCTGTGAACACGCAGTTGGATGGGAGAGTGTGAGGCAGGAAAAGAAGCCACAGTCCCCATGTAGCTTACTGAATGCAAATTTAAGGTGAGATGAGCCTTTTCCCCTAGTCCTAGGTAACACATGGTACTGGGGGAGGTCTTACCTTCTGAAGCCCCTTCAGAGAGGCTCATGGGCCCAGGGGTACAGCTCTGATGCAGGCGAGCCCCATCTTAATGCATCACTCTTGTGCTTAACCCCTGGGGGACAAGAGGAGATGGACAGAACTGTCTCAGCAGATTTGCATATGGTTGCAAAGGGCCCCCACCCAGCCGTGTAGCAGGTAGAAGAGAAAACTTCCCCTTATTAATGGCTTGCCAATTCCATGCACAATTTGCTAATTACCCCAAAGACCTCAATCCATGAAGTGTCTTACAAGTCTAGGCAGTTCGGCTAATCTACTCTTAATTTTCCACAGGAATGAATTTTAACTTGTCACCAGATTTCTCAGGCAGCATCCTTAAACTGAAATCCTCACTGTTCCTTCACTAATGCCCGCCCACCTTCTGACTGTCAACAAAGCAAGGTCAAGGTGAAGGTCGTGTTACGCCCTTGGGTTTTGTTTCACCGGAAGATCCTACAAAGGCGACAGAGAGTGTGAGAGGGAGAGAATCCTGTAGCACGGGGTCAATCCTTAACCTTTCTGGGCCTCTGTTGCCTCTTGTGTCTAATCCGATAGTAGTAACAACCTTTGATGAGGCCTAACACTCCTGAGCTAGGTCTCTCTGCCAAGCGCAGTGTAAGTACTTCGCATCTATTAACTCTCTTCCTCACAAGCATCTTATAAAGTAGTAGCAGATGCTTTACCACCCCCAGTTTTCAGATGAAGAGACAGACACGAGACCTTCCCGGCATCACACAATGGTGGAGTCAGGATTTTGACTCAGGCAACCTGATTCCGTGTTCTTATCCACGATCCCAGTGGGTCTCGCACTTGAGCGTGCATTAGCATCACCAGGAGGATGTGTTGAAACACAAAGCACTGGGCCCCACCAGTGAGTTTTCTGACTCAGTAGATCCGGAGTGGAGTCCAAGAACGTGCCCTTCTCACAAATTGCCAGGTGGTGCTGATGCTGCTGGTCCAGGGACCACACTTTGGGAACCACGGCACTTCACTAACCGGAATTAGTAATCGATGTAAAGTTCTTGACTCCGGGAGTGATAGTTATTAAAGCTCTTGAGCCACCCAGAAAGAGAGGAATGAACCCCCAGCCTCTTCTTGGGCACCAAGCAATGCGAGAAGCTGGTCTCCTGTGTGGAGCTATCTTTGTCCGTTGATGGTGTGGCTCCAGGAGACTTTACTCACACTCTCAACAGAGCTCCCTGGGGAGAATGCTCCCTGGCAGTGAGGCCCCAGGCCTCTGAATTTCAGTTAGACGTGCTACTTTAGCATCTGGCAGAGGATGAATTCCAATTCGGATGGTTCCTTAAAAACCCACTCTGCACAGTGGGCGGTGGCCTGTGGCCCTCCGAGCCAGGCTAAAGAGATGGAATCTAAGGCCGTGCTGCGCAGCCCAGGTTATGGCTTCCAGAGAGGGGTTCTCTGCCAGGCACGCCTGCAGCCGCCGAGGGTCATGTGGGTGAGCACTGCCCAGGGAACAGGTGGGCGATGTTTCATTAGTGCTCCTGGCTCAGGGGTTATGGCAATGGAGGTGATTTGTGGGAAAGCCTTAGGCACTATGACCCAGCTGTCTGTGCTCTCTCCCTGCCCTCCCCTAATAAAGGGAGACGGATGAAGCGAGTAGATCCATGTACAGAGCAGGTGTTCACTGTAGCATCTGGAGACCACCGGAGCTCAGACCTGTCCAACAGGTACCTATGTTACTAAAACCACTTGCCTGCTCTCTCCTACCACCTCCCCATGCCCCCGCCCCCCACAAAGTTATGTGTAGAGCTGGGTCAGTGAGGTCCCCTAGGATCACTGAAATTGCTGAGGTCCCTGAGTATAATGGAAATTAAGTAAGGACAGAAGTTACCCTTGGCCATGCCTTTGTGAAAAGAACAGAAACCAGTGAGGATTGATGAATAGAATGGCAGGAATACTGGGGGCAGGAGTGAGACATCAGGCAGGAGGGTGAGAATCTACAATGTGCCAGTTAAAAGTGCAAGATTCTAACAGCTAGATTTTGTTCTAAGAAGGCCTTTGTGAGCTAGCCTGGGAACCTCATTATCATTTCAGAATAATAATGGCTTTGGCCCCAACTGAGTAAGGGTATGATTAGGTCCCTGGCAAGTGAAGCAAGGGAGAAGCCCAGCCATGATGGAGTGTAAGCAGCAAACAGATAGCATCCAGAGTTCTCTGCCACCAAGAAGGCTCAAAGCACACTTAAGATCCATGTCACAGGGAGTTTTGCATTCATTGAGATGCCTTGCAGTTCATATAGAAGTTTCAGGGTCATTTTCAAAAGTAGCCAGACGTTTTTGTATTGTCTAAGATATCAGTAGGGCTGGGGGTTGGCGGTGGGAGAGGGGAATCACTGAAGCCTCAGAAAGGTCATCCCAAGGGGGAGGGGGGTGGCTGGATCACACCGAAAGGTCATTCAAGTTGATCGAGGTCAAATGGCAACTATGTTCACCACTAGGGAATCTCTTAAGACTAGTGATTTCCAAATGAGAATATGTTCACAGGGGTCTGAGAACCAACTCTCAGTCCCTCTGAGAAAATGCCGGCCCTGGTGGTGGGCAGGTGGGGCATGATGTGTTCTGCAGATCCCGTTGAAGGGTAGATGGGATGGACAACTTTGGGCAGTAGTGGATGGACCTCCATGACACACCTGGGAGAAAAGGAGAGCCCTCTGCTCCTTTACCCCCACCCCTGCATCCCTCCTGGGCTGACCTTGTTATTACAGGCCCTTGATGGGTTCCCGTGTTGCTAGGAGTCATGACGTGGCACACAGCGTTCATTCTCTGCCAGAAACCCCTGGCGATCCCCAGAGTGAGAGTAGACTCAGATCATGTCCTAGTCACCTCTATACCCAACACCCAACACGCTGCCTAACACATGGCAGGTGCTCAATACATAGTTGGTGGTTTAAATAAGTTTGAGTTGAGAAAGTTTCACATATCATTATTTTACCTACAGAAGTCCATGACCTTAAACAGCATGCTTTTAAAGAAATTAATCCCTAGGTATTTAGTTGCAATCTTTCTCACTTATTCTTAACTGCTATCAATCGTAGGCTATTCTAATTTTAGTTTTGTGAAGTTTAACACACTCCTCTTCAACCCTGTCTGCATCTTTCACACGATGTCACAGTCTTCCCCAGAGGACTGGCCGGGAAAAGCAGCATCCCACCGAGTGTCAGTCACTGTGCACAGTCCCCACCAGGGACACAGCAATGCATGCAGCCCTGTCCTTGGTACAACGGAGGCAAATAAGAAGGTCAGTGAAGGGCAGTGAGCAGCCCATCTGTCTGAAAGTAGAACCAGGGCTCCTGTCTTGCCAGGTTGATATCCAGCTGGGCAGAAAGGATGGTGGGACTTCCCTTGCCATGGAAAACTTTGTGTCTTTTACCACTCCCTGTACACTGGGACTTTCTTCCAAGCGTTGTTTTGCCTTCCAAAATCCACCCTTCCTCCAAGATTCCTGTAGCCACTCATTCCCCAGAGAGGAAAAAAAGTTGAATTAAGAAAACAAAATTATGAACAGATAAACCACTTCCAAGGTCCTGAGATACTGAGCCCATGCTATTTTTTTCTTTTAAAATATAGAGATTCTCTTCTCTTTAGTTTTCTTTCCT
Organism: Leptonychotes weddellii; assembly: GCF_054177405.1. Taxonomy (NCBI): domain Eukaryota; kingdom Metazoa; phylum Chordata; class Mammalia; order Carnivora; family Phocidae; genus Leptonychotes; species Leptonychotes weddellii. The sequence goes on from NC_138369.1 coordinate 79,045,959, forward strand.
GCTATTTAAATTTATATATACATATACATTAGGAACGACGGCAGCTCTGGAAATGGCTTTCTGACACAGAGTGGATGACAGGTTCTAGCTACGATCTTTATAGGAGAACTCAACTTTGTACATAACTTCAACAGGGAAATAGACAGAGCTATGGCAGCACAGAAAACCGCACTGCCATTGTCTTAGGGGGTCAAAGAAGGCATCCCTGAAAGGCGTCTGCTAAACTGGAACCTGAGGAGTGAAAGCACTTAGCAACTGGGAAAAGGAGATGTGAGTGGTGGAACTGGTCTTGTAGGTGAAGGGAACAGCATGGACAAAAGTTCCAAAGCCACAGAGGAAGTAGCATGTTTGTGGGACGACAGGCTGTTCAACAGGGCTGGAGAATAGAGTGCTGTATGTGGGTGTCTGGAGGGGTAGGCGGGGGCTAGATCATGCAGGATCTTATATGGAGTAAGGAATCTGGAAAGTGGGTTGAAGCAAGGGAAGTATATCTTATATAAATCACTCTGGCCACAAAATGGAAAATGGAGTCGGGGGTACAAGACTCAGTTCTGGGAGACTAGTTAGGAGGCTGATGCAATAATGTAGGCAAAGGATGATGGTAGCCTGGGTGAAGGCATGAAGTAGCAGTGGGGATGGACTGATTCAAGAAACATGAAGAAGGTAAAAAAAAAAAAAAAAGAAACATGAAGAAGGTAAGATCAATAGAAGATGGAGGTGGATTGGCTGTCAGTGGAGAGGTAGGGCAGAGTCAACGATGACAGCCCAAGTTTCTGGTTTGGGCCACTGAGTGGCTTTGTATACCATTCACTAAGGGATACAAAGGAGGAAGAAACTGAGGGTGAGGGAGAACAATATGAATTTGAATTGCCCATGGGCCATTGGATATAGGGGTCTATAATTCAGCAGAGCGATCTGGGCTGATGACACAGATTTGGGAGTCATCCTTTCTCCAGATGGCCATTAAAGCTGTGGGAGTGGAAGTTTTTACTGCATGAGAATGTAAGAGCAAGGAGAGAAGTGGGCCCCCATGGAACCCTGAGAAGCAGCCTGATTTAAAAGATGTCCAGGCAAAGGGAGGCTCATGGAGGCATCAGGATAGAGCCACTGCAGAGAGTGAGGGAAAGCCAGGAGTGTGCAGGGTCTGTGGAGCCAAAGGAAAACCTTTTAGGGGGAGACAGCAGCCCCAGGGCCCAGCGCTGCCATGGAGGGCCAATACAAGGTAGAGTTTGAAAACTGTCCCTGGGTTTAGGCACAGGAAGTCGTGGGTGCCCTTGGTAGGGGCAGCGCTGCAGCAGAAGATACTAGCTGGATTGAGGAAAGAGAGGACATCACAACCTTTCAAGAAGCTTGACTTCAAAGGGGAGAAGAAAATCAGGAGGTAGCTAGATTTCTTCCCCTTTTGGTGGTTGTTATTTTGTTGTTTTTTAGCGGGAAAGACTTGAGTACGTTTGAAAGCTACTGAAACAGAATCCATGGAGAGAGAGAGAGAGGAGGGTCACCGAGAGAGTGGGCCTGGGAGGGCAGGGAGCACAGCCAGAGGGAGGAGCAGCTTAGAACGCGCAGTGGTCCAGTTAGATTTGGAGGATGAACGAAAGGAGGATGGCATGAGCTCCTAGCAGAACTCAGGCTCACTGTCCAGCCTCCTCACAGTCTCCTGGTCACTTAGTTCCCACATCCTCTTGTGCAGACAGTGGAAGAGCCGTGATTGGACCCAGGGGCCTCGCTATCACAACCTAGCATGACGACAGGCATGCCCGTTTCTGATGAAGGGGATGGGCAGACAGTGTCAGGGTCGTCTGAGAAATGAATGGGAAGTATCCCAGGCCCCTTTCTCACTCAGAATCCCTCTGGGGCTACCCGCCACCAATGGGATTTTGACCCCCCACCAATGGGACAAAGTTCAAAGTCCTGATCATGGAAGGGAGCCCTGTGCCCACCTCTCCAGCCAGACTGCCCACCAGCTAACACCTGCTGCCTGTCCAGAGCCTTTCCACCTAGTTTCGGTACTCGTGGCTATCCCTGTGCTGGGGACTCCTCCAACCCCATGCCCCCTCCCCACCAAGCCTTCGAGTCCATCGGGTCGCAGCTCAGATATCATGGGTCTGCTGAGGGTGGCTGAGTCTGCAGACTCAGGGCCCTCCATCTCTATCTCCTCAACAATTGTCCTTATGTCCATCACATTCAACCTTCTAGTCCATGAGCTCCTTGGACCATATCTGTCTGTATATCTCCAGCACCCAACATAGGGCCCACACGTAATAAATATTTGTGGGAGGGAAGGCATGACCAGGCCCAGGGAGACTAAACCCAAAAGGAAGGAGCATTCTGGAAGAGCTGGGGTAAAGAAATAGGTGAGCTCTGGAAATAGGCTAAGAGAGCCTCAGCCATAGAGAATGGAAGGTGTACCCGGAGGGGGGAGGCTGGGCTAGGATGGTAGTGAGAGGCCACAGTTGGTCACCATGGGATGGGAACCAGGGCAAGTTCATGGACATCCTAGTACGTGGAAGAGCCCAACAACAGGACCAACCAGGCAGACAGTGGGATTGGGATAGCTGTGTTTCAAGGTTAGGTCTGAGCTATGGGGCAGAGCCCAGGGTCAGAATCCCAGACTCCCAACAAATATAGTAGTGGGATGGAGAGCAGAGATTGGTAATAGCAAAGCAGAACTCCACACATTCATTAACTCAACATGTGTGAGACTGCTACCTGGCCAGGAAGACAGGTCAGATAATTCAGGGAGGACCCTCAGCTTTTTCACTCAAGCTTGGTGTCTGCTCGCGCAGGTCACCAGCCTCTTTAGCCACTGCTTCCCCAGCACTCACATGGGACAGACCCAGCTAAACTAGGTGGAGATGGGGGTTGTTCTTGGAGGATCTTCACTGCTGTAGGACACAGTCCTGAGTGTACACAGCAATCTTGACCTGTTCAGATGCTGTGACACGCGTTGAATGAGCAGGTGAGCAGCTACACGTGCGCTGGGAACTCTAACTGCTCTCACCAGGAGCATGGGCAGGAAATGAAGACTTCAGAAAGTGTCCCACATCTAAGCTGTACAAACAAAACACGCTGCTTCCAAATCTGAGCATTCAGCCCACCTTTTGCTAGATTGCTGTGGTTCCATGTTAACTCTCTGAGTCCCCACCCCACCCCCGACCGCATGTTGAAGCAATAGGCTTGATGAGAGCTGAGCCCCGCTCCCCCAGCACACACTAGGAAGGATCTGGACCCAGGAGGCAGAGCATGCAGGTGCCTGGCATTCAAGGTCTGTGGGCTTTGGCATGTCAACTGGGCTTCCACTGTTTGATCGCAGACATCTCAGGGATCTCTGACCACAATGAGGAGATTTTTCAGAAGCAGATAAGCTGATTAGGGCTCCCATACCAGATTTCAGTCTAGGAGTGAGAGCTGGGAGTGTTGTACATTTAGAATTTAAAGTGAATCTTTTTATCAGCTAATTAAAGGAGGTGCTCCTGGGGTGGGGGGCAGAATTATGGCCACTTGAGAAGTTCTCAAAAATAATAATCACAAATTCAATTGTGTAATTGGTAATAGAAACTGCTACTTTTTTTGAGTGTTTGCTACAAGACAGGAACACTCAGTATTTATACAACTGGTATTATTATGCCCATTTGAAAATTAGTTAACTAATACGGCTCAGAGAAGTTCCAGCCGCTTGTTGTAGATCACACTGAAGAGCCAGGACTTGAACCCGGGTGATTTACCTGGAGCGTATTCTTTCAATCATTCTGCCACCTGAGACATCTGGGAATTTCTACCGGCCACCCCAGTCCTGGCACATAGCATAGGAAACTTGTTTATACTCTGAGGTTTCGTGTCTGTAAACCGGGGGTGATATTATCTACTCCCCAAGGCTTTTGCAAGGGTGAAGTGAGGGGCCACATATAAATCACTTGCTCTAGTTCCTGGTTCTTACGGAATACTCAATAAATAGTAGCTATCAGTTTATTTTACTTCTAGGGATTTGGGAACATGACCTAAAAATAGAAAGCAAATTAGTGCCTGAGGTTTGTTGTAAAAAGTCTTCTTGCTTTCTGATAAAGGTCAATCCTTAACCTCTGTGGATTTGGGGGTTGTTTTTTGGTTTTTGGGTTTTTTTTTTTGAACTTCAAAGTTGCGTGTATCTGTCATCTTAATCATTTCTGCCCTTCACCTTGCATGTTTACAGAGATTGAAATCGAGCTTTGCCTTGTTCCTGGGTGGGTTTCCAAGCTGCCTGTCATATTGGACCAATGGTTGGATTCTGGAAGTTTCTTCAATATGTTGCATAGGCACTTACTTGCTTATTCTCACAGGCTAGGGGCCTGTCTTCCTGATACTAAACCTAATCTCTTCTTTGGATTAAAGCCCAATATCTGGGCCTATCAGTCAATAGGAGGAGTTTTCTTCTGCTAATAACTTTTCAGAAATTTTTTGGTGACCAGAAAGCCATTTTTGGAGGCCAACCTGCTGGGTTTCCGAAAGAGTACTCAGTGTACCATTGGTAGGCAAGTGGGTTTTAGGACATACATGTCCAAATTCTTCAAAATCATAATAGTTATACATTTCTTTTAATGTACACTAGAGAAAAATATATCTATCACATAAAATACATGCATTTTTCACAGATATTATGAAGTTTCCTTTTAAGATAAATTTATGCAAGCAAAACAGTGTCTTGGTTTTAAGAAAAAATAGCAATTAAATGATAATACAATTAATATGTGGATATGGCCAAAAAAAATCATGAAGGAGGGGATTGAAAAGCAGAGGCTAGGGAACCTATGAATCCTTCTCACTTTTCTTTGAATTTCCTACCAACCCCCGCACACCTCCCACAACACCCACTGCCCTATCGATTGTCCTAGAGTTTTAGCGGGAGCAACACCTGACCCGCCTCCTTTCTCACCTGGTGGCCTCCTGGCCCCCCTTCAAGCCTCAGCTCCATTCAAAGGCATCCCGAGGTCCTCCCACGTGGGTCTGCTGCTTGTCCTCAAGGCCCTGAGTGCCCTGTGCTTCTCACCATCGTGGTATCCTCTTGTCAGTATTATGATGCTCTGCTGATGCGTCTGTAATCCACCGTCCCAGACTGGGAGCTTCTCCAAGCCAGGGAGCATGCCTTACTCATGGCTGAATCTGCAGGCCTGGTGCTCAGCCATCACATAGTCAATCTGTTAAATAAATGAACTAATAATTGAGTCCATGCCCCTTTGCCATCAGTCGCCTCTGACAGGGAAAGCAAAGGACCAAAAATACGAATTGATTACAAGGTTTCTTCTTGAATTTACCTCACCCCAGGCTCAAGGTTGGGCCACTTCTCCTACAACTCTTTGGAATCATGTTTACACCACCTGCTCACATGGTTTTATTTGTGCTCTCGCTCAAGGAAAATGCAGCAGCTGAGCAGGGCACCTGGTGACGGGTCTCCCTGCAGAACAGAGCAGATGGCACCAAGACTTGCATCCACTTTGTCCAGTGGGGGAAGGGCTCCTTTGCTTAGTGGTGACCTCTTGTCTTACTCACAATCTGATATTTTCCAAATGCAAAGGGCCTCCTGCAACTTTGAAAGATATTCTCTCTGACATCCAATTTAACAATTAACCATTTTTTATTGTTTTTTTCCGACCATGGGGTTCATCTGCTGGGATGTTTCATAGAGAGGGCAGTTTGCCAAGCATTAACTTGTCTGGCCCAGGGGGCATAACTGTACTGCTGATTTCATCGGAGTGAACATCATTCCTTTGGTCTTATTTGCAAACTGTCACATGGTGATGGGAGTCAGTTAACTGTTTGTGGTTCTGAGTCCTATGGCTAGCCAGAGAGCAAAAAAGTCCAGAGCATCTCTTCTAAACTCATATGCAGCAGATCTAATCCAGGGGATGGTAAAACTTCTATAAAGGGCCAGAGAGTAAATATTTTAGACTTGCGGGCCATATGGTGTATGTCACAACTCTTCAACTCCACCATTGTAGTCTGAAAGCAGTCGTAGATGATATGTAGATGAATGGATGTGGCTATGTTCCAATAAAACTTTATTTACAAAGACAGGTGGCAGGCTGCATATGGTACATGGGCCTTAGTGTGCCAAGCCTGGTCCAACTAGTGGTTAAAAGCTCCTGCTCTTGAGTCAGGTCAACCTGAACACAACTTGCCTCAGGGAGACTAGAGAGACAGTGTCTGGAGTCAGGGAGGCTGTGGCAAAGTTCAGGAGCCCAAAATATTTGCAGAAGCCTTACCAACTAAATGCCGATCCTGGGACTGTCTTTCATCAGCCTTGTCAGGCAGTCCTTACCAGTGGTTTCTTCATTCTTGAAAGCAGTTTCACGAGAATCAGATTGTACTATAACCAGAGTGTTAACTCCGATATTATGGAAAGGTAGAAACCAAGCAAGTTCCTCAGGATATAACTGTGAAGTGAAAAGTAGGTGATAGCTCACAGTCAGTGTTAAAATGATCGTGGTCCTGGACTAAAGCACCCGGAAAGTGAACAGTCAGCCACCATGGACTCTGTCTCCTTGGCTGATTAGGGCAAATGATGACTTTCTCCAGGGAACCGATGGGGTCATGGGAAAGGAGATACATGCAAGCAGGTGACTTAGGAGAAGGTGGTGGCAGTGAAAGACTCAAAGAGAGTCTCTAAGAGGTCACAAATATCTATTTATTTACCCATGCATTAATCATTCACGGATCTCTACTGAATCCTGGAAATGCCAGGCACAGTCTTTGCTCTAATGGCACCACAGTCTCACAGGGGAGGAGAGACAAAACGAGGTGAGAAGTGCTGCCCTGGAGGCAGGAGTCCCGAGGGGGGCCGAGGAGGCTGGTGTGTGAAGGGTCGGCATCCTGGGTGAGGGATCTGGCAGGAATCGGGTGGTCATTTCTAGACAGCCCCCCGCTGTGCACACCCTGCCTAGGGAGAGGCTAGCTTGAGAAGCGGGGCCCCCCTCACAGGGGACCTCTGTCACCGGCCTTGATGAAATGACCCTGCTGACCCAGACACTGCCTGCCCCCCTCGCCCTGGCCCTCAGAGCCATCGGCCCACCTCTGTGGCCTCCGAGCCCCCCAAGTTGTCCTGAGAGCTTGGTAAAATTTATTGCACTTCACGTACCGTGAGGAAGCCGTCCCTTCTCCAGCACGAGATGAGCAGCAAGCAGAATGGGCTGCCTCACATGTGTACTTAGAAGAAGTAAGAGCATGACGCCTGGGTGGCTCAGTCAGTTAAGCGGCTGCCTTCAGCTCAGGTCATGATCCCAGTGCTCTGGGATCGAGTCCCACATCGAGCTCCTTGCTCGGCGGGGAGCCTGCTTCTCCCTCTGCCTGCAGCTACCCCTGCTTGTACTCTCGCTCACTCTCTCTCACCCACGCTCTCTCTTTCTAACAAATAAATAAATAAAATCTTAAAAAAAAAAAAAGAAGTAAGAGCAGTGAGAGAAAATTGGGTAAGTAAACCCAAAATGACTTTTTTTTTATAATGAAGGAATAAATCTCAGGGACAAGAAGCTACGTTAAGCCAGAGTGCACCACGATGTTTTCTTCTGCCACACATCAGATTTTCAGGAGGAATCCTGAGGTCACGTGGCCAACCAAGGGCTCTGCCCGCCCCAGACCAGAAAGTTGGGGATGCCACTGCTGGGGGTGAAGGTGGACGGGGACCTGGAGGGTCTCCACGCTCTTTGCTGCATTTCTGGAGAGTCTTGGCTACTTGCTTGGGCGGTTCGCACCCTGCGATTGCATCATCTCAGCCCTGCCCTCCGGCAGGATCTACGCTCCAAGGCCGGGACCATATCTCCGCATGGACTCCTCCAGACATATTTGACGTAACTGCCTCCTGATCAGCAGCCCCTCTCACGCACCTCTCACTCTCTGTCCCCTGTGCTCGCAGAATGCTTCTCAGTTGTCAGCTCCATTTCTATATTTCTATGGCAACCGCAACCCCCAGCCTCATTGCCTTTTCTCTCCTCCCCACCCTCCACCCCCTTCCTTTTGCAAGTAGGATTTTCAGGGAAGCTGTTGACAGACTGGTCTTCTAGTAATTTCCCTCATAAAACAAACAGCTGAGGAGAGGGAGTGGAGAGGCGGGGCTGTGTAGTGGGGCCAGCTCGGGGACTCCACAAGGGCACAGAGAAACTGAGAGTGGTGCGCACACAGAGTCCTGGGGCACAGCGAGTTCCTGTGGGCGCTGGAGGCCCCAGACAGGTGTCAGGGATAGGGCAGGTGTAAGGAAGTGAAGGCCACCAAGAGGGCACATCAGTGGGGGCCAAGGCAAGACAGCAGCTTAGGTTGCAGCAAGGAAGCCTGCCAGAGCTCAGGGAGGAGAGTAAATATTAATAGCTTTATTACATGCCTTTTTTATAAATAAAAGAAACATGTTTTTGGCTGCTAATGACCTTCAAATTAGCAGCTCTTTCAGAAAGCGCTTATGTATTTTTAATTCCAAACGTAGCTGAGTGTCAGTTGCAACAGCAATGAAAGCAGCAGGGCAGCTGGGTAGTTTTAAATAAGAGGAAACCCAGATCATTATTTTTGAAACTGTCAGCTTTTACGCCTTTTAATGGATTCACTTTCTCTCATCTCTCCCCCCACTTCTGTGGCCTTTGAAGTTTCCCAGGCATTCTCTGTGGGAGAGAGGAGCAGAGGAACAAGGCCTGCCATATGGAAGGACCTGGGCTTTAGTCCCCACCTTGGCTCTCAGGGTGTCACAATCACTGGCAGGGAGGCTTCAGCAGAGGGGCTTGCGAAGAGCATCCAAGAGCGTCAGAGAGAAGAATATGCCATCCCAAGATGCAGGATGCTGGGTAACAGGACTTAGGGCTTCCTTGTCCATCCTGCTCCTGATTTTAAGTCCTAAAAAAGAGAAATTGGAGATGTTGGGGTAGCAGATGGAGAGATGGGGAGATTAGCGAGGACGTAAAGGAGACACAAGACAATGAGAGGACATAGACAGGCAGAGGTGGATGGAGAAACACAGTGAGAAGTCGAGGAGTAAATAGCAAGCAAGCAATAGAGCAGTGCTTCTCAAAGTGTGGACCCCAGACCAGAAACAGCAGCATCACCTGGGAACTTGCTAGAAATGTAACTTCTCAGGCCTCAGCCCAGAAGTGCCGGATCAGAGAGTCTAAGGGGTGGTCCCCACGGTCTGTGTTTTCATAACCCTCCAAGGGATTCTGATGCTCACCAAGGCGTGAGGAGCACTGACCTAGAGCAGAGGAAGAAAAAGGGGAGCTTAGGGGTGAAGGGAGTGAGAAGGAGGAAGAGACGGTGGCAAAGGAGGAGGAGAAGGAGGCACACGAGGGACAAGAAATGGGGAAGTGAGTCTGAAGGACCCCGGACCTCCACCGCTCCACTCACATGCTCCACGTTGTTCTTAAATAGCCAGCTAACAGGCTACTGTTCCAACAGCCCCATTGACACCAGCACCCAGCCTTTACCAGTGACTTTCTGCGTGGAACTGACCCCCAAGTCACCAGTGACCCACAGCTGTATCAGGCTTCTTCTGACCTCAGGAGAGGATGCAATGTCATTTTGCTGGCCTGAAAAATGAGGATCATGTTCCTCCTTTGTTCATATGGGCTCCTGAGCAGCCCTTTCCAATGGGCACTCCATTTTTTACTTCAGCTACCAGAAGGATCAGCCTCCAGGTTGAATTTTAGGTAAAAGTTGAGCTCTTTTCCAAACTGGCAGGCTGATAGACAAAAAGCAAGGATATTTCCCATTGATCATGGAGTTCTTGGTGACTAAGGCATAGCTGCCTCTACATTTAAAGTTAACAAACACATGCCAATTTGTCTCCAATCCAGCCAATAGACTTTTATTAAGTGTCTGCCCCATGCGGTGACTCAGCCTGGCTGATACCCCATTATCACCCACCCACCCGGGGGCCTCTGCTCTCCAAGGCTGTGACTGAAAATAAGGACTCCTTCTGGGAGACCTCAACCCCATGCAGACCTCAGCCTGGTGTTTGCCTTCTCCAAAGACTGACTTCCTCAAGCAGCCATTCTGGCACCATCAAAACATCTTAGGCTCCCAGGACTATTCTGATTTTAGCAATGATAAATATAACTATTCATTTAAGAAATGTTTATTTAGTAGGAATTCTAAGCCACCTGGAAACAGGCATTATTTCCAAGTGCTTAGAATACATCAGTAAACAAAGCACAGATCTGGGTCTTCAATAGGAGCTAGCAAGGGGAGACAGACAACTAACAATAAACATAAATAAATTACCTAACATCTTTGCATGCGAAAGTGCTATGGCCAAAAGAAAATTGGAGAGCAGGAGAAGAGTAGTTTGCAATTTTAGTTAGGGCAATCAGGACAGAACTCATTGAGAAGGTGGGATTTGAGCAAATATTTGAAGGAAGTAAGGAAATGAGCCAGGATAGAAGAGTCTTTGCAAGAAAACACCATTGTAACTATGGCCAGGTATGTTTTAAAAACAGTCTGGTACACTAAAATAACAGCAAGTAGATTTTCCATATGGTATCTAATTTAAGCCTCACTATGCCCTAATGCATCAGGTATTATTAGTAGCATTTCACTGATGTAAAAACTGAGGCTTAGGAAGGCTTATGGTTTGCTTAAGGCTGTTCAGATAGTGGGTTGCAGAGCTGGGATTCCAGTCCTTAATGGACTGATCCTAAAACACACATTGTTTTTCTAAAACCTACCTTACCTCCAAGTGTGTCAAGGTGGATGTTGGGGTGCTGATAACAAATGGGACACAGAGCCCAGCCATGCAGACAAAGGGAGACACCACAGCCAGGAGGCACACTCTTCACAGCAAGGTCATCCCCAACAACTATAATCCAACTTTCAGAAAGGGTGAATGCTTCTCTGCCAAAGGGAATGGTCTCACACTAGAAAAGGTAAAACTCATGGCCAAGAGAAAATGCAAGTCTTAAACAGGAACAAAATAGTCAAGAAGGCTGGACATTCTAAGTGATTTCCAGTCTTCCAGCCCAGATGATCAGTGTTACAGGACTGTACTGAAGTTGTCTGATGGCAAGGAGTTGAGGCAATCTGGGTGTCCATTGCTGAGAAAACTGATAGCCAGAGTGTGGTAGACACACACCGTGGAGTGCTTGTGTTTCAGAGAAGAGACGACTAGATTTTCACATAGCAGCCTGCATGGATTTTAAGATCAGAGGGATGAGTGGGCAAAGCAAGAACTAGGAAGGATGTATAATATGACAATACCTATTTTACAAGAACGTGTATCACCAGAGTATCTGCATTGAACACAATAGAATGGTTGCCTATGGTTGGACATAGTGGGGATAATCTACCCATTTCCCCATTTATTTCACTTGCGGCTTTATAACTAGATTCATACATGTCTATATATACCTGTTTCTGGACACCTGAGATCCTTCATTAGCCTGCCAACTCTTATTCCAGGACAGCACTATCTTAATTATTGCAGCCTCATTACACATTTTAATGTTGTGTAACATGAGTCATCCATCCTTATTCACTTTCATAATTCTCATAACTATTTCACCTGCATATTTTCTAATTGAATTTTGAGATGGTTTTGTAAATTTCCAAAATAGTGGTATTTTTATTAGTATAGCTCTAAGTATTACGTTAATACGGGAAAGTAGCAATCTTTACTAGATATATCTTCTTTTTACAAATATGGCATTTCTCTGTATTTCAGCAATTAATCTTTTATAATCCTCAGCAAAGTTTTGTACTTTTCTTACAGATGCTATATATTTCTTCCAAAAAATTCCTATAATTTATGTTTTGTTGTAGTCAAGAGAATCTTTTTTTCATTATACTTCCTAATTTTTAATGTATATTTTATAATTATCAAACCTGTTAAGCATTAATATTATTAAATATTTATTCAGTGGAATTTGTTATTTCATTTGTTTTTTATTCAGGCACATAATATAGTCTACAATAAAAAATAGTGTTAATTCCAAGTTGGCAATATTTTTCATTTAATTTGTTTTCCTGCCTTATTGCATTGTCTGGGACTTCTAGAATAATATTCAATAATAGTGGTGGCACACATATTTATCTTTTTGCTTATTTAATGGAAAGGTCATTGTTGTTGTTTCATAATCAAGTGTGATATTGGTTGCTGCTCTGTATAGATATTCAAATAAGGGAGTTTCTATCTTTGTTGTACTAAGAATTATTATTTAAAATGAATATTTTATTTTTTCAAATGCATTTTAGCATCTATAGAGGAGATGATATATTGAATCAGACATGAATTCTTGAAATAAACTTTACTTCATCATGGCATGTTTTACTTCTAATTTACTGGTGGACCTGACATATTACAATTTTACTTGGGGTTCTTGCTTCTGTATTAATAAATGTGATTAGTATGTAGTGTTCTTATTTGTGTATTTGTGCTAGCCTTTTCAACATTTTATTATCGATGGCCCTGATTATTTAATAATCACATTTATTAAAGTATAATATAGAGGAAAAATTATCCAAATTATTAGTCAACAGCTTGATAAATTTTCAAAAGCAAATTCACCCATATAACCACCATCCAGATCAGGAAATAAGAAAACTACTAGCATCAAGTTCCTTTTCAGTCACTATGCCCCAGGTTATAAAAGTAAACAGGTAACTACTCTCCTGAGCTCTAAACCATAAATTGTTTTTGCTTTCTTATGAACTTTATATAAATGGAATAATATAGAACGTTATTATTTATTACCTGATTTGTTTTGCTCAAATCATATTTGTGAAATTCTTCATGTGTTCTTATAATTTTAATTCATTCATTTTAGTAACTATATAATATTCCTTTGTATGAATATAACCACAATTTGTTTATATACTCTATCGTTATACATTTGAGCCATTTCCAGTTTTTTATTATTATAATTGTATTATGAATATTCTCACATGTCTTTTGGTGTACATGTCCTTCAATATAAACATTTATGCATTTCTGTTAATATATACATAGAAGTGAAATTGCTGGGCCAAAGGATATCTGTGTGTCCTGCTTTAACAGATGCCCTCAAATAGTTTTCCTAAGTGTCTCCATAGCTGTCACCTTTTCATGTAAATCCAAGATGCTGCTGGGCCAGCCTGGTTGAGTACTTGAATATGCTAATTCCATTTGACAAGTCGGCTTATTGGGGACTTCCAAACTTGTTCATCCTTGTCTGAGTCACAAGGACTTTATGAATCCGTTGCTTACTTTCCACAAAGGCAAAGCTAATAGATGTTTTTCAAAAGGGGTGTATTTGAGCATTGTGAATAGACCCACATAGTCCCAAGAAACTTTACACAAAGAGCAGGGCTTGAATTTTGTCAGGGTTTTGAACCACCCTGCTGGCAGAGGTGTGATTACACCACAGAACCATCGGGACCCAGACTTCTGACTTGCCAACCAACAGGGTATCATTTATGCAGTGAAGGCTTTGGACATCAGGGAGTAGAGACAGTCATGTTGAAACCTCATTCACTGGTGGCAAATCACAGCACAGTTTAAGCACCCGTGGAAAAATACTAAAGGTTTCTTGAGCATCTTCCTTCTGATCCAAAGACTCTCCTCTGGACTTTATGAACATTCAAAATACATGCAAGTAAAATATAAGTAACAATTATATATTCAGCAGTAGAAGCCACAATTGTACATTTAATTGGCCCAAAAGGTCCCACCCACAAAATCATGTTAACTCCCTTTCCCCACTCTGAACCTTGCCCAAACCTCATTAGCTAAATCCTGGCAAAGGGTATGATGGTGAATTGGGCACCTGTGCTCAACAGAGCCATAAAAATTTGAATGTCTCCCCTCCCAGAAATTCCCTAGTGAACTCAGATAGGTGCATATTGCCTTCAGTACTCCTGGGGGCAAGAGGAGATCTTGGCCACATGACTAATCATCTTTCTCCCTAAAGTAGCTGAGATAGAGGGGGGTAGATGAATTGAGGGGACTGGACAGAGAGGGGCTCCACACCAGTAAGCAGTGCATAGCCACTTTCCATTTTGAGCAGTGCAGCTGCTACTCTCAGCTCAACCAAAGGAACTCCCATTGTTTTCAGCCTACCCAATTCTATAGGGAATGGTGAGGTCCTCATGGCTGATGCCCTGTGTTTCATTCTTGAGAACTCTTGACTCAACAGCCACAGCCTCAGTGACTTCCACCTGGGGCCATAGGGTTTGTGCCCCCTGGCTGGCTTGGGCTTAGCTCACACAGTAGTGGCAACTTGTTTGAGGAGTCCACATTAATCTGGGGCATCATTTCCCATTACTAAAATAACATCTCCTAAGTTCTCTGATTTCCATGCAAGGGCTAGGGAAATTTTCCAGGGTGGCAGGACTGACAGCGAGCATTTATCTAAATTTCTTTGGGTCAGTTTCTCATTCTGCAGGGGGTCACTTCCATCATTATTATAAACCCAATTCAGGGCAGTGAGACCCTGAATACTAGTTAATGACTCATTTATGGTTTCCCAGGGGAGTCTGTCCATTTTAGGAAAAAACTCTTAAAGCATCCAGAACCCACTGCAAAAAAAAATCTCCGAAACTTTTACTCTCATATTCAAACGGTTCCACGGTTGACATGATAGACTGCAGGAGGGTCTGAGCCATAAGATGATCCAGCTATTCCCATTCTTTCTCAACAAAGCATTATGCAAGGGGCCTGGGTGGCTCAGTCAGTTAAGTGTTTGACTCTTGGTTTCTCCTCAGGGTGTGATCTTGGGATTGTGAGATAGAGCCCTGGGTGGGGCTCCACAATCAGTGTGGAGTCTGCTTGTCCCTCCCTCCCCTTCTGCTGCTCCCCCTCCACCCTTCCCCTCTCCCCCCCACCGCCTGCATGAGCACACATACTCTCTCTATCTATCTCAAATAAATAAATAAATAATATCTTTAAAAAAACAAAAACAAAACATTATATATCCCACCCCATTCATCTCTCGAGTGAACAGTCAAAGATCTATAGACTCCCAGTTTCTGTACATAGTGATCACAAACCTCCCTCCTTTCAGCCTCCTGTCTCCAGGAGAAATCTTGCTATTAGTCATTACAATAGAGTGAACTTGAAGCTGACCACCAGATAGGCAAAGAAGTCCCTCCACTAGAGGGGAGTTGCCTAATCCAAGACCCAGTCCACAGAGCTGTTTTTAAATCTATTCCCCAGTACTTGCCCTGTAATGCCTCCCCAATTCCTTCTCATTAACAGGCAACAAAGCAGGGGACAATTTATTGCCTGGTTGAACATATATTTGGTTATGTTTGCTAAAAGTGTTGAAACTGTGGAGGGTCAAATATTTTATTCTATTTGCAAACTAATAAGTCACCCCAACACTGTTTCATGGGTGCTGTTCTACCAGAAGGGGTAACCAGAGTACCATAACTTTTGGACTGGTTCCTGAGCCCCAGTTCCCATAGGGTGACATGACATGGGCCAGATGGACCGACACATAACAGTGTGTTGCATTTCAGAAGAGGAATCCTGAACTTACTCAGCAGTAAGTTTGCCTTTTTCTCTAGAGGAAGACATTATCTTTATTATAGTGGACAGTAAACACGCCTGCATTTTACTCCAGAGAGTGACACCATCTCTGTCTACCAAGGCTATTCACTATGCAAATATTCCTGAGAAGATAGGCCAGAACAAAGGGCAATCATTGTCTCCTCATAAGACACGCAAGAACTCCATGGAGAAATGTCTCTCAACAAGTATAATTTACATAAGGTTCACCCTTTTGAGTGGTACATTCCTATGAGTTTCGAAAATCAGTCATATAATCATTACCACAAGCAATATAGAAATTTGTTAATCAACCCAAAAAGTTCATGTGATCCTTAAGCTGCTGATCAGACTTTGGCCTCTATAGTTTTGCCTTTTCCAAAGTGTTATATAAATGAAATAATCAAAAACATACTCATTTGTGTCTGGCTTCTTTCACTTAGCACAAAGCTTTTGAGATGAATCCTTGGTGTTACATGTATCAGTAGTTCCCTTATTTTTATTGCTGTATAGTATTCTGTTGTATGTATATATGATTTCTTTATCTATTCATCAGCTGATGGACATTTGGATTGTTTATGGTTTTTTTACTCTTATAAATAAACATGCTATAAACATCCAGGTACAGGTCTTTGTAGGAACATATGTTTTTATGTCTTCTGAGTAGTTTGGAGTAGATTCTTGGGCCACAGTATAAGTACATGTTTAACTTTACAAAAAAAACCTGATTATTGTTTTCCTAAGTGATTGTACCATTTTTCTTTCCTAGTAGCAGTGGATGAAAAAATGTCCTATCCCCACACTTGATACGATGTGGAATTGTTTTCATTTTGTTTTAAATTCTGGCCATTCTAATAGGTGTTCAGTGATATCCCATCATGTTTTTCATTGCATTTCTCTGATGTTGAATGATGTCAAGCATCTTTTCATGTGCTTATTTATCATTTCAAATGTCTCATTTGATGAAGCATCTGTGCAAGTCACTGCTTTTTAATGGGTTGTCTTTTTCTTATTGAGTTTTGAGAATTCTTTACATATTCAAATAGACTTCTTTTATCAGACTTTCTTTTTTTTCCCCCAGACATTTTCTTCCAGTTTATGGCTTGTTGTTTTATTTTCTTAACATTCAAAGAGACTAAGTTTTAAATTTTAATGAAACTTAATTTATCTTTTTTTTTAATTTTATGGTTTGTGCTTTCGTGTCCTATCTAATAGATTTTCACCCAACTGGAAGTAAAAAATATTTTCTTTTGGGGCACCTGGGGGGCTCAGCCAGTTGAGCGCCTGACTCTTGATTTCGGCTCAGGTCATGATCTCAGAGTCATTAGATGGAGCCCCACATTGGACTCTATGCTCAGCGGGGAGTCTGCTTGAGTTTCTCTCCCTCTGCACTTGCCCCTGCTCTCTCTCAAAATAAGTAAAGTCTTTTTAAAAATTCTCTTTTATGTTTTCTTTGTTATGTTTCACAGTTTTATATTCTATATTTAGGTTTATAATCCTTTTTGAGTTGTTTCTGTATATGATACAAGGTACAGGTTGAGATTGGTTGAGGGGTATTTTTTGGTTGCTATTTGATTTTTTGGTTTTTTGCATGTGGATATTCAACCATTCCATCAATATTTGCTGAAAAGAATAGATCTTTGATCTATTAAATTACAGGGGGAACTTCACTTAAAATCAATTGAACATATATGCTTGAATCTATCTCTGCTTTCTCTGTTCTGTTCTATTTACCTCTATATCTTACCTCTCATGATTATTACACTGTCTTAATTATTGTAGCTTTATAGTAAGGGTTGAAATGAGGTAGTAGGTGTCCTTTTGCCCTTCTCAAAATTGTTTTGGCTATTACAATTCATTTACTTTGCCATATAGATTTTAGAGTCAGCTTTCTGATTTCTACAAAGTGACCTGCTGGTGTTTTAATGGGGTTGCATTGAATTTATAGATTTATAGGTATAACTTTCTATTTGTTTAGTTCGTCTTTGATAGCTTTCATTAATGTTTTATAGTTTCAGAATACAAATATTGAGATATATTTTGTTAATATTTTGCATTTATGATGTTATTGTAAGTGTATCTTTTAAATGTGTATTTCCTAGTGGTCATCTCTAGTACCCAGAAATACAATTAATTTTTTTATATTGACATTGCTAAATTCACTTATTAATTCTAGGAGCTTTTTTGTAAAAAAAAAAAAGAAAAAAGAAAAAAAAGAAACCCTCTAGGACGTCCACATAGAGACTCATGTTTCTGCAAATAAAGAGTTTTATTCCTTTTCAATCTGGATGCCTTTTCTTTTTTCCTGCCTTCCTTCCTCCCTCCCTTCCTTCCTTTCTTTTCTTTCTTTCTTCTTCTTTTTTTCTTTCTTTCTTTTTCCTTATTGCCCTGGCTAGACCCAGACCCTCCAGAAAATGTGATGAGATGAGAATAGACATCCTTGCCTTATTCCTGATCTTAGGGGAGAAGAATTCAGTCTTTCACACTAAGTATGGTGTTAGCTGTAGGGTTTCTTTTGATGCCTTTTATTAGATTGAGGGAGTTCACTTCTTTTCCTAGTTTTGATGAGAGGTGTTGTTTTTTTTTTTATCATGAATGGATATTGAATTTTGTCAAATGTTTTTTTCTGCATCTGTTGAGATGATCACATTTTTTCTCTTTTTAGGTTGTAATATAGCAAATTGTATCAATTGATATTCTAATGTTAAACCAGCCTCACATTCCTGACATAAATCCAGTTTGGTTATGATGTATTATCCTTTATAATATATTCAGGTGGCTAAAGTTTTGTTAAGAATTTTTGCATCCGGGCGCCTGGGTGGCTCAGTCGTTAAGCGTCTGCCTTCGGCTCAGGTCATGATCCCAGGGTCCTGGGATCGAGTCCCGCATCGGGCTCCCTGCTCCGCGGGAAGCCTGCTTCTCCCTCTCCCGCTTCCCTGCATGTGTTCCCTCTCTCACTGTGTCTCTCTCTGTCAAATAAAGAAATAAAATATTTAAAAAAAAAAAAAAAAAAAGAATTTTTGCATCCGTGTTCATGAGGGATATTAACCTGCTGTTTGCTTTTCTTGTATCCTCTTCTTCTGGTTTTGGTATTACTTAAATCTTGGCCACACAGAATTGTGGCCAACATTAGAAAATGTTATTTCTTCTTAAATTAAAAAAAAAAAAGTCTGTGCAGAGTTGATATTTCTCTTCCTTAAGTGTTTGGTGGAAAACCCCACTGATATGAACCAGGCCAGGGTTCTTTGTAGGAAGTGTTTTAACTACAGACTCAATTTCTTAAGTAACATAGGGCTATTCAGGTTATCTACTTCTTGTAAAAGTTTGCTGTTTGCATATTTCAAGAAAATTTACCATTTCATCTAAGCTTTTAAAAATTTATTGGAATGAAATTGTCTATAATATTTTCTTAAAAACTTTTTGATAGCTATAGTATCTGTATGGGTGCATATCTCATACCTGATATTGTTGATTAGTGTCTTCTCTCTCTTTTTCATAATCTGGTTAAAGGTCCATCCATTTTTATGATCTTCTCAAAAAAACAGCTTTTGTTTCCATTGATTTTATCTGTTCTTCTGTTTTCTCTTTCATTGATTTCCTCCTTGGTCTTTATTATTTTCTTTCTTCTACTTACCTAAATTTAATTTCCTCTTCTTTCCTTGAAGCTGAGATAATTGATTGATCTTTCTTTCTTCTTTCTTTTCTTTTCTAGGTGTTTAGTGCTATAAACTTCCCCTAATTACTGCTTTTTTACATGTTTTTAGTTCCAAATATTTTCTAATTTCCCTTCTGATTTTTTTCTTTGATCCACGAGTTTTTTGAAAGTGTGCTATTTACTTACAAACATTTGGGAATTTTTAAGATATTGTTCTTTTATTGATTTCTGGTGCAATTCCATTTAGGTCAAGGAATAAACATTTTATCATTTCAATCTATTTAAATGTATTGATACTTATTTCATGGCCCATAATATGGTCTGTCTTGGCAAATATTCCATGCACACTTGAAAAAAAATGTATTACACTGCTGATGGGGGAGTGTTCTAAAAATATCAAATAGGCCAAGTTGGCTGATAGTGTTGTGCAAGTGTTCCATTTCCTCACTAGTGTTCTGTCTACTTGTTCTGTCAACTATTAAGACACGAGTGCTGGAATTTCCAACAATAATTGTCTGATTAATCTATTTCTTTTTTCAGTTTGTCAGTTTTTGCTTGTGTACTTTGAAGTTCTGTTATATGGCACATAAACATTTAGAGTTGTTTTGTTTCCTTGATACATTGATGCCTTTATTATCATGAAATGACCTTCTTTATCTCTGGTAATATTCTTTACTTTGATTAACATAGCATGCTGTATCATTTTCCATCCTTTCATTTGTAAATATGACTTTATACTTAAAGTGAATTTTTTATAGGCAGCAATAGTTGGATTTTATTTTTTGTCCAACTGATAATTCTGTTTAATAATTAAGGTGATTAGACTTTTGTATATAATGTACTTATTGAATAACATTGTTAGGAAGGTAACTTTAAAATACTATTGAAAGACACAAAATAAGTTTTTAATAATTGAAAGGCTACTGTATTATTGGATAACAAAAAATCAGTATTATAAGACTTTAGTTATTCCTAACTTAATATCTAGACTTAATTTGATCCTTGTGAAAGCAACAGATTATTTTTTAGGTGGATAAGTTGAATCATATATTGATAAGGAAAAATAAACATGTAAGAATCTCTAAGAAAATTTTGAAAAATAAAAATAATGAGGAAAAATTGGTCTTAGAAATATAAAAATATTTTATAAATGTATGGTAATTAAATAGTGTGCTATTGAAATGACTGGAAAATCTCTGAAAGGAGCAGAAGGGGGAATGGAGAAATAGATATTCATTGAATATTCATGCAACAATTTTGTATATAAGAAAAGTATATCAGTGTGGAAAAGAAGGATTCTTCAATGCATGGTGTTCAGACAACTCAGAAACTTCAGAAGAAAATAAATGTGAATCTCTTCTTCACACTTTACATTTATGTAAATTACATTTGAATCAAAAATTTAAAACACAAAATACTAACCATACTGAGCAAAGATATAAGAGAATTTTTTAAATAATCTTGGAAAGTTAAGGCCTTTATATGCACAACATAAAACCAGAAGGTTTAAAAAAAATTGATAATTCTAAAAACATAAAAATTGTAGGACAAAAATACAGTCAACTGATCTTTGACAAAGCACACAGGCAATTCAATGGAGGGAGTATATTCTTTGCAACAAACAGGGATGGAGGAAATAGACTTCCATATGCAAAAAAAGCAAATAAAAAGAAAAAAATAGACACAAACCTTATGTCTTTCACAAAAAATAACTCAAAGTGGATCCTAGACCTAATGTAAAATACAAAATTATAAAGTTCTAAAAGAAAATATAGCATAAAATCGGGGCGCCTGGGTGACTCAGTTGGTTAAACGTCTGCCTTCAGTTCAGGTCATAATCCCAGAGTCCTGGGATCAAGCCCCTAGTGTGGCTCACTGCTCAGTGGGGAACCTGCTTCTCCCTCTCCCTCTGCTGCTCCCCCTGCTTGTGCTCTCTCTCTCTCAAATAAATAAATAAAATCTAAAAAAAAAAAAAAGAAAATATAGGATAAAATCTATATGACCTTGGGCTTTGTGATGAGTTTTTAGATACAATATCAAAAGCATATTCTGTGAAAGAAAAATTGACACATTGGACTTTATTAAAATTAAAAATGTCTACTCTGTTAAAGGCACTGCGAAGAGAATAAAAAAGGTAAGTCATAGACTGGAAGAAAATATTTCCAAAGACATATTTCATAAAACCTAGAGTCCAAAATATTTAAAGAACTCTTAAAACCCAACAATAAGAAAACATCCAACCCAATTTAAAATGGGCCAAATATCTGAAGAGACATCTCACCAAAGAAGACATTCAGATGACAAATACACAAGCAAAAAGATGTTCACCATCCTTTGTCACTAGGGAAGTGTGAATTAGATATGCTACATACCTATTAGAATGACTGAAATCCCAAAAAAATGACAATACTAATTTTTGACAAGGATGTAGAGGAACAGGAACTCTCATTGATCGCTGGTGGAATTTAAAACGGAGGACAGTTCAGCTTTTTCTCACAAAGCTAAATGTGCTTATTATATGATCCAGCCATCACATTCCTAGGTATTTGCCCACCTGATCTAAAAACTTATATCCACACATAGATACACACACACAAAAAAACCCAGCACATGAATATTTATAGCAATTTTATTCATAATTATTCAACACTAGAAGTGACCAAGATGTCCTTTGATAGATGAATAGGTAAATCAACTGTGGTACATCCATATAATGGCATACTCTTCAGTGATGAAAAGGAATGAGCTATCATGCCACACAAAAACATGGATGAATCTTAAATGCATAATGCTAAGTGAAAGAAGCCAGTGTGAAATCTGCATACTGCACTACATACTGCATTTGCCATTTACATGACATTCTGGAAAGGGCAAAAACTATAGAGATGCTAAATTGATCAGTGACTGCTAATGGTTCAGCTCAGGGAGAGAGGGCTGAATAGGGGAGGCACAGAGATTTGCAGGGTGGTGAAATTGTTCTGTATGCTACTGTAATGGTGGCTGGATGACATTACATTTGTCAAAACCCATAGACTTTTCAGCACAAAGAGTAAACCTTAATATGTGCAAATTTTAAAAACTTATCTAAGATATTGGGGGTGCTAAGCTGGAAAGTAGAATGTGACAGAAGAATCTAACTGTATTAGGAATGCATGGAACAATCTCACTGAAGAGGGTGAGGGGAAAGGTGCTGATCTAAGCAAATTTGGAAATGAGTAGAATTTATAAGACTAAAAGGAAAAGGACCTGTACTTAAACACTGTACTCTGGCTGATAAAGTTTTTCCCATGGGGGTACAGGTTAATGCTGAAAACACTGTACACAGATACCCATATAATTAGACAATTAAGTAAATGGATGACAGAAGGTAGGAGCCAGATTTCTCACTGTTAGAGTAGGATTTTACAGGTAGGCAAGGGAGGAAGCTAGGAAGCGCCATGTGGTACCGGATTATAGTTTGAAGGCATCAATATGAACTCATGTTAGGCTTAATATAGATTCAGATGTTACATACAGAAATATTTATAGATATGTGCTTATATATGGGTTAGTGTACACACATACATTTCCTTGCTCTGTCAGCTGAGGCTTACAAGCAAGGACACTCCAATAAAAATGAGCATACCTAGAACCTTAGTTTTTTTTTGTTTTTTGTTTGTTTGTTTGTTTTTTGTTTTTTAAAGATTTTATTTATTTATTTGACAGAGAGAGACACAGCGAGAGGGAACACAAGCAGGGGTGAGTGGGAGAGGTAGAAGCAGGCTTTCCGCTGAGCAGGGAGCCTGATGCGGGGCTCGATCCCAAGACCCTGGCATCATGACCTGAGCCGAAGGCAGACGCCCAACGACTGAGCCACCCAGGCGCCCCTAGAACCTTAGTTTTGATAACATTCTTCAGTGAAAGGAATAGGAGAAATGATTGATTCTAGCGCTGGGAAAGGATATGTATAAGATGAGCCTGGGGCATCTTGCAGTAAGGAGTGCTGAAAAACACAGCACACAATGACAAGGGCATGTCAAAGGGACATAGGAGCAGGCTGAAAGGACTACCTCAGTGGTCAAAGCAGAACAGAGTGAGCCACAAAGTAAATAAAGTAGTATCGGATTATAAACCAAAGTATATAATAAATATTCATGAGTCCATACTGACATAAATAAATCATTGAATAAATAAATAAACAAATATGTACATAGCTACATAAATCATAAATGAGGGGAGAATAAACAAATCTGCCATGTAGAATTCCCAATACTTTATGAAGATACTCTGTTTCGAGAAGGTGGAGTCTAAGTCCCCACTCTTTAGGTGTGAGCTGCACATAGTGACTTCCTGCCAGAGTCATGTATGGAAAGAGGGACTTCACAGTGGGGAAACCTGACCACCTGGGCCAGGTGATCAAGATTAACATCAAGTGCGATAAGTCATGGTTATAGTATGTTCACTTTACAGGAAGTGATGAGAACGATATTTTACCTCCGTGGTCTTCCTCCCAGTCTAACCATGAGAAAAACATCACACAAATCCTAACTGAGGGACATTCAACAAAATACCTGACCAGTATTCCTCAAAACTGTCAAGGTCATCAGAAACTAAGAAAGTCTAAGGAAACATCACAGCCAGGAGAAGTCTGAAGACACGTGGTGGCTGAATATAATGTGATAGGATCCTGAACCAGAAAAAGGACATTAGACAAAAGCTAAGGAAATCTGAATAATGAAGTATGGACTTTAGTTAATAATGATGTGTTAATATTGATTCATTAATTATTACAATTGAGCCATATTCATCTAAGATGTTAATAATAGGGGTGGCTAGGGTAGGGTGGATAGAAACTCTACTGTCTCCACAATTTTTTAAAAAATCCAAAACTATCCCAAATTTGAAAAGTTCATTGGAAATTTAGGATGGCAAAAACTCCATTAATAGTATCTAAAAAAATGTTTTTAACTCACACGATAGCAAAGGACTACTTTTTTAAAGATTTTATTTATTTGTCAGAGAGAGAGAGAGAGCATGCAAGCAGGGAAAGCAGGAGGCAGAGGGAGAAGCAGGCTCCCCGCTGAGCAAGGAGCCTGATGTGGGGCTCGATCCCAGAACCCTGGGATCATGACCTGAGCGGAAGGCAGATGCTTAGCGGACTGAGCCACCCAGGCATCCCAGCAAAGGACTGATTTCTTTAACACATAAAGAATTCCTATAGGGGCACATGGGTGGCTCAGTTGGTTAAGTGACTGCCTTTAGCTCAGGTCATGATCCTGGAGTCCCGGGATCGAGTCCCGCGTCGGGCTCCCTGCTCAGTGGGGAGTCTGCTTCTCCCTCTCCCGCTCCCCTCCTCTTGTGCTCTCTCTCTCTCATTCTCTCTCTCAAATAAATAAATAAAATCTTAAAAAAAAAAAAAGAATTCCTATAAAACTTTTAAAATATCAGTAACTTAATAGAAATGTGGCCCCAGTTTAGCAAAATAGTTAACAGAAATGGAATCATGAAAGATTTTTGAACATACAATAATGTAAGGATCACTCATAATAAGAAAATGTAAATTAAATGACACCGAGATACCATTTTTCACTGATGAGGTGGGTCAAAACTGATAGTGTATTTTGTTGAGGAGGAGGGAGTTCACAGAACTCTCTCCACTATTTGTGGGAATTGTTAATAGAAACTCAATGAGTGGAGATTTGGCAATTGCTTAGTATACTGTTTAGGTGTTCATTATTTTTCTCCTTAATTGTCAAGGTGTTATTTTTTTCAAATGAGATATAATTGACATAACATTATATTAGTTTCAGGTGTACAATGTATGATTTGCTATTTGTATGTATTCCAAAATGGTCACCACAATTAAGTCCAGTTAACATCCATCACCATACATTGTTACAAATTTTTTTTTTGGGATAAGAACTTTCAAAGATCTCTTCTCCTAGCTACTTTCAAGTATGTAACATAGTACTATTAAGTATAGTCACCATGTGAACATGCTAAACATCAGCACTTTTTACAATCAGGAATTTATTCTACTGAAGTAATAACCTATATGCACAAAGATATTCATACAAGAATAATTGTAAAATTGTTTGTGTGATATCAATTCTTTTTTTAAAAAAGCCAGATCACCATTAAGGAACTTGTTGAAGAGTTACACATATGTAAAAAATAAAATGAAATACAATGTAGCTATTAAAAAGAACTTAATTAATCCTATGGGTACTGACATCCAATAAATGCCAAGATAAAGTGTCAGGTGAAGAAGAACAAAATTCAGAATATTTTATATCTAAAAATAAGTCTTATTAGTATACATAACAACAGTTTAAGAGAAATTATACCCCTAGAAGAAAAACTAGATCATTTAAAAAGTGTAATCAGAAAACAAAAAGTGTTCTCAGTAATCAAATATGATTGCAAAAATAGAAAATTAAATTGCATTCTGAATAATAAGCACACAGCTAAAGACAAAGTTGGTCCTCTGGCAAATAAACTTATGGTAATGTCTCAAAACATAGAGTAAAATGAAAAATTTAATTGAGAGTTAAAGCACTGTAACATTTATACAGAAGAGGTTTAAAAGGGAAAACTGGCAGTGGGTGGGGAGAAATAGGAAACTATCAAGGAAATATTAGAAGAAAATGTTCTGGAACTAAAGACAGAAGGGATTTTTCTAATTTTGAAAGAGCCCAACCAAACCCCAATAGTGGTTAATGCAAAAAGCTCACATTGAGAGAAATCTTAGTGACATTCCTAAATTCCAAACAGTAACAGAAAATCCTAAAACTTCCTTGAAAGCAAAAAAGAGATTACCTCAAAAGAAGAAAAATCAATCTGATCCAGATTTCTCAAATGCAACAACAGATTCTAGAAGACAAAGGAGAAATGCCTTCAAAATTCTGAGGGAAATGGTTTGAATCCAGAATTCCCTGCCAATCTAAATGATCAGCCAAGTATGAGAGTGAAATAAAGACATTTCAGGCATTCAAGAATTCATAAAGTTTAAATTCCATTCACATATATTTTCTGAAACAAAAATGTTCAAGGATGGGGATGCCTGGGTGGCTCAGTCAGTTAAGCGTCTGCCTGTGGCTCAGGTCATGATCCCAGGGTCCTGGGATTGAGTCCCACATCGGGCTCCCAGCTCAGCGGGGAGCCTGCTTCTCCCTCTTCCTCTGCTGCTCCCCCTGTTTATGCTCTCTCTCTCTCTCTCTGTCAAATAAATAAATAAATAAATCTTTTAAAAAAATGCTCAGGGATGTATTCCAGATACCCAAAAGGCAACACAGGAAAGAGAGACACATGGACTCCCCAAATGAAGTAACTGCTGTCTAGCCATCCCAGAACCTAACCAGCCACCCAAAAACAGGAGCATGAGGATTTCCACAAAGAATGTTGTGGAGAAAAAAAAGGGGATTTCGTTCAATCAACAGCATGACTAGGAGGATACTTTAAAGATCATCAAATGTGAAAGGAATCTATTAGGATACCAGGAAAAATGAAAGGCTGCCCACGAAAAACACGGTCCTGTCTTCAAAAGCAAATTAGAATGAGGCATGATTTGAGCTGAAAGGGATGTAAGTAAAGATGAAGCATTCGGCTTTTACTTTCTGAGCCATCTTCCTTAATGATGAGGGATATTTTTTTGATATATTTTTGAGGGGAAAGCACAGTACTGGTTGGCAATGAACACTATTTCCATATTCATAATATTTTAAATGATATTTATTTATTTATGGAATAAGCTTATGGATAAGTGACAAGAGAACTAAATAATATTTAAAATGAAAACAACCATTACAAACTTTGACCATGTCAAAGGCACAGGGGAGAGATGAATGTTAATTTCTTCTCCATACATTGTGGGCAGTAGATAATGTATAAAGTTGAGAATTTAAAAATAGAGGTTTTATTATGTTATTAATAAAGGTAGCAATTTTAGAAACTGATTCACAGTATGTTAAGTTTGAACAATTTAAAGGGGATAAGCATGTTATTTAGTGATACAGTAATAACCATCAAAAATGCTAAAGGCAAGAGAGGTTTTATGTGTCTAACCCAGAGAGGGGGATTGTGTGTTTGGGGTGAAGGGGGACAACTAAGGTTATCAATTTCTTTTTTTAAAGATTTACTTTTTTATTTGAGAGAGGGAGAGAGAATGGGCGCATGAGTGGGGGTAGGGGCAGAGGGAGAGGGAGAGAGAATCCTCAAGCAGATTCCCCACTGAGCATGGAGCCCAATACGGGGCTCCATTCCAGTTCCCTGAGTTCCCTGACCGGAGCCAAAAATCAAGAGTCGGGCACTTAACTGACTGAGCCACCCAGTTGCCCTGGGGTTATTACTTTCTATAGGAGGCTCTACTGTACAGTTCGAAATTATTTAGCAGTGTGCATGTTTGCTTTTATAATAAAATAAAATAAGGTCACATAGATTATTAAGCCAATGATGAGGGAATGAAAATAAAGCAGTGATCAGTTACAGCCATTGCAATTAAAAAAAAAAAAACCTCCTAATGCGATCTGAGGAAAACCAAAGTGGAAAGCCTATATCCTAGTCCTCGCTTTGCCAAGAACTTACTTGGGCCAAGTCATTTCCTCTCTGGGGCCTCAGGTTCTTTATCAATAAAATGGAGGGCTTGAGCTTGACAATCTTTAGGTTCTTTTCAGCTCTAACTTTCTAATATTCTAATTCGAACTTCATTTATTTCGCATTTGATAAAACCACTATCTTGGCAGGTTAAGGGTCTCCCACAGATACTTGTATTTTTGTGCTGGGAGGGCATTTGTATTCAGCTGGTCTTTGATATTTCCCCACGTGGCAAGGTGGAACACTGGGCTGGAAGGCGGGCACTTCCAGTGGGTAGGATCACGGGCTTCTGGCAACATGGAAAGTAGAGAGCTCCCATGGAAAGTACTGAGCTCCATCTTTATCGACAGGGTTGTTAATGCATCCACATGGGACCTGCAGAGAAGTACTTAAGATTCATTTTCTTTCTGAAGTCACCAGAAGCATGATGAAGGAGTTTTCGGGGAATAGACCCCAGAATCCAGAATTGAGTTCCTGAAGGGGAGGCGTGGGGTGGGGGTGAGGGTGACTTTGGCTCAGCAACCTGTATAGGGAAAGGACTGAGTCTGAAGGAGGAGAAGGAAAGGACAGAGAAAATTTCACTTGCTCACTCACCCTCAAGGTCAACTGGACCCAGCTGCTGGGGGCAGGGGGTCGTAGTGACAGAGCCTGTCATCTCCAGGGGCACTGAGAAGAACAGAGGCTTGGCCATGCTGTGATATTGTGATTTATAGTAAGAAGTATATATTTGGTCTTCATCCCCATTCCTGGCACAGAGCTCCTAAAACTCTTGGAATCTCTTATGATGAGGTCGATAAAGGTGTCTTTTGTTATGCTAATGAGGTGACTTTTGAAAACCCCTAGGATGGGGAGAGCCAGCTGCTGATTAGAGAGTTAGAACTTTTCAGTCCCATCTCCCTGCCCTGTGGAGAGCAGAGAGGGTCTGAAGGTTGACTCAGTCACCAATGGCCAATGTTTTATTCATTCACACCTAAGTAATGAAGCCTCCATGGAAACCTAAAAGGGTGGGGTTTGGAGAGCTTCCAGGTCGGGGAGCACATGGAGATCTGGGGGAGGCACAGAAGATCCCCTCTGTTTCCTTACACCTCGCCCTTCCATCTGGCTGTTCCTGAGACATGTCCTTTTGTCATAAACTGGCAATGTAGTAGGTAAAATGTTTCTCTGAGTTCTGTGAGCTGCTCTAGAAAATTAATCGAACCCAAGGAGGGGGTCATTGGAAGCTCTGTTGTTCAGAAGCACTGGTGATAACCTGAATTTACAATTAAAGTTTGAAGTTTGGGGAGGTGGAATGGGGACGGTCTCTTGGAACTGAACCCTTACCCGTGGAACTGGGCACTATCTCTGGGTAGATCGTGTCGGAGTTGAGTTGAATTGTAGGATACCCAGCTGGTGTCAGGGAATGACTTGGTGTGGGGGTAATCGGGTGCAGAATCTGAGGTGGGCTCAGGTATCTGGGTGCTGGAACTGCCATAAGAAAGTACCTCAAACTGGGTGGCTTCGATAATGGAAATGTATTGTCTCCAACTCCTGGAGGCTGGAAGTCTGAGATCAAGACTCGGGTCAGGAGGGTTGCTTCCTGCTGAGGCTGTGAGGAAGAATCTGTTTGGGGCTCCTCACTGGGCTTCTGGTGTTTTGCTGAGCATGGTTGGCATTCCTTAGCTTTTAGAAACATCACCCCGATCTCTGCCTTCATGTTCTTGTGGCGTCCTCCTTGTGTGCAAGTCTGTCTGTGTCTAAATTTCCCCTTTCTAGAAGGACACCAGTCATCAGACCGGGGCCCACCCTACTCTCCTATGACCTCATCTTAACTAATTACATCTGCCATGACCCTCGTTCTGAATAAGGGCACATTCTGAGGTCCTGGCGGTTAGGACTTCAATATATGATTTTTGGAAGGACATAATTCAGCTCATAAGAATTCACAATTGAGGTGGAGGCCAGAGCACTTCCTATTCTACAACACAGGAACTTTTCAAAAAAAGAGTGTTAGGACCAGCCGGGAAGCCTGGCTTCCACTTCATTACCTGTGACGCAGGCGATGGTAAGAGGCAGGTGACTGAAGGGCAGGAATGGTGGAACATGGCTGGAGTGGCTGGTGGGTGAAGCGCAAAGCCAGGGGAGGGCACTGCAATAGCTGGAGGAGAATATGTACATCTCCCCCTTATCCATGGAGGATGCGTCCCAAGACTCACAAATAGTGCCGAATCCTACACATATTATGTTTTTTTCCTATATATACATACCTATGATAAAGTTTAACTTATAAATTAGTCTCCATAAGAGATTAGCAACAATAACTGATAATAAAATAGAACAATTACAGCAATATATTGTAATAAAAGTTATGTGAATGTGGTTTCTCGATCTCACAATATCTTACTGTGCAGCACTCACCCTTCTTGTAATGATGTGAGATGATAAAATGTCTATGTGATGAGGGAAATGTCGCAGGCACTGCGACACGGTGTTGGGCTACCAATGACCTCCGGACGGTACATCAAGAGGAGGATCGTCTGGTTTCTGACAGTGATTGAGGGGGGATCACGGAAACCAAAGCAAGCAGGACTTGGAGAAGAGGGAGCACGGCACTGTCAGAACATACCAGTCAGCATGGGCAGGGCCAACTCTCCCTTCCAGGCAGTCATTACTGTAATGCACTGTCAAAACAAAATAAAACAAAACTTCCTAAATTACATTGATTTTTCTCACTAAGGACTCTGAGGGGTAATGGGGGGATGGGGATCACCGCTTCGGGCTATGGATCTGGTTCACACCTGCTCCAAGGGCTCTCAGTTCTGGGACCAAGGGTTACCTAGAGCATGCTCTCCTCATGGTGCGTGGTGGGCTGCAGAAACACAAGTGACCAAACCAAACCACACACGCAAGTTTGAGCCCCTGCTCATATCGTATCAGTTAACACCATGTTGTCATAGCAAGTCACATGGTCAAATCCAGCATCAATGGGTAAGGCACGTGTACAGGGCGTGCTCTACTGGGGGCCACTTCAGAGTCTCCCAGCAAAGGGAGTGGCTGTGTTATCTCTTTCAGGAAGAGGCAAAAACAATATCCAACCTATAACACTCTGGCTTTTATTTCTTTTTTATTAATGACACAATGAACCCATGCTCATGGGTCAACATTTTGAAAATACAGAAAAGTAAAAAGCAAAAATAAAACCACCGCTGCTCACAATTTGGCACATTTTTGTTTCACTATTTGTTAATAGTGACCCTCATTAACCACCTGTCCTCCTGGTCCCCCCAGGCCTACAATTGTTTGCTTAGGCCTGCAAATCGGGGTGCACTTACTAGACTCACGGAGGAGAGAGCTTCAGCGTCGGAAGTGAAAAAGATTTAACTCCCTGGAATGCCAGAACCAGCTACATGAAACTCAGTAGGAAGACATGAAATATCTTACATTTAG
The DNA here is from genome assembly GCF_054177405.1 of Leptonychotes weddellii. Classification (NCBI taxonomy): domain Eukaryota; kingdom Metazoa; phylum Chordata; class Mammalia; order Carnivora; family Phocidae; genus Leptonychotes; species Leptonychotes weddellii. Next base: position 79,077,068 of record NC_138369.1, read on the forward strand.
GTGAGAAAAAAAAAGAAGCTGTACAAGATGGAAAGATGAAAACTTAATAACACTTCCTGTGCGAAAAATCTGGGTGTTCCAATTTGTCATAAATACAACAGCCAATCACAAAGCTGCCTTAAAAGATGTCTCCAAGCTAAGAGTGGGGCATGTGTGCATTATATCTGTACCTCTGTGTGTGCATGTGTGTTCGTGATTTTAAAGGCAGACACACTTTCTGAAAGATCTACGAGAGACTGCTGACAGTGGTTATCTCAAGGTGGAAGACGGCTATCGGGGAGGGAGTTCTTTACTTTTCATTTTACAGCCGTGTGTGGGGATGAATTTTTTTTACCACGACTATATTATTTTTGCATTGTAAACATGATTTAAATTGAAAGAAAATCTACGAGAGGCGATAGAAATACTACTGGGGCTGGCCAAAGCTGTGCTCAGTTTGAGACGAGCTATTTCCTGTTATTTTTATTTCAGTAACACAACGTGGCAGCATTAGAGAATACTCACTACGTCTCGTCATAACTGCAGTCATGGTTTATACACAGTTCTGTAACTGTGGCTTTATCATTTGACTTTAGCAGGGGCCAGGCGCAGAGGCTCTGGAATTAAATTGCCTGGGCTCCAGCTGTGTGATCACGGGCAAATGACGCACCCTCTCTGGGCCTTTTTACCACTTTAAAAATGGGAATAACCATGTTATCTACCTTGTGGGGCTATCAAGATGAGCCAAGGAGGTAATCACTAACATGCTTTAAATAGAGCCTGGGGTATAGTCAGTACTCTCTTTCAGTGTGATTAGCATTAGCACTTCCTCAGGTTTCTGGTAGTTCCTATGCGTAACGCATAATATGTCATAGCCTTAATATGTCATAGTTAATAAATCATCCCATTGTTTGGTATAGAGGTTACATGTCAACAGGGGCGTGTGTTGCTATGAAGATGCCACAGACCAGTAATTCTCAAACCTTAATGTGTTTCTAAAGCGTGTAGGGAGCCTGTGAAAATACAGTTTCTAACTCTGTGATGGGACCTGAGATTCTGCTTTTCTAGCAAGCCCTCAGGGGATGCTCAAGTTTTGGTCTGTAGGCTGCACTTGGAGCAGCTAAGAAACCTGAGGAAGTGCTTGCTAACGCTAATAGCCAACATTGAAAGAGAGTACTGACAACACCTGAGACTCTATTCAAAGCACTAATGATCACCTCCCTGAATCATCACCATAATCTTACAGGTAGATAACACTGTCAGTCCCATTTTAAAAGGCCCAGAGAGGGTGAGTAACTTGCCCGTGAGCACACAGCTGGAGTTTAATTCCAGAGCCTCTGTGCCTGACTGCTATAAACATCCAGTGAGAATAGGAGGATAAAGAGTTTAGAAACAGTCATTGGAGAAACAAAGCGTGATTTGCCCAGATAATATGGATATTGTGACTCTTGAATGCCTCCAAAGACTTGGAAGACTGTCACACAGAGAAGCCCGGTTTTTGGAGCTGTAGAATTCCGACTAACGGGCTGGAAGTGCAGGCAAGAAAGGTTTCCGTCAATACAAGGGAGGACTTTCTCACAGGTCCCGGGTACCTCCACAGCTTAAGGGTCTGTGCACTAACAACATTGGCTCCGCCGGTTACCACAGCAACAAAGCTGATACCCTTCCGCAAAGCAAAGGGGGGTGCAGGGATATAGGTCCCCAGAGCAGTGGCAACCTGGAGGGCACCTTCCAAGAGAGCACATCCAGAGGAAACAAGCTTCTGGGTGTCGTCAAGGAGGAGCCCTGTAGTCCCCACTGTATCCTTCACGCCCCTCTGCGGTCTCACTGGGCCTTCTATCGCCCGGAGCGAGTGTGGTGAGACCCTGTCTTGCGGCTGGATCCTTCTGCCCCTGAGTTCTTCCCGGGCCAGACTCGCCAGTCTGCCTGCAGCCGTGCTGCTTTCTAATTCATTTTCTGGCTCCTGGTCCCCATGAACTTGCAGCCTGCAGACTGCCAAGGCAGCAGACTTCAGTGACAGATTTTTGCTCACCACATGGCCAGGAAGGATCTGGGCATGTCCTTCAGTGGGATGTAGACACCTCGTCCTCCTGCTGGCAGAAGTCAGTGGCACCTAACTTCCGTCCTCAAGTGGCAGGTCTGGCTCTCCGTGCACCAGGCGGGAGCAGCTGTGCATCTGTGGGAAAGGAAGAACACAGCTCCCTGTCCCCAGTCTGCTTGGAAGCTGATCATCATTAGGGTCCTGAGGCAGCTTTTGAAGAACCAGGGGAAGAGGGGAAGCGTGCAGGGAGTGAGTTGGGGGCCTTCAAGGACAGCATACTCTCTGAATGGAGCAGTACCTACAAAGCCTCATAGAGTCCGGCCTGGGCGGAGGGGATTGTCACAGGAGAGACCCTCTCAGTAATATCCAACAGCAGGACCACTTTTGTCCTGAGAGACAGCTCTCTCTAGTTTCAGAACAATCCCTCTCCTTCTCAACCCAGCACAAAACCTACCAAGCAGAAACTTTTCCTCTCCTGCTGGTCATTTTTGCAGTGAGACAAACTGGATACAAGGTTAGAGAGACATTTGCAGAATTAAAACTCAAGACTCCTGTCCTTCTTTGTGCTGTGTAAGGCACTAAAATGAGAAGACAGGGTCAGGAAAGCAGAAGGCCACCCTATTGGTGTTCACAGACACTGCCGTGAGAGACATCGGGAGAGGAGGAAGCAGACAAACACACACACACACACACACACACACACACACACACACACACCATTCTGTCTTGTCCCACGGTTGGGTCAGGTGGCCAGATATGTGTATCTTCTGGTGGTAAATCTCTGAGAGCAGAAGTTATCCTCTGTTTGTCTTGTATCCCCCGTGCATGGTTCTGAGCCCCACACAGAGCTGGTTCTCAATAAAACCTTGCTGAGTGACTAGATCTCTGAATCAAAGGGAAGGGCCAGGAAGGGCCAAGAAGGAGATAGGAGAATAGCAGTGTGGAACACTCCAGCACAGGGTCTGGCACATGGTAAGTGCCCACCCCTCATAACAGTGGACTACATCGTTAGGTGGCCCTTCTTTTCCATTACCATCTGAGAAATGTTCATCATTTCTCTCAAGGCCAAAGCATAGGAACAGTAAGTAAATCAGCTGAAGGTACTTCTTGAGCACACATTGTATTCTTCCCTGTGCTCAATATGGTCAAAGTATACATAGCCCTCAGCTCAGAATGACTCATTTTGACATGACCAATAGCCTTGGGATGGTGTAGGCTTCTGATGAATCTTCATTTAATGAATGAATGTGAAGCATGAATAATAACGGGACTTAGCACAAAGCCTTCTATTCGGTGTATTTCCAACAGGGGAAAAAGAAAGATGTGAGGAGAAAAGAGAGAAGAAAGGAGGGATCCCCAGCTAATACCTAATTCAGCCTGAAGGAGTTCAGAGCTGAGCTTGCATGCTGGCCTTCTGGCCAGGCAGAACTCTAGCTTGACTCTTGGTGGTGGACACACACTGATGGGGTGGAGGGTCTCACCAGCACCCCACTGCATGTCCCCACTTATTGTTAGGTTCCATGCCTCCTCCCACCCTCCCTGGCCTCACACGGATCTCCTTCCCCTTGAGTCTCTTACAAACACACTTTTTAGACAATTAAATGCTTAATTTGGTAAAAGAAGAGAGGGTGTGAAAGCGATTAGTATCTGATTAGTATCGAGTGGGACAGATTGCAGAAGGCCCAGCTCAGATGCATAAAGAGAAGAAAGCTACAGCTGGAGAATCATGCTCTTCCTTGAAACGGGGAGGGTGATGGGTAGCAGGCTGACCTTCCCACTGTTTGCCAGGGACTTTGCTTTATGGTCCCCCCACACTGTCACATTATATTTTTGCTGTCCTGAATGGGAAGTTCACAAAGCTCTGTGTATGGTTTGGTCTGTGGCATCTTCCAGAGCTGGGGCCAGTAGGGTCAGGGGAGGGCCAAACAGTGGGTTGGCAGAACCCAGAGATTGGACCAGTCCTCAGAGCCTAAGAAAGGTGCAGGTCCAAGCATCAGGTAACAGAAGATTGACCAAACAGAAGAGTAAAAGGAGATTGCCTACTTCCTGAATAGAAAGAAACCCCAGTCACCCAAGTTTGGAAATAGATTAAATTTAACAGATACCACTTATTGAGAACTGACTATGTTCCAGGCACTGTGCTGTTTTGTATACATTATCTCAATTAAGTGCTATAATAATTCTGTGATAATAAGTATTAGGGTTTTTACTTTATAAGTGAAAAAACTAAGGAGTAGAGAGATTAGGTAAACTGTCCGAGATCATAAACCTAGTATATGATGGAGGCAAGTCTGTGACCCGGGTCCATCTGCATTCAAAGCCCATGCTTGTGGCCACTCCACCACCGTCAGCCTCCAAGCAAGAGGGGTAGTAGAACCAGTCCTCCCAGCCTCTCACCCCCAAGGCTCTGCTTCCCCTTGGGAGCTCACTTATGGCCAAAACAGCCTCTGCCTAGTGGTTTCAGGTAATCTGACTTCCTTTCACATTTCAGCCCAAGTGGAAACCCTGAACCCTACCTCGTATAGCTAAAACCAGACCATAACGTTGAAATAAGACTTCACCTGCTGTTCAGGTTTCCACCACATCCTCCCTGAAGTCAGGGTGGTCTTATTTGCTTTTAATGTAGTAGGTGCTCTATAAATGTTTATAGCATGGCATTAGGTAATCAATTACAAAACAATTTTGAGACTTCATTGTTCGAGCCCTTCCTACTGACTAGTCTGCACCCTTCTGGTGGAGAGCATCAAAGCACCCCTTACAACCCAGGAGCATATGTGTAGCTCTCTTAGTATAAAATATCGTCCCTCTGATACTTCCAGAGAAGCAAGTGGTGTTACGTCCCCAGATGGCCAATATAAAGCTGGCATCTATGGGACTGTCCAGAGGGATAGCCTCCCCCTTCAGGACCAACCCACAGACAGTAGATCATGGGGTCAGTGCAGGCAGCAGTGGATCGGAGGAAGTCTTGCAAATATCTCCTGGCACACAGGACAGTGGGAAGAAACCAGGAGGTAGCCATAAACCCACCAGCTAGGAGTTGGGAGCTTAGACCAGGGCAGGGAGATAAGCACATGACCAGTGAGCACAGCATTCCAAAATGTAGTCTGGGAAGACATTTAAAATGAGGATGGGGATAGGTGTTCAAGTTGGGAACAATAAGGGACCCTGTTAGGTGTACACAGCATTCAGGTGTAACAATGGATAGGTTCAGTGATGAGATAGAACCCACAGGTCAGGGACAGAGGAGAACAAAGGCTGAGAACAAGACAAAATCTCAAAGATGTCAGGATCCCAGACACAGGCTCAGGGTTAAAACAAATCTCTGGAAGGCTTGAGGTCAACAAGGGCCTGCCACATGTCAGGAGGAGCTGAAACCCAGAAATGGGATTTCACCAAAGAAGATGAGGCAGGTGTCTACTAGGTCAAATGAAAGTAATGGGAGACACTGATTTAAGAAAGGGGGTGAATGTCCTGGTTCATAATACAGGACGCTTGAGATGGGACTGCAAGATTGATGGAATCCCAAGCCAACGAGTCACACAGATCTGGGACTCCTTACAGAGAGCACCTGCCTAAAGTGAGACATGATCCCTGTTCCTGGGAGGGCTGAGCTTACCTGTAAGGGTTAAATAGCCCAGTTATAGGGGAAGGCTGCAGGAGCCAGGATCTGAGCAGGAAGCCCATCTTGTCACTCTTCTTCTGTCCAGTGCGATATCAGCTGACGATCAGCCAGCTGTGGAAATCCAATAGACATATAACATGGACATGTCAAGTAAATCAATCTCCAGTTGACCTGGGCCAGCCGTTTCTGCTTCTCATCCTAAGCGGGTGCCACTCAGGAGCTGGTTGACAGCACACATCACAATGTCATGACCTTCCCACAGATGCCTGGGGCTTCATATTTACTGTGCCAGGCTCTTCTCCCTGGGGCCAGAATGGTTTCAGGAGTGTGTGTGGTCTGAAAGCAGTCTGAGCCCTACCAAGGAAACCTTTAGGTCAGAAACCATGCCATGTCATGCCAGTGTCCTCAGCAGGCTCAGAAGACAGTTATTTCACTACCAAGAGCAAGCAACCCAGCCCTTGGCCATTAGGGGTCAAGCCAGCAATCCAGAAATTTCTGCTCCTTCCTCAAGGGTCTCTAAAGGCTTCCCATCCCCTTGCCAGGAAACTAGAGGCTGAACCCCCAGCACTGGTCCTAAGGCTGCTCTCTTCCACCCTGCTTTGCTCTGGGCTAATCCCAACCTCACCATCCAAGAGACAGAGAAGCCCCCTTCTCTACCAAGGGTTGGGAACCTTGGCCTGGACATGGTTAGTCCCTTCCCCAGGAGTTGGGCCCTGCCACTACAACCCAAGGAGACGGTGAGGTTCTGGAAGGCAAGACCTCCCATAGTTATCTAAGTAGAGTATGGGCCTGGCACTGGGGAGGGGCCCCACAGGCTGAGGGATGAAGTAATGACTGAGTAAAGGAATGAAGAAACAGATGAATGGAAGTTATCCTTATCCATGAAAGGTTTTGCTGAGAAGATGTGTCCAGAGCAAGAGAGTATTTTTTTTTTTTTTTTTTTGCTGCCAGTACCCAGACTTTCATAGAATGTGAGTGTGCCCTGATGAGAGAAAGGCGAGGATCTATAAGCCACTATTACCAAGTCATTAATCAATCAGGGATTTATGTCCCACTCTCTGATCACCCAACGAGAGAACTCTCTGGCAGGACTTGAAGTCTCTTTTCTCCTTCCAGAGGTCAGTGTGAGAAGGTTGCTTGGTTCCTCCTGCTCCTCCTCCTCCTTCCTCCCAACCGCCTCAATGCACTAAACACACACACACACACACACACACACACACACACACAGAGCCCTTCACAACATCCTTAATTCCACCCACCCAGCATTAGGCCTCCCTCTTCTCTCCTCTGTCATTTTTGTGTCTTCAGATGCCACTAGAATGAGGCTCTTCATTATCGTTTGGGCCAGGCTCGGTGGTGGCTTGTGGCTGGTAGACAAGGTTAATTGTTCATCCTGAAACCCATTCATTTTGCTATTTGTTGTTCCCCAACTCTGCAGACCACACAATGACACAACAGGCTGTGGAGGTGCCAAAGTGATGGGGCCTCTTTTGGGCAGAGTTGGGGAGACAGTCTGTGGGCCCTGGCAACTCTAGCTCTGGGTATAGCTCAGGGAAGGCAGTACCATTGAGACACTCGTGGTCACAGATCCCATAGGCCAGCCAGGGTGGGCCAGCACTCAGCAGTCTGGAAAGGAGGCCAAACCCTTCCCCACAGCCCAGTCTTGACTAGGTGTGAGCAAAACGAGTCTGAGCTCAGTAGCCTGCAGACTTGCGTCCTGGCCCAAAGCTCTGCTGGCCCCTCAAAGGAAGATCAGGTTCAGTTATGAGTTCCAGGCCTGTCCTGCCCTTGGTTATCTCTGGAGACACGGGCAGTTCCTTTGACTTTCCTCCATTCCCACCCCAGATACATGGAGCCCACTCCTAGGTTGCTTTCCATTGTCAAGGCCCTTCACACCAGCCCCTGAGAGAGGAGAATTGTGGATGAGCCACTGGGAGAATCCTCATCCCACACCCAACTCCCAGCTCTAGGGTAAGTGCCCTTCCTTTGGACAATAAAACTTGGAGCAGAACAAAGGGGCAGCAGGAGGGCAGTTTGAGGAGGGGATGAGACTATTCTGTACAATGACCATGGTAGTGGATAAATGACCCTATGCATTAGTCGAAACCCGTAGAATGCTAAATCTCAAAGAGTGAATTTTACAGTATGCAAAAAAAAATTAAAAATATAACAGCCTTGAATCATAAGGATGAGAGGCAAAACTAGGGGGATTGTAAGCAGTGCCACCTTTTTGCTTCCTGGGCCTGTGTATCTGAAATCTAAGAGAAATAGCATATGGACCACATATTGCAGGATAGTGCCCACTTCTTGCAGGGTGTCATGTCCCAGCTGGTGCCTGGAATGGAGTCTTCCTGCTCTCTTTCTTGCTTCTGGTTTATGGCTGGAGGACATAATCCAGGGCCTTCTGGTGTGTGATACTAAGGGCGTGGGTATCTTCAGGCTCTGGACCTATCTGAAGAGTTTATCCCTCCCTGTGTCCACAACCTTCCAGTCCTGCTCCTTCCAAGATTTTAACCACGCATCCCATCCATTGGGATTGGGAATGTGTGGATACACACCTCAGCTTGGGATTGGGGTGCTTAGGAATGTGTGGATACTCACCTTAGCTCCGCTCTCCTTCCAGGCAGAATTGGCTGACTAGGAGGACTTCCCCTGCCCAGTGGTATTTCAGGCCACCTCTGAGTGGAGATGTGTAACTCCCCAGCATTTGCCTGTTGGTGGTACTGACAGATGCTGCTGGAACCATCTGAAAGCTAAACTCTAAGTTTTCCCATTGTTACTTAAAAGGCAGCAGAGAACTTCCCCATAGGGTCAGAGGTACTATGTGATACTCAACAAGATAATCTGCTAGCCAGGAATTAGTTTTGTTTCCCAAATATTATCTCCATTTTTAAATACACAGTTGTTTCCTGGCCTCTTGTTGGTTGGGTAGGACTCTGTGACTTGTTCTACCCAGTGAGAAATCATGCATCCCTCCTTGGAGGCTGAGGATTTAATTGCTGGTGTGAGAATTTCCAGGTCACCCTTTCCCTCTGGGTGTGACTGGCATCATTTGACATGGTGACTACTTCATCAACTTGGGCCCCTACATAACTATGACGATCACAGAGCCTCCTGGAACCCTCCCCTGACTAACCCTCAGTGGAGGATGGCAGTGAGTAATCGAGATTTAGATCTTTTTATTTTAAGCCACTGATCACAGGAGTTGTTTGTTACTGCAGCATAACCTAGCATGACCTGACAGATACAGTTGCTGAGGTGGTCACAGTCTCTGAGGTCACGCAATTGATTGATCATGCCTAGTTACAAGAGCTGCATGTAAGACCCTTCACTGAGTCCCAACCACCATGCTTACGAAACCACCTATGATGAAAACCAAAACTGCTTTGCTTCTAGCTGTGCCCAGGGCCATGTCACTCTAATATTCTTCTGTCCCCAAGGATTCCAGGGCCCATTTTGATTGAGCCCCATTTACAGCATTCTTGGCCCAGAGGGTGGTATCAGTAGAGTATGTAAAAAAGGTTCTGGCATTTCTCTTACCATCTATTCCTCAAAGCAAGGGAGAGACAAGAGTCTTTTGAGCCCTGTCAAGGGATATAGCAAGAGGGTGGGTCTTTGAATTCCCTTCTCTGCATTACTGCAGAGCTTTCTGACCTTTTGGTTTCACCCAGCATGGACCAGTCTTCAGTAGAAGTTTTTATTAATAAAAGCATCCAATTGTTGGAATCCAGCTGACTGTCCAAGCAGGCACACAGCGGGTACGGTGTCTGATGGGCTCACCTATGACAGTAGAGTCTGCCTCATTTAAAATGATGTTTCACTCTCATTAGTTAAGCACTTTCAAAATGTGTTACCCCAATTACCCCAGATGATGGACCTGCAATTACTTCCAGGCACAACTTTTTCTTTTGTATCCTGCTCATTCGTTTCCCCTTCCAGACCATGTTGAGTCCAGCTCTTGCTTATTCAGAGAGCAACGCGAGGTGGGGTCAGAGTGTCAGCCACTTCTGTAGGCAAGATAGGCACAGGGGGACTACTACAGAGGGGTCCCCAAGTCCTCCAGCTCACAGATGTCTCCATCTCAGGATCACGCATCCCACCCACCAGCACCCCTGGTTTGTGAGGTTGTGAATTAACTAGTGTTGTCATTCGGAAGCCAGAAGCCTCACTCCCTGAAATTTTTAAAGGTGTATCAGCCCAACAGCCACAAGGAAGGAGAGATTATTTACTTTAAGGAGAGATTTTTGATATTTGAGCTCAGGTTCGGACTCTTGCCTAGGCTATCAGATGCTCTCTCGAGAACCCACCATCCCCATGTCTAGCCCCCTTCCCTGTTCCACGGCAGGGGCTACAGGTCCCCAGAGCTGTGCCGTCACTGGGCTTGTGGTCACCTCAGGTGAGCACAACAGGTAATCAAGGAGCTGCTCCCTCCCTCTGTACTTACACATTCTGTTTGGGCCAAAGACCAATTCCACACACCCCAAGGGTCTGCTCCCTACAACTAATTTCTGGAAACAATTTCTCTGTCAGCCAAGATTCTGCTGCAACAACAGAAACCCATTCTGACTGACTGAGCAGGGGTAAAAAAAAACAACCATAAGGAAAGAGGGGAGTGTGTGTCTGTGTGATTAATTGGAAGGATCCTGAGGCAGCTCACAGAATTGAGGAATGAAAAGCCGGCCTTGGATCTCGAATCTCAGGGACAGGGCTGTTCTATGCATCTCAGCAGCAGCGGGAACCAGGAGGCCTTCTCAGACATACACCAACCCTTCTTCTTCCTTTGCCCTACAGTTACACTTCCCAGAACGGGATATGAGATTGGTCCAGCCTGGACGTGTTCAGTCCTGGGAAGAGTCAGAATCTGTTGCCAGTAGAAGGGGAAGAGATGGGTGGCCATGTAGGAAAGCCTCAACCTCTTCACCTGGCCCCAGGCCACACAGCCTCCCTCTCCTGAGCATTCTTCTTCCCACCCAGCTGGTGACATGTGGGTGGGGGGCCAGGATGCTGGGCAGTAAGCTGGCCCTTTGTCTAAAGGAGAGGTTTGCATCTCTGAGACCCTAGAAAAGGGGACCCCTGGGTCACTCGTCCTGACCCTGCCCACAAGGAATTCCTCTGAGCCTCTCTCCACCAGCCCCCAGATTCTCATGCCTTCACTTACAGAACAGGTTTCCCAAGCATTTCTGGAGCCTGGAGAAGAGTGACAGACCAGAAGGGATTCTTCCCCTAGATGCAGGGCTGAGATCTGGGCTCTCTCATTTCCAGCCCTACTAGTAGCTCATAGTCAGGAAAGATAACAGTCTCTATTTCCACTGGGTGGGGCTAACAGGTAAATGAACCCCTTTAACACACTTGGCAAGAGGGTGGGTTTGACTCAGGAAACTCAACACTTAGCCAGCAACAGTCTCTCTTGGGAGGACTGAACTCATCTGAGTTCACTGACAGCAACAAATTTCCTCACTGGAAGTGTGAAAGCTCACTTCGCTGACAATATGCATCCCCTCAGACACAGCACAGGGAAGACGGGGCTCCAGGGAGCACTACACTTTGGAAGAGAAACACCCATAAAGCTCCATATCCCAGCCTGACAGAGTTTTGGCAACAGTCCATGGCCAACAGTCCTGTGTGTTTCTGGAGATTTGTTTGTGTGACCAGTGGCTCTGTCCCATCACGACCAAATGCCCATCTCCCCACAGGCCAGAGCTTGGTCCTCACAGCAATCCAGCCCCATGGGCCAGTGCTACCATGACCTTCTAGAAGTAATGCTGACAGGAAACAGCCTCTCTAGGAATCGCAGCGAGGCATCTCCTTCACGGCGTGGGCTGACTAGATATCTGAGTGCCCCTCCTTGCTAAAGCCCGTACCGGTTCCCCCTGCCTCCATGCCTGTTCCCTGTCTACACCTGAGCTTCCTTCTCCCCTTTACACTTGGATCCCATGCCCTTCACTATTTATCTTTCCAGGTCATCCCCTCCCCTTCCCTCCTCATGACATCCTCAGCTCCTCTCCCCAGGGGAAGTGGCTACTTTTCGGTGCCCCAGCTATCCCCTATTTCTAAAAGCACCTTAGCATTTTTGGCAAGGAGTCACTTAAGTGCCTACCTTCTCCAGTACACTGAGTGCCCCTCCAGGGTAGATGCTAAACATCTCTCTATCCCGAGGGCCCAGCCCAGTGCTTGACATAAAAGTCACTCAAAGCATTTATTTCACAAATGGGTGCCTGGGTGGAGCAGCCCATACCCTGTGTTCCCCGGACAACGCTGTGAGGCAGGACCCAGCGCAGGGGCCCCGTCCTCAGTCCAACTGGACCCACATCCCTGCCTTTACATAGCTTCCTCTTCTCCCTTCCCTTGCTGCCACTTTGTGGATTTTCAAATCATTTAGAAGCTTTAGCTTTCTACCAGCAGTCTCCTCACACTGTCTCTGGTGACAGAGAACAGTGGGTTGGGAGGAGAGTTATGAAATGCATCTTTCCGTTTTTAGTAAATTCCAAGTTTGGGAAAGCCAGGTAGCAGAGGAAGCTGGGAAGCAGTGGGGGATGACAGAGAGAGACGAGCAGACTGGCCTGTGTCTCCGTGCTGGCTCCGCTGCTCCCCTTCCTGATCGTGGGTTTTTCCAACTGTACAAGAAACAAACCTTCCTCAAAGCCTTGCTAGGAAGTTGAATGGAGTAAAATAGGTTAAGTACCTAGTAGTTCCTGGCACATAAGAAGCAGGTGACTGTCCCAAATGTAAGCAGTCAAGAGGCTGGCTAATGAGAACATCCATAAAACCTAGGAAAATCAGCAACATGGAATCTTAAGAGGAACTTGTGAGAAGATGCCATGAGCTCATTACACTTTGCTATCAGAAGCTCTTTCTCCCCTGCAAAGGCCAGAGATCCTACTGCTTTCCCAGGAAGGCCCAGCCCAGGGCCCCGGGGGGCAACAGTGACTGTTGATTCTGGGGAAGAAGCATCTTGTGTCAAATAAAGCTGCGCATACATGCATACTTCATGAGACAGCAATTTCATCCAACACATTCATAAATTTATCAAAAACCATGTACGAGATTATTCATAGCAACACTGTACATGAGAGCCTAACACTTGAAAGTATCCAAATGACCATTAACGAAAGGATGGGAAAGTAATAGTGGTGTATTCATTCAATGGAAAACTGCACATCAGTGAGAATGAATGAACTACAACTACATGTGTCGGTGTGGATGAATCCCACCATCATAATATTGAGTGAAAGAAGCCAGGCACAAACGACTACATGCTCTATGCTTCTATTTACATAAATTTCAAAAGCAAGTGAATCACATAGATGCTGTTAAAAGTCATGAGCGTATAATGGATCAAGAAAAAATGATACACACACACACACACACAGGAATAGGATTCGGCCATTCAAAAGAAGGAAGTTCTACTATTTGTGACAACATGTATGGACCTAGAGGGGATTATGCTAAGTGAAATAAGTCAGACAAAGAAAGACAAATACAGTGTGGTCTCACAAGTGAAATCTAAAAAAACAAAAACAAAAACCAAATTCATATAAACAGATCAGATTTCTGGTTGCCAGAGTCAGGGGATGGGGTCAGTAGAGGAATTTGGTGAGCGTAGTCCAAAGGTACAAACTCCAGTTATAAAGTAAGTCCTGGGATGTATTGTACAGCATGGGAACTATAGTTAACAGTACTATATGGCATGTTTGAAAGTTGCTGAGAGTAGATCTTTAAAGTTCTCATCATAAGGAAAAGAAACTTGTAACTATGCAAGGTGATGGGTATTACCTGGACTTATTGTAGTGATCATTTTACAATATATACATATATCAAATCATTATGTTTATATGTTAAATTTAGATAATGTTATATAAGCCAATTATATCTCAATAAAACTGGAAAAAAGGTCAAGAGAATAGTCATCCTTGGAAGGGGGAATATTGACAGTAAGACCATTATCTTCCGGGGTGCTAGTAATGTTTTGCTTCTTGATCTGGTGCAGGTTACATGCATGTGTCCAAATAATGAAACCTTACCAAACCAGACATTATTTTTGTGATTTTTTTTCTATATGTATGTTATACTCCAAACATAAAAAATTACTAGACTGTTGCCCCTCCCACACACACACACACACACATGCACGCACACACACACAAAGATGGCTTATGGCAAGGCCTCTGATAGAGAAGTCATGTAGGATGCCCAGGTGAAACACAGTTCCTAGATCTGTGACAATACGATTCCCCTGCCATGCCAAATGAATGCAGCATTTTCCCAGTGATGACACACTATCTAATTAACTGGCTGGAGCCAAAGAAGAAGGCTTTGGGATGAATTCTGATTCCAGGATTCTCTTACACCTGCTCTGGATTGTGGGCTCTGACTCTGGTAAAACACTTTATTCCACATGATTGGGCAGGTTTGGTTTCAGGTCTACTTAATGAATTTAAAGAAGATAATCCCTGTCTCCCCCAAATTTTAGATACATCAGCCCACTGAGAGTTGATGTCAGCTTGGCTTTAGATAAACTACAGGCCTGGGCCCCTCAATCTGAAATACTCTCTGAGGTTCATTTCCCCTAATTGGAAATGCAAGTAAAGATAACCTAAGGCCTGGAATCATGTATTGATCTTGTCATCAACAGTTTATACCACCGACAGAAATCAAACCTGGCCCAAGTCGTACAGTCTCATTATTGACCCAAGCCTATTTAACTCTCTTTTAAAGACTTTAGTGTTAAGACTCAGACTGTAAAGCATGCCCTTATTTCTCACAAAATTACCAATGACATGAAAAATACCTGTGCCCTACTCCCATTCTGATAGTTTTTAGATGATTTCAATTTATTTTTGTCTGCTGAAGCAGAAGAAGATGGTCAGCATCTGTTGCCTAAAGATGACATAGCATTCCCAAGAGGGGGCCTCATGAAGCAGTTTCTGTCACTAAGAACAGCTAATGACTAGTTATGCCCGTGGCCGACCCAGCAGCCATTCCCAACCCCCTTCTCCCTTGCCAATTTTCACTATGAGAATATGAAGAGTTAAATACTTTCCCACCCTCTGCCACAGCTAGAAGTGGCCATCCTACACAGTTATGGCCAAGGGAACTTTAGCAGAAGTTTTCTAGAAGGTTGTTCTGTTGATTAGTGGGAAAACTAGCTGGCATCTCATTTAGTATTTCTTCCTGCATTGACTATGAATGATGTGTGGAAGAGCACCTCTGGATGCCATAAGTCAACCTGCTAAGGATGGGGAGGAGGGAAAACAGAAATGGCACACACTGTCTGCCTCCTCATGTGAGGGACATGGTGGAGATATGAGCCAGCATATTTAGTAGAACAGGAACATAAACTCTCCAGAGAGTAAAATTTTAGTAGTCCACTTCCTGTGCGTGCCAGCATATCATGCAGAACTATCTGTAAACTAGACCCTCATTTTTGGTTGGGTGAGGGGGTCAATTGTTCATAGGGAAATTCCCATGATGCCATAGATGTGTCTGGAGGGAGAGGGGGCAATGCAGCTGAACTCTGTGCTGTAGGAATCTGAGTCACCTGCAAATTCAACTTACTTGGGCCTCCTATAGGACTTGCTTGAAATTGATCATTTGGTTTGTATCCTGTATATTTTCACTTGATAATGAATTGTGTCTATGCATGTCTAACCTTATGACTTGAAGGGTCCAATGACACTCAATTCATGATGAGCAGCTCAGATCACATGGAGGACCTAGGTCTGACATTCAGGAGGTACCAGGGCCACATAGCAAGCAAGAAGCTATTTGTCAGGGGAATAAATGTCTATAGAAGAGAGATGACTTTTCTCCAAAATCCAAAGGCTCTCCACAGTGATTCTTGCCAGAAGACACATAAAACTTCAAAACCTTTGTGCAATGTGAGATCTGCTAGGTCATAGGACCAAGCAGCAGAGGAGCTTGCCCTGAAGCCTGGACCTTCTGCAGACTGTTCTCTTTCTCTGAGACCCACTCACAAATTTCAGTTTGCTTGATAAATGGGTCTGAACATCATACTCCCATGTGATATATGTTGCTTCCAAAATCTAAAGAAGCCCACCTCCCCCCCACCCCCCCCAAAAAAAATGGTGTTCCATTATCTTTAGTGGTAGATGATACAAGGTACAGGCACTTATCTTTCACATTGAAAGGCACATCCCATATGATCTAGATCATAGGGATTCCAGACATGTCACTGAAGTTGTAGGCCCTCGAAATCTTATGGGATTTATCTCCAATCCTCTGGCACTAATGTATCTTACTAAAACTTCTAAGGTACTTGATACTTTCCGATTTTCAAGACCAGCAGTGACCAGTGCGGTATTTTGTGGATTGTCAAAATGATTAATATCTCTGGGTTAGATTATAGCAAAGAATAGGAGAGTTGGCATAGACTGTGGGAAACAAAGAAGGTGTACTGTGCCCCTTGCCAGGTGAAAGAGAACCTTCTTGTACTCCTTGTAAATTGATACAGTGCTAAAAGCATTTGCTATATAAATAGCTATGTAATGGGTTCCAGGGGTTGTTTCGACCTGTTCCAGGAGAGATTCCACATCTGGAACAACTGCTGTTAGCACATCATTCAGTTTACACTGTTCCAATCATTCTCCAAGATCCACGTACCTTCTGCACAAACCAGCAGACCAAATTCAGTGGGATCTGAGCAGAATTACCACCCCTTCATCTTTTAAGTCTTTAATGGTAAATTTACCCTGCAATGTGGTTTTACTTTTGGGTTACTATCCTAGTCATGGGAGGGCAAGTTCCAGAGGCTTCTACTTGGCCTTTCTGACCATAAGAGTCCTGATTTCTTGGATCAGAGAGCCAATGTGGGTGTTCTACTAGTGGTTGAGTGGGCCTATTCTAATTATATGTTTAAAAATGGGAAAATAAACATAAGGAGGATCTATCTATAGACCATCAGATTGCTTACTATGAGACAGAGTTGGACCTGATTTATCATAAGCCCTCCATAAGCTCCACTCTGCCAGTGGACAACTGCGGCATTTTAGATCCTTAAGGATTAACATTAAATCCAAGCCAGTGTCTAGGTAATTCCTGAAAGATCTTGATATTACCCATTAGTCTGTGTACAATCATCCAAGTAAATGGCTTCATATCCCTTTGGAGAATTTGTGGAGGCATACATGCAGGTAGTATTGTAGGGGCTTTTATCTCAAGAGAACTCAGGCTTCCCTGCAACCCAGGAGCTTTGGGTCCGTGAACCGACTTAGGCTCTGAAACTGGGTGGGGCTACCAGGATTCTCCATTGTGGCATCTCTCTCTAGGTTTCTGATCAACACTTTGTAGTTTTTCCTGTTATATAAATTAAGTAACATTTTAGTAGGCTGCCCATATATTTCATTCCCAGGGACATTGTGATCAACTAGGCACTGCCAAAAATCTCTGCAGGTTAAAACTATGCAGATGATGGTCATGATCTCATCCTTGCTGCTCATTATGGTAATTTTGTCCACCTTGTCTCTGGCATTTTGGTGTTATCACCTGGTTTCTGCTACTTCAGAATTTATCAACCTCAGCAAAATCTGGAAGCCATCTCAGCAGCATCACCTTCCAGCCTACACATGGCCACAACCGAGCTATTCTAGACTTTTTGGTGTTCCCTCGCTAATGCTCTTCTCAATATCTTAATCAGGGAAGTGCAACCTGGACCCTTTCTGTGGATTTAGTGGGGCTGTTTAGTAAGTGTGAGGGCTGTATGAGCTAAATCTATCCCAACATTCTTATGTTCTTAAGCATTTTGGTTCTTTCCTCTGTATTATGTGAGGGAAGTTTGAGCATCTCAGCATTACTGAGCTCAGGATTCATTCAACTAACCAAGAATCATATAGATAAATTCAGCCTGATCCACTGCTATAGATGACCCTTATTGCTCTATTACCTTATAAATCATCCCCAGACTATTTTCCAGGTCTCTGCTTATGTAAATTAGAAAATCTTGCAGGTTTTTTTTACGTATCAGTTATTTCCTTCTGGGATAGACTTTGCACCTGTCTTCTGGAACATGTAAACTAACGCTAGATATATGTGCAGAAATAGTAAGGGTGAAGAACTAGAGGTGATGGCTCAGGCAGGGATGATATTGGAAGGACCAAAAGAAGCTGGGGCTGGAGCCAACCTTCTGCTGTTATTGGAGAGAAAATGAACGAAACTGGAAAACCAAAAGAAATTGCTCCTTTCCCCTCTTCATTTCTCTAGTCTTCCTTGAGTCATTGGCACAGCTTAACAGGAAGCCAGCTGACAAGGGAGACTGGGAAGTCACATTTGCAGAGTCTCAGCCCCAGCATCACAGAACAAAGTAAAAGAGCAGTCTGGAAGGTGAGATGCAGTGGGTGAGTAACTGATCCTGGTATGGCCCTAGCATTGTTTCTTTTTTTTTTTTTTAAGATTTTATTTATTTATTTGACAGAGAGAGACATAGTGAGAGAGGGAGCACAAGCAGGGAGGGTGGGAGAGGGAGAAGCAGGCTTCCCGCTGAGCAGGGAGCCCAATGCAGGGCTCAATCCCAGGACCCTGGGATAATGACCTGAACCAAAGGCAGACGCTTAAGGACTGAGCCACCCAGGCGCCCCTGCATTGTTTCATTTATTTATTTATTTTGCCACACAGCATCCATTCACCTTCTCTGGGAAAAAGGAATACTATTGAATTTTTTTTGAAACCACCATTTTCTCATTCTCAGTCCATGAAAATTAGATAAAATGTCACACCCGTGGCTCCAGAGGTGAGTCTTAGATGGGTTTAAATCAACCAGAGCATCGCATCACACTGGTCAGAACATTTCCATGTCCATACTATGCTCCCTTTTGCTAGGCCAGTGTGCACCATTGCTTTTGGTATCTACTCAACACATTGCTCCAGAGAACTAGCACTGAACAGTAGGATCTGGTACAAGATGAATGGCCTTTTCTATAAGAGACCATCCACGATTTCTCCTACCATTACATGTATAGTCAGTTCTCCACAGAAGGCTCAAATCTAAGAGCTAGACCTTACTAATGTGGTGCTGATAACCAAATAAATTTATAGTAAATCTATTATGGACTTAAATCTGCCAGCTTCAAAAGCATATTTGAGGTGGTTATAAAACATAAACACATGCAATGTAGAATGAGACAAAATGAAAACAAATAGAACTCTGAAAAATGAACACAGAATAGATGCTGGAGGACCTGTAGTTGAGCCCTGAGTTAGCTCGGAGTTGCCTGACAGCAATGAGGAAAAGAAACCAGCTGATTTCTATAATCCTAGCACACTGATGAGATGAAACCCACAGGTTTGTTTGCAGAAGGAAGAAGCCATCGATATTCATTCAGTGCCTACTATGTGGCAAGCACTTTCCATGTATTTCATTAACTCCTCTGAGTAAGTCGGTGGAGTGTTTGCCTCCAAGACTTAGGAATAATAAGGCAGAGATTCATAGAAATTAAACATCTAGCCCACAGTGTCAGCTACAGCACATGGTGGAGTCACGCCCGGACCCATCTACCACCTCCTAACACTAAAGCTCTGTGTGATCCACGAGAAGTTAGCAGATGCTCATTTAGTACCCAAGAGAATGCAAGAATCCTCACATTTGACCTTCCCAACAGCCCAGAAAGGTCATCATATGACCCCCACATAACACGTGGGAAAGCCATGTTGAACGTGTTTCTTGGTGCTGAAAAAAGGAAGTCCTCAAATCAGGGATGTCGGTTATTAGATGGACAACATCTCACTTCAGTTTGACAAAAACACAGAGCATCTTTCCAGAGAGATAGTTCTTATATAAATGAAATAACATTAAATTCTAGTCCTGCAATGGCCTGTCTGTGGGGGACCTAAAACAGCCCAGGCCAGGCTTTTGGTTTCTGACGACTTTACTAAATAAGAGTATGGAGCTTGGAGGATCTGGGGACGTAGGGAACCAGCCTGCTGTTCTGACTCTTTTTCAAATTGCCTATGTCTTGAGCAGGCCTGTGGGAAGGGCTGGGTTTCTGCATATCTCTGCTGGGTTCTCTAGACTACAACTAGAATGATCTTTCTAAAATGCAAATCTGGGCATGACATTATCCTGCTTAAAAAACCCTTATTAAAGCTGCACATGGCCTGGATAAAGTCCAAGACTCTTAATGTGTTCCTTTATGACTAAGCCCTCACACTCCGGACTCATGTATCACCCCTCTCTTCCCCAAACTCTGGGCTCTCATCACACTGAGCTACTTTTAGGCCCCGTTGCACCCTCCCCTCACCTCCTGGCATTTCTCTGTGCTGCTTCTTCCTCCAAGAATGCACCCTCTCTCGCTGCCCCCTCCCTGGGCCCTTCTCAGGCCATCTTTGCCTGGCTTGCAGCCATTCACATTTTGGGAGCCAGATTGGGCCTTGCCTTCCCCATGACGCCTTCTCTGACTCCCACTTCTGGGCTGAGATGGCCGCAGCACCAGCCCTCCTCCCCATCCCAGTGCTCCCACACCAAAGCGTCCTTGCCTGATTTTACATTGGACTCACTCGTTTCTCTGCCAAACCCCTGGGGCAGTCACTGGGTGGAAGGTGCTTGCTACCGATGAGATGACTAAATGAAATGTCTTGAGCATGAAGTATTTGGATGTCCAGGTAAAAGAGATGATGCTGGTTGTGGACACTTGAATTCTGAGTTAAATTCTGCCCCAGGCATAGGGATGAAGCTGTGGACGGAAATTAATGATATACTGGTGTCAGTTCCAAATGAGCTGAAGTTGAGGCCCTGGAAGACAGTATCACCATGGGTTAGTTGGACCGGTGGCTCTGAGCCAAGGGCCTAGGCGACAGAGCATCGGATGTCCCTGCTCCAGGGGCCGGGCCTGGGAGAGTCCAGAGGTAGGAGAAGTAACCCCAGCTGCTGGAACGTATAGAGCAGGGGAGCAGGAGATAAAACCTATCGATGCCGGGCTTTATTTCTCACTTCAGCTTGTTTGTTGTAGCAAGGGCGTTGTTAATGGGGGTCTATCCCTAGAAGTTCCTAGAAGTGCACACAGAAAGCCTCAGAGGGCACACACGTCACAGACACTGGACAGAGCCAGCACTAAGTATCTCAGTTGCACCAGCTTTGTAGTCCTGGTGCCCCAAACGCCAGTTGGGCAAGGTGATGCACTTTGGTGGGAAGAGCCCTGAGACAGCCATCAAAGGCTTGATACCGCTCCAGTCTCTTTTGGTTTTGGGGGGCCTGTCATCTTGGGACAAAGCTCCATCACTCTGAGACCCAGATTTCTCATCTGGAAAATGGGGATAGAGATACCTGTCTTGCCTACCTCCGAGGTCGTCGTGAGGATCAAATAAGATAATGGCTGCGGGAGAGCTTTGAAAACTGTGAAGTGCCATGGAAATGCCAGAGAGTGTGATTAAGAGACAGCGCTGCCCCCACACTTACTTCAAAGGGGAGAAACAGGGTGGAGAAGGCTGACGCGCTCTGCTTTTGAAGTGCACAAGAGCAGCTCTCAGCAGAGAAAAAACAGCGTTGCTGCTTAAAAGGCAACTTTCAAAACAACCATTTTCTCTCTGAAGGGAGAATATAGTTGGGAGTACTTCAAAGGCTGGGGAAAATATCCAGAAAAAAAAAATGACGTTCTCAATCCAACTTTTAGTCAAGTCAGAGTTATTAAAAAACCTTCAGAACTCTTCACTTATTCAAAAAGAATTTTAATGCATTTAAAAATTAAAAACCGTTAAGAGGGGGCAAAGGCACTGTTTTGCCTGTTCCTTAGGATCACACTGCAGAAGGTGGCTGTAATGAGTCTGTCCATCGTCCACTGCTTCCTCTGATTAAATATTCTCTCCAAGGCTTTCCTCCCTGTCCTGACAAATTTCATACCAAGAATAAGTCACCAGGAATGGGCCCTTATCTTCCCCTATCCATCTCTGACACCTAGCTATCAAGCACAGTGAGATTATTTATTCGGTTTTTCTTTCTCCTTCCTTTAAATATGGCAGCCTATGAAAGATCAACTTCAAGAAGCCAGAGCAGAATGACAATATCCTACTTAAAGGGAAAAGATATCCCCACCTCCGAGCAAAGAGAGAACCCCTTTTCAAACAACTACACACAAAAATAAATGAAGCCCCGGTCTTGGTCATGGTCCTCGCCAGAGAAAGGAGTGGCTGGCCATGATGGCTGGGAGGTCAGCCAATTGGAACTTGGCCAGACCTATATGGAAATGTGACCGTGCCCTCCTCCCAGTCCCCTGTCCCCTTCCGCTCCCAGTGTTGTGCTGAGGAAGTGGCCTGGGACTGAGGTCCTCAAGGTCCTGAGGAATCAAGCATTCCTCTCAATTCTGCCCTGGAGGGACTCTCTGGGCCCCTGTGGACACCACAGCAATGTGGTTACTGGGAGACATGGCTTATGTTCCCCGCAGCGTGTACCCACGCCTGAGAATATAATCAAATCAGATACTTCTGAGACAACATGCAATGCTCAATTGGGTGATCACATTTTCTACTTTTATTAAACATACACAACTAGACAGGGCTAGAGGGTGAGCAGGAGAAAGTACAGAAAAGAATTCACTCTTTCCAAAGGGGCAACCCATAGAGAGGAAGCTCTTTGGGCCCCCACGCCCCCCCAACCCGCCCCAGATCTGCCTCTGAGTTTATTTTTGCAAAGAGCTTTGAAGGCAGAAGTTAAAGAAATCTCAGTGGTCTGAAGTCAGAGAATGGCAGCTGCCAAGGGAAGATTAGTCCAGAGGAAAGGAGAAAGAACACCCGCGAGCGGGGTGATGTCATAGGAGAAGAGGCTGTCTGAGCCCCAGCTCTTCTGCCGCAGTTTTAAGCAACTCCATTTAATTAAAGTGGTGCCTGGCACTGGCATGAGAGCAATGGAAGTGTCAGTTTGCTTGTCAGGAGCTCCTCTGCCTGGAGCACAGATCAGAGCACCCGTGGCTGAGTGCCAGGCTTCATCTCCAGCACAGATGGGAAGGCCAGGGGTAATTACCCCGCCCTGGCCAGTCGCCTCCCGGGTGAAATTACAGAAAAGTAGGAGACAGCAGCTCCATCTGATTCTTATTCAGCATCGTTTCCAGGGAAGGAATGAAGACAATCAAGCATGACGTCCTGATTTGGGCAGGAAGGCTGCCCGGAACCTTTCTACTCTGTGGACTGCTTTGCAGGAAAGTAAGTCAAGAGATAGAGGCACGCTGTGAATCGGCCCCGCAGTGGTCCACTCTGGCATTCAGCTCCATGAATGTAACTGGTTAATTGAACTGTCTGAACCCTGCAGGGCACACACATGAAGAGGTTTTCCTCCAGTCTCTGCCTTCGGTTGTGCTTTGTCAAATCTCTTCCCATCTTTCAAGTATAGCTTGGAAAATTCCAGGCATTTTCAGTCACTTCCAGTCTAGATTGCAACTTAGCCTCTCTCGTCATAGGCCAGGTTTTGGCCAAGGGGACTTGAAGTAGGGAGGAAAGGGTCTGGTCTGTCTCGTTACCTCCATACTTCTCCTGCATTGAGGACAGTGTAACCTGCCTGTTGGGTATGTCAGCCAGCAGTTAGTGTGCCCAACACCCTTCCTGAGATTGTTACCCTCTGCCTTGGTGCCCACCTGTGCAGCTACAGAGCTGATGCCTCTTATTCATTTTCTCCATGCTCCACAGAGACGATCCAGGGCCACTTCTGCATCCGCGGAGGACCACTGGCAAATGGAGGGTGCCCCATCTTCTTTTTGAGCAGACTACTCCACAGTTCCTGCTTGTAGGTGCCTTTGAAAAGCCCTTCCCTCCAACTTGAAGAAAGGCTCTGTGATGCCACCCTCCTCCTACCCCTGGCCACTCATTTTGTAGATTGGGAAATTCCAATTCAGTAAGCCTAGGATTCCTTAGGGTCACAAAGAGTCTACAGCAGAGGGGGACCAGAATGCTTTGGTGAGTGTGGAGTTCGTATGAAGTTAGTGCTGATAGACAGTAGAAGTCACTATGTATGGCTCTGAGGTTATGGGGGAACCTAGTTCTATGCCAACCGACCAGGACCAGCATGTGCTTGACAAAGAGTGAATGTAACCTTGAGCTTGCATTAATTTTGATGATAAGAAGAAGAGAAATAACAAAAATTGGTTGAGCACTATGTATTGGGCACCTCTTGTGCCATCTTTCACATCTTTTTAGCCCATGTTTTACTCTAGCTTTTGCTGGGACAACCACTTTTATGCAAGTATAGCTTGATGGTGCCTTGCTTCAGCTGCACCTTGTCACTTTTACTTTTGAGACTCAGATTCCTCAGTTATGAGACATTTGGAGAACCTGCTGGAACTTCAATATACAACCAGAAAGTGTGAGGAAGTTAACACAAAATAAGGCCATCTTTGGCCAACAGGCAACAATAAATGAGCTCCCCTTCCATCCTCAGGTGGACAATTCTAAGATACACCGCTTTGTAGAGGATCCCAGCAGACTGAGCCCCAGCTGACATCCGTGGTGATCAGCTCAAGAACATACCATGTATTGGTCTTCTCTCCTTCTTGTTTCCCCTCTTCCTAGGACTGGTATATGGACCTCCCAGCCCCCCATTTCCATTCCCTGCCCTCTCTTGCCAAAATAAATTTCTTGTCCACAAATCTTTGTCTCAGTTCCAGAGGTGACCCACTCTAAGTTGATTAACTATGTTTAGTCATTTGTTAAGTGCTTTACATACATTAACTGCTTTAACCCGGAGGCAACCCTGTGAGGCAAGTACTATTTTTATCCCCCTTTGATGGATCAGGAAAGTGAGATACAGAGAGGTGAAATAAGAGAAGCCAAGTGCCCTATGGATGGATGAGTTGATAACCCCAGTAAACTCAGGTAAAAAGCTTTCTCCAACCCGGAGTGCTAGATTTGGTTCTCGGCTCAGACCTCATCATAGGGAGTATGTCCATAGGAAGCCCCCAGAATGATGAGGGAAAGAAAAACTAAGCCTTAGGAGGGGGGATGGGAAAAATGGGTGGTTGAGCTCAGAAAACATTCAGAAGGCACATGAGAGCAACCTTCACTTCGGGACTTCATGTAAAAGTGAGGATGCCTTGTTCTGAGTCATTGGAAAGACAGAACAATCACAGTACAAGAAGGCAGGTTGATGATCAGTATAGGACAGAACTTCATAAAGGAGCTGCCCAGGCAGAAAGTGAGTAACACTGGCATACAGCAAACCTGATGTTGCAGGTGGGAGAGCTGAGGGTACACGGCCAACCATTTCTTGGGAATGTTGTAAGAAGAGTCCTATGGGGCAATTCTATCCAATTAGGGCAGGATTCAAATTTGGGGTTGACAAAGATTTGCCTCTTCACTCACCACTCCAAGACAGCCTTATCCTGGCAGCCTGGTGTGGCTCCTTGAATCCTTACTGCTATAGAGCCACCAAAAAGTGAGATTTGACTGGGGTGGAGAAGGGGCAGGATGCATTTCTAGGCAGGAAAGACTACTGTTGGCTAAATGAATAAGAGGTTTATTCCACCAGGTAATGTGTAAAGGTGAGAACCTACCTTGAGATTAATTTTTATTCACTAGAGTACTAAGAACAGGGATGGGCGCAAAGATAATGCCCAATAAATGTCCATAGTATGCAAATGAGTTGAAAAGTGATTGGTCAAAAGCCAGCTGTGAGCTCCACCTTGGCCTAATGCCTCAGCTATAGCCCAGCTCTGTCCCA
Source organism: Leptonychotes weddellii (assembly GCF_054177405.1). NCBI lineage: Eukaryota > Metazoa > Chordata > Mammalia > Carnivora > Phocidae > Leptonychotes > Leptonychotes weddellii. The sequence continues at coordinate 79,102,355 of NC_138369.1, forward strand.
AATCCTCCTTGATGTGCTTACAGCATCCTCCTGACTATGGAAGTCACTTTCCTTAAAACCCAGTGAAAGCTCTTCAAACCCAGAGAAGGAGCCTAGGGCTAGAAACAGAGCAGATGTAGGACTGGGCCCAAGAAATGGGTTAGTGGGTTGGTAAGTAGATTGTTCATGGTCATTTGGGGGCTATGAATCCTGAGTGGATGAAAAGCTTCCTGCTTGGAGGTGGATGCTCCATCCACAGACACAGGACACAGAAGGACTGTCATCACAGACATTGCCCTTGGTATGTGAGTTACACACACATGGAGTTGGGCTGGAAGGAGGCCATTACCTCTAACCAGTTCTTCAGAGAGAAGAAGAAATGGGCTGGAAAACAGGCAGTTTAGAAAGGAATTTAAGGAAATGAGTAAATCAAAGCCCAGGGTGGGAGAGTCCCAGCCCTCCTCAGACACATTCTCTTTCCCTCCCCTAAATTCACTGATTTCATACACAGTCAGTGTGAGTGGCCTGTGGCCCAGGAAAATTGTGCCCCAGTGTCTGGAGGAAGAGATCCAGACAATCAGGAAGCTCCAAGGAAGAAGGACTGAATCAGCAAGGTTTTGGGGTCATAAGTTACCCCAGCTCCAGCCCAGCAGCTCTCAGGATGAGGAGGAAAGAGCCTCAGTAATCAAGGAACATGGCCCTGAGAGAAGTTGTCTTCAGACTGAGAGGAAGCCCTGGGAGCATTGGGTTCCCTCCTGCTCTCACTAAGCCAACAGGTAAAGGAAATACACCCAGACTCTGCCCAGGGCTCTTCACCCCCACTACCAACTCTTGATCTGCATGGCCACAACAGCCTCTCCTGGGCTCCCTGCCTCCTCACACGACCTGGGCCAATCCATTCTCCACACAGCAGCCAGAAAGAATCTTCTCGAAATGGATGTTCCCCAGACTATGCCACCTAAAACCAAGTCCAGATGCTGCACCACAGTCTTCAGGGCCCTGCATCCTCAGCCCCATATCCTTCCCTCCAGCTCATCTCAAGTCTCCCTGCCCCTCACTCACCAAACCCCAGACATCCTGCCTTTCTCTCAGTTCCTCAAACACAGTACAATTTCCCTATTCCACCTGTAAGCATTTACCTGTGCCTGGAGCCTGTGTTCCCCCATTCTTCAAATAGCTGCTCTTTCTCATCCTTCAAGGCCCAGTTTGAAGTCACCTCCTGAGAGGACTCCCGGACCTCTCCAGATAAAGTAGACCCAGCACCTGTGTATCTTCAGATCCATTCTTTATCCTTCCTCTGATATTCTGTGTCTTAGGGGTGGGGGCAGAGGGAGACAGAGCCCCACAGGTAGTGTTTCCCATAGCCCCTTATCCACTGCATCTGGTCTGGCTCAGCCAATGGGAGACACTGACAGCATGTTACAGAGCAGGAGGAAGGGAAGTGCCAGGGGCTTTTCCACCTTTCTCTCTGCTCACTTAGCATCTCTTGTAGTCTGGATAGCTTTCATGGCAATAGAAAGCCTTTGAAACATGTTAAACAGGGCAGGGACACCATCAGTTTACTTTAATTGTTTTGGAGAAAATGTGTTAGATTTGGGAAAAGGATTTAGGAGGCTGTCCCAGTGAGAAATGATAATGGCTTGGACTAGGGTGATTGTAAGTCAGATGGAGAGAAGTGGGCAGATTAAAGCTGTCTTTGAAGGAAGAATTACCAGAATTTGGCGATTGTTTGGCTGTGGTGCTTGAGAGAGAGGTATGGTCAGGAATGACTTCCAGGTCTCTGGCTTGAACAACTGGGTAGACAGAAGTGCCATTTATTATGATGACAAAAACTAGAGTGGAACAGATATTGTTCTGTTCATGGAGGAAATGTTCTTAAATGTTCTTGTGATCTATTTTTTCCCTATCCTGTAATACCTTTTATCGATATATGTAATCTATTATCTATCAATCGATCAATCTATCGATCTATCTATCCATCATTTATCATATCTTGAAATTTGGATTAAAGTGTGTGTACTGTGTTGTGATTTCATTTTCCTATTGTTTGCTGCTATTTTACAGATATTCATTTGTATTCTGTATTGACCATATATTTTGTACTTCACCAATTTCATAAGTTAGATTCTGTAGGGTTTTGGTGTGTAGTAGATTCCTTAAGCTTTCTACATACACAATAATGTTGTCTGTGAATAGAGGCAATTTTACTTCTTTGTCCACGTCTTTGTGACTTTTTCTACATCTTGCCTTATTACAATGGCTAGAACCTCCAATGCAAAGTTGAACTGAAGTGATGAGAGTAACTATCTTTGCCTTGATACTAATCTTAGCTGAAAAGTGATGAATACTTCATCATTAAGTACAATATTTAGCTAGAAGATTTTTTGGTAGATGCTCTTTATCAGTTTGAGGCAATTTCGTTCTATTCCTAGTTTCTGAGAATTTTTATCATGAATAGTTGTTGAATTTTGTCAAACACTTTTCTATATTAAAATAATCACATTTTCATTTATCTTGTTAATGCAGTAAATTACATTATTTTTGAAATATTAAGCCAACTTGCATTCCTGGGATAAATTTCACTTAGCCAAAGTGGTTGTTTTTATATAGTGCTGGATCCAATTTACCAATATTTTGTTAAGGATGTTTCTGCCTATGTTAATGTCCATTTTTTTCTTTCTTATAAAGCAGACAATCTTTATAGCTAAGATGTGGTGCTCTCGGGATCCCTAGAATATTTCAGAAGTTCATAAGGACTCTTCTCACTGACTGGGTCCAAATTCTACTGTCTCCCAACACTGTGAGCCAACAGGGACCTCTGTTCAGCTTTGGTCCTGCAGAATCTGCTCCCTGAGGACATTACAGGTCCTTCCTCTGTGTGTTCAAGCCATCCCTCCAAGCCATGGCAACTTCAAACCCCAGTACCCACCTCCTCAGCTCAGTGAGATGATGCTCCACCTCTCTGCGCTAGGATAGGAAAAGTGTCCCCAGACAGAAAGTCAAGTAAACTTGGGTTCAGCTCATGTTGAGTTTCCCTTCTCCCAAGGATTACAGTTCTGCTCTGCCTATTGTCCATTGCTGTAAATAATCACAAGTATGTGTTCACTTTCATGGATGAGGAGGAGGAGGAGAAGGAAGAGGAGGAGGAGGGGGAGGAAGTTTTTTTTTTACTGGGAACTCAGTTGGTCTTTTTAACCTGGAAAGATGTGCCCTTCAATTCAGAGAAGTTTCCTTAATTTCTTTGTGGATGAATGCCTCCTTTCCATTTTCTCTGTTATTGCTTTTGGGAATTCCTATTATTTGGATTCTGGATCTCTGGGGCTTTCTTAAAATGTTCTTTGGTTTCTCCTAGACTACATATCTTTCCTTTTTCTTTTTGTTTTCTTCTTATTTCTACTTTCTAGGAGTTATCTTTAATTTTATCTTCCAATCCTTCCATTGAGCTTTCTATCAATCATCACATTTTTATAATCATATTTTTAATTTTCAAGATTGTATCTTTGCTCCCTAAATGTTAATGTTGATAGTTTCCTCTTCTTTTGTTTCATGGAGATCTCTTCTACTAGCTATCAGAAAACATTATCAATAGGGTTTTGTTGTTGCTGCTGTTGTTACTGTTTTATTCTTGCATTTCCCCCAAGTTGCTTTTTCTCCCATTTGTTTCGATCTCTATGTTTTAAATTAGAGGTCTTCTTCTGTTTTCTGGTTATGTTTGATTGTCCACTTACGTTTAAGATTAAGAAACTGAAAGCCTGATTGAGAGCTCTGTGCAAGTGGCTAGAACGTCTCTATTGTGAATGTCACATTGTGAAGTGCTGGCTGAACTTTTCTTTGGAAAACTTCAATTTCATTAACTTCAGGCCTGTTATCCTAGGCTGGTTAGGTTCCTCAGAGAAGATTCTTCTGTCCTCCTTCCTAGAAGGTCAAGTCTGGCTACCAAAGTCCTAGGAGCTAGTAGTGAAAAGGGGACTGGCAGCCTCAACATCCAGTACATAAGCTTGCATGTAATTCCTCTCTTTCTCTTATGGTGACTTGCCTCACATGGGCCTGAGGCACTCGGGCAGAGACCTTCTCTTCTCCTCTCTCCAGGACAGAAGCCTCCAGTATTCCGGAAGTGTAAAGAAGGAGCAGTTGTCCACCTTCTTGGAGTGGGAGGGATCTAGAGAACCACATTTATCCTGATTTTAGGTCTGTTTTCATTCCCACTTTAAGGGTACTGGAAGAAGCATGTCCTGAGCCTTTTCCTTTTGGAAACCGGCTCGCTTTTCAGCTGTCCTGACTGTGGTCTTTAGATTCAGCTGGCTTTGTGCTAACTCACATATGACTTGTACATCTGCAATCCAGCTTTCAAAAATATTGTTGTTGTTGCTCTTCTCACAGTCTCTTTGTCCTTGAAGGTTTATGCCTTTTATTTTTTTAATATCATTTTAGTAGGGTTTTGGAGAAGACCCCTATATTTTTTCAATTTCAGGACAGATAAAATGATGGTTTGATACTTGAGGCTAAAACTGGTAGCTCACAGTTACCAATGGGCAGCAAACATGCAGACTTGCCAGGTTTTCCAAAATATGCAGTGCTAGGATAAATATAAACCTTTTCTCCAATCTCCAAAGCAGTAGGCTAAGAGGGTAGGCCTTAAATTTAAAGGTGTGAAAAGAAGAACTTCTCCCCACTATAGATGGTGAGCTTAGGAAACTCATTGTCACAAGAACTGGTACAGAGTATTTATTTACATACAGTTGTTTTTTCAAATGTTCAGAAAAACCTAGGAAAGCAGAGCCATAGAAGATCACATAAGGGAGCAGGTATTTCAGACCCATCAGGCGACCATCTTTCTCTACTACAGTCCTTGGCTCCAGCACTCATTCACATTTTGAGCTTAATACCCCAATAGCCTTTCTCTGGCTCCTGGCCACAGCCACATAACTCAGACCCACCCAGCAGAAAGTTGCTTTTCCATTGTTTTGGCTGGTTGATAGAAGAAGCATCCCAATGTCTAGGTAAACTGAACTCTGTGGCTAGCAATGATCTTAGCTATAGCCCTCAGCCTCTGTTCATTCGGGAAAGTAACTATAATAGTCATCAGCTATTTCCAAAATCTTTGAGGAGACAGTATTTCTCTAAGACCTCCTTTAATAAGAAAGCAAACACCCTTCCCATGATCTGCAACACTCAGAAGATGGAAGAGGGCCTCAGTACAAATGGACCATCACACAGAGGTGTCTGTGCCTCTTGGTTCAGAAGGTAGGTCTCCCCCTGGTGCTGGACTCTGAGCACTACAACCCACCTCACCCTCCCAGGGGCTTTCTGCACCCAGCCTCCCTGGGACCAATTCTCTCAGGAACATAAGCCTGAAAACCACACACTGTCTGAAGCAGCCTCCAGCCTCCAGAAATCCATGGACATGGACAGGTCATCTCCTCAGTCCTGTCCCTTCCCGTTCACCCTCAGGGGAATATAAAAATACAGAAAGGGCTGGAGAGAGGGCATTACCAGCTAAAAACTTCTTCTGCAGGTTGAGAGATTTCATTTTGATCCTGTCTTCAGTGCTGTGTTATGATACAGCAATGTCATGATCACTTCACAGCCATGGAAGGAATTATTTTCACTGGCATCTTTCATTTCTGATCCCCTCATCCTCATGTGTCTGCCTGCTGACAAACCAGAGCTGTCAGAGCTACCTGTCACTGCAGGGGGAAAAAAAATACCTTTTTGACAACTGTATCTTCCTCCAGCATACTCTTTGTACCTGATATCTGCTTCCCAACCCGTGTTTGTGACATTTTTGTTATTTCAAAGGGCCTCATGAAATTCTCCAAAAAAGGAATCTCAAACCCAATTAATTTAAGTTCATTTTTGTGTTGAATGTGCTACATGACATATTTAGGAGGGAGTGTGTGCATCGTAAAGTGAGGCCATGGGAGGGCCTTGTTGTAAAGAAACACCCTCTTTCATTAAAAGCAAACCCAGGACTCTCCAAGGACCTAAGCAGAGAAGGGCTCCAGGAGGGGCCTCATTGTGGTTGCAGCGGGGTTGGGTGGGGGGATGCTTGATTCTAATTCTGATGGTAGCTCCACACTGGTGGGGAGATTTTTCTAGGTGGAAATAAATAGTCCTTCCTAAATTTCCCTTTAAATAACACCACCCAGTGACAATAGCAACTTGCCCTTCCCTCCGCCAGTCCTACCTTCCCCTTGGACAACCTGCCAAAGCCACATCAGGCCCCAGAAGTCCTCCACTGCATTACAAAATCTCAGCTTGCCTGCTCCATCCTCAGATTCCTGAGTCAGCCTGGTTTTGTTTGTTCTGACTTTTGTTTTAATAAAGACCAACAGAAAATAAAAAGAAAATATGGTTTGCAGAGGAAACATTCAGTAAGGAATTTCTTGTTCTCCAAGTTCAATAGCAACCTTTTGGCTTTCGATTTGGAATGGTGGCCTATGCATATGCATTGTCCTCTCCCCCTGCAGGATCACACAGAAGTGTCAGTGACATTTGGCAAAATGAATAAATCCATGGCAGCCCCTTAAATATAAGGAAGAGTGTCATCAATGAACAGAAATGATAAAAAATTTATGGACAATAGAATACAGATGTGACTGAATCATTGCACTCGAAACCATGAGGGAGAAGGCTCTAGCAGCCGTAATCGTGCTGCTTCCCAGGGGAGCCCCAGAGGGTCTCCCAGCTTGAGTTTGGCTGTGGAGTGATAATCAGAATCATTTGTTGAAGACTATCTACAGCCATGGTTTCCAAATTGTTCTGAGTCACATACTCTTATCATTAAAAAATAATAATAATAAGCACATATCCACAATTTATATAAATTTATTTACAAATTATATACATATACTACACTCATTAGCAAATACTTCAACATAATTTATATTTAAGTGAGATTAATCATTAATGATCATGAGTAAAACGTAATATTCCAAATAGTCTTCATGATAGTTCTGAATTTTAGGGACCACATCCTCAGCAGATCTCATGAAGTCATCATTATTTTCATCACATAATGCAGTGAATGAAAGAAGTAACGGCTTTGCGATTCTCCAGTTGTTTACTAGTGTTGACATTTTTAAATTCTCTTTGATTCACATTTTTTATGCCAGAATTTTTAATCACTTAACCATTTTGCAAGGATTACATTTTTTTTAATGGAATGTATTATCCATAAATCTCCTTAACCAGGAAGATACAAACTGCAATTCAGCACAAGACCATCAAACAAGCACACAAGTGGATTAAGGAACTCCTATTCTCACTTCAAGAATGACAATCCATATGCTAAAGTTAGGAAGCCTTACTGCCTTTCATATTTTAGATAAATTCATGTCAGTAAAAGTGCTAAGCTCTTCTTTGCTCACCTAATGGATTGATCTCACATAACTCTCCAGGACAGCACCCCTAGTGTCCACGGGGTGTTATCCTCTGGGCTCGGTGGCCCAGTGCCTCCCTGAGGCACAGAGGGGTGGGCTGCAGCTTCTGTACCTGGCTGGCCCTGAGGCCCACAGTGTGGGTGTCAGAGACAATGGGCAGGAGAGACTGAGCATCTCCCAAACTCCTCAGCGGACCAGCAAACAGAGATGGAGACTGCACCACTCAAGAGTAAAACATAGGAAAGTGCTGTGACGAGGGTCAAGGCCAATGTATTTAGGCAGTGGTGGGAATCACCACAAGTGGTGAACCTGCTTGTCTGCCCAAGTTCAACATCAGCACTCCCCGCAAGGTCTTGCACAGTGCAAAACCGTCCTTGTGTGTCCTCCATACCAAACAGCCTTGTCTTCCACTCATGAATGTGAAAATCAGCCAAGGGTCACAAAGCCTTTGAGAAAAATCAACAACATGGAAGAAGAAACCAAGAATGAAGAACCAAAACGACAACATATCTACCAAGGAAAAGAAAACAATTTAAAAATGGTACTTTTCATTTGGATTCTTAGAGTTATTGAGACAACATTTAAAAGGATTAACTACCGGGCGCCTGGGTGGCTCAGATGGTTAAGCGTCTGCCTTCGGCTCAGGTCATGATCCCAGGGTCCTGGAATCGAGTCCCGCATCGGGCTCCCTGCTCCTTGGGAGCCTGCTTCTCTCTCTCTCTCTCTCTCTGTCTCTCATGAATAAATAAATAAAATCTTTGAAAAAAAAAAAAGGGATTAACTACCTGTTTTCTCTCTACCTGTTTTTCTCACCTTAGGGCTACAGAAGGAATCCTTGTGGCATTATGACTGCTTTGTATCTCAGTTGTGGTGGTAGAAACACAAGCCCACACAAAGGATAAAATTACATTGAACCTATTTCACACACACATACACACACACACACATGAGTGCAAGGAAAACCAGGGACATCAGAATAAAATTGGTGGATTGTGTAAAATGTCAGTGTCTTGGGTATGAAATCATACTATAATTCTGCAAAGTGTTGGGGAAAACAGGGCAAAGTGACAAGAGATCTCTCTGTATTATTTAAAATTGCATATGAATCTATGAAAATCTCAATTGTAGATATTGGGATATATACATTCTAGTGGTGAGACGATGTGGACAATAAATGAGCGATAATGAACAATGAACAGACACATATATAAAATGTAAAAGCAAGGTATGGGAACTATAGTTAATGGAAATACTACTTAAAAGTATAGAGTAGAGGTAGTTAGTGAAGGCCAGCATTGAATTGAATTGCAAACAAAAGAAAGCTAATGTTATGATATTCATTAAACTCAAGATATCATATATGGCAAAATAATTAATAAGAGTAAATTATGATTGCACAAAATGATAAAAAGAATAGTCTAGAAGTAAGATACAACAATTACAAATTTTCAAGAGAGATCCCATTATGGAACTTGCACGACTAAGAACATGAAATTCCTTCATTGTCAAAGGAAGGCAGATCTGTCCTCTACTAATAAGAAAAAGAAATTCTAAGCACAACAGTAACCAGCTTTAGAAATCCTTCCTTCTCAACTGAAGAAGCTCTCTGCAGTATAGTATATACCAACACAAATCATGTTTGCAGAGGGCAATTGGGGCAGTAAGCCAGCCGGTGAAGGAGACCAGCAGACTTGCAGTGTTTTTGTGAAGATCAAATGAGGTCATATTATTTATTCAATTGTCTAATTTACTATTTAACAGGCAGTAGACATTTGTATTTCTCAGAATAGTATAAGCAATGCTGCAGTAACAAATAAACTCCCAAGTCTCAGGGTCTTGACATGAAAATGTTTATTTATTACTCAGATAAATTATAATGCAGGTCTGATAGTCCTCCTCCATCTTGTAGCTAAAACACATGGAATATGAGATCTCAAGGTCAATGCAGCTAGGAAAGAAAGGTTTGGAGGATTTTATAAAATGTAAGTGCGAGCCTGGAACCAGCTCATCACGTCACTGCACCTACATCCCACTGGGCAGTGTTCTGTCACGTGTTTCTAACGTAACTGCAAAGGAGGCTGGGGTGTGTGGTCCTCCTGTGTGGAGAAAACAGTATGGAGGACACAAGTCACTGTGGTGCCACAGCACTCAGTCAGCGGGGACCCCGCCCTCCTGCGAAGCCCGCCATTCCACGGGTATTACTGCTAATGTTCGAACAATGATGAGAGCAACGCCTAACACTTCCTATCCGGCACTGGCCACTTTCCATTATTTCAATTTACACAACAACCCTACCAAAGAAGTTTATAATTTATTATTATAAATCAAGACTCGGGGACTTTGTAATTGCCTGAAGTCACAAGCTAGTAAATATTTGTCTTATTACCAGTACTTTCCCTCCTAAAAGAGAGAGTGTATCCTCCAAGGGGCTGGGGAGCCTCAGCACAGACTCTCTGGAAGACTCCAGCCCTTCCCAGCTCTAAGCCACCTGCCTGGTACATAACCACTGGAACATCTGTAAAAAGCTTCCCTCCACGGTAATTTTTTCTTTGATTTACTGGTTGTGTTAAAATTGTTGTTCTATAATGGTCAAGTCTGGAGGATGTTGCACTTAAAGAGAAAATTGCCTTAAATAAAAACGAATGATACTAAAATCCCTTCTCTCCCAATGAAATGATTCTCCTGTATTTTGTTCTCCTTGTGAGCACACCAAAAAAGCTTCTTTGGTCTATTATTTCCCAATTACCTCCTCTAGCGTTAGCTGAGAGCAGAGAAGGAAGATGGGATCATGAGGCTCATAACATCTGATCTTTTCCAGGCTTCAGCAAACCTGTGAATCACTTTCATTGGCTAAATCAATATCAGGTGTCACCTGGTGGCAGGTAAGGGCAATTCAGTGGCTTTTCTAATACCTTGCAGGCATTGATTTTCCCACAGATCAGGAGAGAGGAGGCTGAATAGGGAATGGAGAAGCAGGCAAAGGCAAAGTGACCACACCGCTCTGCAGATGGGATCAGGAGATCTCAGGCCTGCCCCGACTTCACCCCGGCTTCCCAGCTGCCGCCAGCGGTGCCCATTTCCCCTTGAGCATTCCCGGGGCCAGAAGCCCAGAGAACGCTGCTTAGCATCGGTCTGTGAGAATCAACCTGGACCCCGCATTCACCAACTGAAATAGGGCAGTTCTTCTCTGTTTTAAAGGGCTGAGCGACCCAGATGGCATGACTAAACACTGGTCTCAGAGAATGTGAGGCGGAAAATATGCTTCTCAAAGTCTCCCCACCCCCTGCCCCAGGGAACTGGTTAGAAAGGCAAATTCTCAGGCCCCACCCCACACCCACTGGATCAGAGTTTCTGGGGTGGGGCCCAGGCATCTGTGTTATAACAAGCCCAAGGAGATCCTCATGCGTGTTACAGTTCGAGAACTGTTGTACCGAAAGAACCTCCAGAGATCATCAGGCTGAGCTCCTCATTTCCTGGAAATGGAAAGCCAAGCCCAAGGAGAGTTGCGGTCTATCAGGATGGGAACCCGGTTTCTTGGCCCCCCTTCCATACCACCCTTTGCTGCTTCCCCTGGGCAGCTGACCGGGCATGCTGGAGTTGAGTGGGGAGACCTCCCGACTGCAGAGTGGCTGCTGAGACACAGAGCTGAAGCCCAGAGCCCAGAGCCCAGAGCTGGGAGGCCCTGTTGGGGACACAGGGGAGAGCCGCCTCTCAGCTGAGGGTAAGCCACGGATTGCTCAGAGTGAGTGGGCCAAGGGCATCCCAAGTCCCAGCGGTGTGGTTGCTGCTGAGCTGAGTCCCAGACAAACCCTCAGATGCATTTGTTATGGGGAAGCACGTCCAGGCCAGACAGAGGCAAGCTTGCTTCTCGGGTATGCCTCTTCCCCGAAAAAGGGAAAAGCAGAGGGTGTGCTCATCTTCATTCTGGAAGCCCCAGATTCTGTTTCTGCTTCCCTGCCCTCTCCGGTCTGGCCATCTCTCCCCTGCTCATTGCCTCATCCAACGTCACTGCCCTCTAGACACTCCATCCAAGGCTGGAGAGAGAGACCTCCATCTGACCATGTTGAAAATCTTTCCCCAGCTTCCCTCAGCTTCAGGAGGAAATCTACACTCCTTCGCTGGCATATACTGTCCTCTGAGGCTGACGCCTGGCCCTCTCCGGCTTCCCTGCCAGGGCTTTAGCCCACCAGCCGTGCTGCCCTCACAGCCCTGCCACTTAATTTCCACTTCTTTCAAGAGTCAGAACTCCCTCTCCAGCAGCAGCCCTCAGAAGCTGTGCCTATCTCTAATGCAGTCCTAACCTCGGATCTGAAATACACTTGTTTGTCACCCCCACCAGACAGTGAGAGACCAAGTGCAAAGTAGCCTGACGGGTGATGCTGTCCCAAAACCACTAGCATTTACATACATCCAGACGGTACATATGCCAGATATTTTTAATAGCTTGGGTCCTGCCCCAACTTCTCTCCTTTGAGTACCACCTCAGGTAGAAATGCAGGGAAGTTTAAATTCCTATAGTTTCATGTTTGGTTTTTTTTTTTGTCCTAATTATGCATTATCCTTCCAGCCTGGAAGATCCCTTGAGAGGTGATCCCACCCAGCCCCTGCCTCTAAGCAAGACTGAAGGAGGCTTCTGGGCTCCTTTCTACAACAGGTGGTCTGTACACTTCAGTCAGCTTGAAGAAGGTATGGTCAGATGCTGGAGGTGCTGCCCACAGAGCAAGACACATTCTCTCAGCTTTCCTTTGTCAGTGGGCAGAATGAGAAACCCTCAGGCTTGGTGCGACTCAGCCTAGAGCATTTACCCAGAGAGACCTTTTTAAATATGCTTTGTGCCACTTAAAATAAAAGTTACCATGTCTCCTTGCTTTTATCTAAATTTAACCCCATTACTTTTACTATCTTTGTAATAGAGCAGATTGAAGTGTCTCGTGGAAGAGGTTTGAAATAAAAAGCTTGCTTTCCTTCTTATTTTCTTTCCTTTTTGTTTATATCCTGCTTTGGTGAAAAAACCTGAGGCACTCAGTGAATATTATAGATCTTCACAAACTCCCCAACTTACAGATGGAGAAATGCTCAAACACTTCCATTGGTCATTGGAAGCCCAGACCATGTTTTCCACAAGTAGAGGCTTCATTAATGGTGGTTCCCAGAGCAACGTCAGGTAAGGTGAGGCAGGAGTGGGAACATTTAACCTTGAGTCTGCTCTAGGCCGTGGGGTCATCAGAGGATGACCAGGGAAACAAATGAGTCTAGCAGATTGGTAAGACTGTTCACCAAGAAATCATGGACCTACACAGCCAAGAGGGAGGGGAAACCAGCAAGGACCCCCTCAGGACACCCCTACCCGATGGGACATCTGGGTAGACCCTCCAGCTATCTTGTGCAGAGCCTCAACACAGGCTGCCTGAGTGCCAGGCCACAGTGCAAGGGATAGGACCTGCTCTTGGTCAGCAGGGAGGACAAGGTGGGCAGGTCTGCCAGGAGACTTTGGGTTCTCCTGAAGTAGCTTCAACCGCAGCTTCATTCAGCCTGTTCCTCCACGTGGCATGAGTCATCCTATTTATGTCTCCCTGCTCCAGAGTCTAGCTGTTCTTTCTTGCCTAAAATAGCCCGAAAGCCTCATGGTCGGCTATTCCTATGTACCAGAATGGAAGAGAAGTGTTCCTAAAATGGGTGTTTACCAACAGGGCATCTCTTGCTTATTTTGGTATTGCCAATCCCCAGATTGCTCTTCCGGGAACCCCTCTTTTCCTCAGCTCAGAGTGACCTGGGAGAACCCTCCAGAGAGTGAACCTAGGCTAGTTCTAGCCACTATTGTATGAGTCTATGAGTCAAGATAGGCCAGGTTTTGCTGCACCAACAAGCAACTTCAAAATCTCTGTGGTGTCACACAACAAAACTGTCTTAGGCCCACAGGAGGGTTCTACTCAGATTAGACACTCTGTGACCCATGGTGATAGAAGCTTCATCTTGACATGTGCTTCCATGATCATCACAGCAGTGGGAAGGATGTCAGGCTCTTGACGTCTTCTACCTGGAAGGGGCACAGTTCATGCTCACTCATAGTTCATTTGCCAAAGTAAATCACACAGCCCCATATGGAGGGATATATAGAAGCACATGGAGCCCCATATAGAAGCCCTCAAAGAAGGGCAGAAGCATGATTCTACTATGTGCTCAGAAGGTGGAGAATGAGCTAGAAATATCTAGTGAACAACCATAACCAGCATCTCGTGGACCCAGACAACACACTTTCCCAAGCATGACAAGCCCTCAGGTCCCTCTCACAGTTTGCCAAGAACTACAGAGAACCATGCTGACACCTCCAGATACAAACCCAGTCTGTTCAGAGACCACACTCTCTCCCACCCCTCCTAGGGGAGCTTTAATTATAGCAAACAGCCCTGTCATCTCTGCCATAGAATCCCAGGATATTGGGGAGAGTGAAAGGAATCTTTGCATCACACAGTCTGCTCTGCAGCCTCCTTGAAGAAATAGACCTGTTCTTTTTAAGGAAATTATAAAAAGAAGGAAAGTCCTAGAGCCTTCTCTCTCCACCCATTCTTGTGCCAAATAATTATGTCCTTCCCATTTTTCCTTTCTGGACTGTTGAAAGCACTTGCAAATCAAAATAGTAAAAAAACAAAACAAAACAAAACAAACAGTTAACAAACATTAAATATTGAAAGGAGATATAGTGTGTGTGGTGCGGGGCGGGACAGTGAATAAAATAGATCTCCTCCAACCCACGTACTCTCCCTCAGAAAGACTGTCTAAGAGACATACCCAGTTGGGCTGCAGGCTATGATATAATTAGAACAATATTGCCCAATTGCAGACATGTGCCTGTTTGCATGAAATGGAAGCATCTGCTGAAATTATTTGAGGTGTCCCATCACTAATTAAAAGAGCTTTCATTTATAGAGGATGCACCATATGGATGCTGTTGATTCTTGGATTGCTGGATGTGAATGAGCACTGGGGGAGTTGTTGGGGCAGGTGTACGGTGAAGAATATCCGGCAAAATATGATTTAGCCTTCCAAAAATTCTCCTTACAAGGAGGTTTGAGGGCGGAGGAGGTGCTGCTGGAAGTTTTAGGGAGGCGTAGAAACGTGACATGTAATCCCAAATTGGACCTGGCTTGTCTGTGACCACTTATGAAATTTGCCCCTGGAGCCTCGCTGTGTCCCTGTTACTCATCAAGCCACTACCTTGTCTTCAAGGGCCTTCCAGGTAAACAGGATCAGCTGCAGAATTTGTGGGACACTGCACAAAATGAAAACATAGAGCCCCTTACTAAAAGTTATCAAGAATTTCAAGACAGCAACAACAGAGCATGAAACCAAGTGCAGGCTATTCTGAATATGGGGCCCGTGTGCACCTGGAAAAAGCAAGATCTGCTGGACAAATAGGGACCAAGACATAGGGAGGTTAAAGCAGAACCATGCCGGACAATAGTCACCCTAGCACATTATAACTTATAAGGGGCTTCCACAGCCACACTCTGCTCTGAGGGCCACACAGCCCATGCTCTTGGCAGGACAGACTTGGAGGGAAGAAAGGACTTGCTCTCACATCTCTGTACTAGGCAGAGTGATAAAACCCAGATGCTGAATTTGGCCCCACATGCTTTCCCCTACTTTATATCTTATCGACTCAGAAAGTTGTGCCCCCTATGGACTCCACTTTGCATCATTCTCTGCTAGCACATACTGACTCTTGGAGTCCATGTACATCCTATTCAGTACAACAAAGTAGCCCAGGAAGTAGCCAAATAGACACCATGAAAAACAAAATCAGTATCAGCTGAGCTGGAAACATGCATTGAGGAGACCCTAGTAAAGCTGATTCTTACCATTCTTTTTAGTTAGAAGGGAGGTAACAGACTATTCAAGATGGGATTTTCACCCAACTTGGGCTAGAGGGTCAATAGCTGGAGCATACTTCAAACAATTACAGAATTCTTTCTCTCAAAAAAGACACAATTATCTTTTCAAGGAAAAAGATAATTCAAGGGTCAAGGAAATAATAGTCACTGAATTCAGTCCTCTGAATTTTTTTTTTAAGTTCAGGGACTGGTCCCATTCCAAAATCACTTTGGGGTGCAGCAATCTCCCTGTTTCAGATTTCAGTTTTTAAGAAGTGGTCTTAAGGAGATAGGAGATCCACAACATTCACAACAGAAATACAACACATCAAAATTTGTTCCATGTGGGTAAAGCTGTACTTGGAAAGGAAAACTCAAAATCAATTACCCAGAGTCTCAACTTAAAAAACTAGAAAAAGAGCAAAGGAGACCCAAAGTAGAGAGAGTAAAGAAAATTAACTGAGTGAAAAGCTGGTTCTTTGAAAAGTTCAACAGAATTGACAAACTCTAACTACAGAGATCAAGCCAAAACTAGAAAGAACACATATCACCAATTTAGTAATGAAAAGGGCTTATCACCACTGATCCTCCATACATGAAAAGGATAACAACAGTTGGTTAGTTAGCATTCCCTGAAATACTATTCGGCAACAAATGCTTATCGTGAAGTGAAGGAACATCTAAAAACATTGCCAGTTTCACTTAGAAAATTGACGGCAGAATCAGGATTCAAATGCAGGCAGGCTGACCTCAGGGCTCCAGTGCTCCCGGGTGATGCTACCCTGCCTGCCTTCCTCTGCCAGGGCAGACTGTCCCCTGGAGCACTGTTCTGTCTCCTTGGCACCTGTCCAGGTCACCAATGGTGGCTTTCCAAGGCAATAGATGTGTAGAACTGTACCCTCAGTCATCCATTTATACAAAGAAAGTAACAACACAATTGCAGCAGAAAGGACAAGCTTATCTTTCACTGTCCGTGGTGGTTCAATGTATAGAACCAATCTCCTTGGATTGAATTCCCTTCAACAAGGACTATTTCCCATCAATGTAAATGTCAATGAACAAATTGTCATGGAGGGCCTGTGGACCACTTCTTTGGGTCCCTTGGTAGGATAGAGCTTCCAAGACCTCAAGGAGTTTGTAAATGGGCTGGGGTAATATGGATGGGGTAACATATAGGAAAAAATGAGAACCAATATGGAAAGAGTAGCTGAAAATACTGGTAGAGGCTGAGACAGAATTCAGGTTATGGGGACTGGGCTGGGGGGTGACTGAGCCCACAAGGAGAAAATGATACAGTCAGAAAACTTTAGGTATGATAAATAAAAAGACTAACCTGTGACTCATTCTCATCTTTCTCCTGGGTTCTCTGTTTATCTGGGAGATGGTTTCTGGTTATCCTTTTAGTGGTTCTTCAGAGGATTTGCCAGAAAACTCTACCTTGGACTTCCTCAAATTCTTTGGCCCTGAAGTGCTGGAGAGAAAAGAAAAAGCACCATTTGTGTGTCCTGAGTATGAAAAAGAAGCAAATCAAGCAGCTGCGAGACCCAGATTTTGCTCAATAACCATCTACAGAGAAGTGGACAAAGAATCCTGTAATCTGTTTAAATACAAGATAGGAAAATGATTGTTTTATCCAATGTAATTTTTTATATTTCTGAAATGAAATAATTATGTTTCTGAATCAATCAAAAATTCCAATATAATCAACCTCCTTGATAAAATTACCCAGACTTATTTAAAGAAAAGAAGAATTTCCCTCTTTCAATTTAAGAGTATCAGGAATCAATTTCCAATTTGTACTCAAGGAAACTTTCCCACTTGGCCCATGGCATCCTCTAGTGCATCAGTGTTTCCTCAGAACGGTCCTCTTCATCAACTGATGGGTCAACTTAGGACTAACCAGCATCGGCGTTCCCTCCCTAAGCGCACGCCCATGCCCCTCCCCAAGACACTCTTTCTCTGCCTTGGAAGACAAGATCAAAGTGGCAGATGCTAAGAGGAGATTCAGCCACAGGTGGTGTGCTAACTGATCAAGAGGTTTGTAGGGGACCAGTCAGGGAGATTGGTGGCCCTGAGGTTGGGGAGATGAGAAATTGTTGAAAAAGAATTAGCAGGACAAACCAACTATCTGTACAGGGAAAACAAAAGACAGAGGCAGATCCAAAGTGATGACCAATATCCTTCCTAAAGTATGGGAGAAATGACTGCTCAACCATCACAATGGCAAAACTGAGATCAGGGGCAGGACAGGTGAGCAGCTCTGTTGTCCTGTGTTGGTGTGGGGACATCAGATAACCTGTGGGAAAACCCATGGGAAAGAGCAAATGCCTGCCATTGAATCTGGATGAGATAAATGCCCTTGCAGCAGGAGTCTTGTTCCATTGTGCCCTTGCACGACAAAGGGAGTTTTTTAGTACAGTAGACTACCAGTGGGTCTCTGTGGTCTCCAGCATAAAGCACTATCTCCCCAGTCTAGACCTCGAGGTCTTCTGTGCACTGATAATCAGGGTGATCTTCCACGGGCCAATCAAAATTGATCACTGGCCATAGTGCTAAAGCCAGGTGGTCCTGGAGGCCCCCTGGAGATTAACTGGACATTAATCTTTAGTTCTGGGTTGGGGGGACTTCTGTGGGGGTGGGGATGGGGCTGGTTGTCCAAGGTTGATGACAGTACGTGGGCAGATTTCAGTACTTTAACAGCAAGTGTGGCCCTACCATAGGCACTGGATGAATCTGCCCAGCTCATGATATTATCTATAGCAGCCCCCCAGTTCAGCCCTTGTTCCAGCCAGCTTGGTCTCCTTACTGTACCCCCCAACTTAACACACTAGGCCAAGACTCTCTGACTTTGCATCTGATGTCCTCTTACCTGGAACACCCTCCCGCCATCCTGGCTTGTTGCTTAGAGCAGAGTATCTATCTAACTTCTGCTTTCTCTTTGCTTGAGCTAGTGTGATACCGAGTGTCTACACTGGACAAGTACACACTGCATGGAAGTGTCTTCCTTTCAGATGGACCATTCCTTGGAGGTGAAAATGATGCCTCTAATTCTTGTCCCTCCTTGTGGGTCCCCTACAGAACCGTGCACCCTGCTGGGCCCACAGATGGCCCTCAGGAAATGCCTTCTGAAAGGAACTGAACTAACAAAAAATGATTTTATTGGAATAGTGAGATAAATCTGAAATGAAGAAGTGAGAACTCCCATCCTCTCTTCTCCCACCCCACCCTCCCATGAAGCTACTTTTAAGCCTACTGCACTTGATCTGTGTATTACAATAATATCTGATGAGTGTTCAGCATTTATTAGCTTCTAAAATCTTACATGTGCATGTATTTAATCTACAACAAACTTGTGAATCATGTAATATAATTATCCCCATTTCACAAATGAAATATCTGAGGCAGAACAAAGCAAGATGACTTGCCCACAGTGCTTCCAGAATCCAATCACTTAACCCTTTGCTTTGTCAACTCTCAGACGAGTGAGGCTCTCTCCAGAAGAGCTTGCTTCTTGGGTTTTCTTTTCAGATATTTTAGTATTGATCCTTCCGTACCTCCCCCAACCCAAGATGATGCAGATTTCTTCCTGGCAACATTGCAAGACAAGCCAGCACTCCATAAGATCAATTTCTGAACCAATAGAACTTATCTAAATTTGTTCTGGATCAATGGAAGTCCTGTTCTGCAAGCCCATGAGGAAAACAGAATATAGATCAAACCCTTTGCTGAAAATTCCAGACCATTGCCCACATACTTTTTGGCTGTGCTGGTCAGGCCATACTAATAGTTTTGATGACCCACTGGAAGAAGTAAGCCGCCCAGGGGCACCTGGGTGGGTCAGTTGTTTAAGTGTCTGCTTTGGGCTCAGGTGATGATCCCAGAGTCCTAGGATCAAGCTCTGAATCAGGCTCCCTGATCAGCAGGAGTCTGCTTCTCCTTCTCCTCCCTGCTCATGCTCTCTCGCTATCTCTGTGTCTCTCTCTCAAATAAATAAGAAAATCTTTTTTTTTTAATTTTTTTTTAAGATTTTATTTATTTGCGAGAGAGAGAATGAGAGACAGAGAGCATGAGAGGGAGGAGGGTCAGAGGGAGAAGCAGACTCCCTGCCGAGCAGGGAGCCCGATGCGGGACTCGATCCAGGGACTCCAGGATCATGACCTGAGCCGAAGGCAGTCGCTTAACCAACTGAGCCACCCAGGCGCCCCTAAATAAGAAAATCTTAAAAAAAAAAAAAAAAGAAGTAAGCCACCTGTTGCAAGAGGTAGGTGTAATTATTATTTCCATTTCAAAATTGAAGTGACTAAGGCACAGCAAAGTTTACTAAGTTGTACAAGCTTCCACAGGTAGTGGACTGAAGATTCAAGTCTTGACATGCAGATTCCATGTGCTAGAACCTAATTGGGTCATGTGTCTACCTTCTGCTTATTGTTTAAATTTTTTCACTGGAACTGGGTGTGATGCTATACACACTGGGTATGATGCAATACACTAAAATGTGGTGTGCTAGAAAGCCTGCTCAGCTGAGAATCAGACAACATTCAGAAGCCTGAACCATTCTTTCAAGAAAATTTCTCTTATGGGTCCCTCGGTTCCAAGTCCGTACAATCTGGTGATTTTCTACCTCAACAGATAATATGGTATTTGATTTTGTCATGGCAACTAGGATTCATGTTCTCTGGGGACAAGTATTAAAAGATAAATATACATATGGACATAGATATTAATATAGATACAGATACTTAGAATTATTTAGCTTTATTCTGTGCCAGGCCTTATATCATTCACTTTGGATTCAGGATTGCATATACTACCTCACAACTTTAGAAATCGGTATCAGATTCTTATTTTACAAATAGGGAAACTGAGATTCAACAAAGTTGAGCAACTTTCCCACTGTTACATGGTGAGGAAGTGACAGAACTCATACTCCGGAATCATCAGATTCCTGAGCTAGAGCTCAGTTGAGAAGCAAGCACTCTTCAGACACACAGTCAGTGATCACTTGCCAACAGATTTTGTCACAGACAAACACCATAGGAATCATTAAAAACAGCGATGACACCTAGTGTTTGAGATGACCTAAGGAGGTTTTTCTGCAAATAGTAGGACTATGTTGTAGCCCATGTTTGCCTTCTTGCATATGCTACAATTCTGTTTTCATAAAACATCCTTCCCTACATTTCTTTTCAAGCCCATGTGCCCTTGCATAGTTGGTCATTACCTCTGGGAAATCTAGCTGGCTGAGACTCCCTACCTTCCCGAGGTAAAGTGAGTCTTCCTCCTGGCCAGCTGCACAGCACTGGGCATTTACCCCTATGGGCTGTTCCTTGGTGTTGTGGCCATTACCGTGGCACCACATGGCAAAGGTCCATGGCTCAAACTCCATGACTCAAACTGGAAACATGTTTGTGCAATGCTTGGATTTGATTTCCAGTTCTTGCACTAGCTAGCTAGATGACCTTGGGCAGGTTATATAAATCTTTGACCTCATTTTTAAAAATCTATAAAATGGGGCTTCCAGGTGAGAACCAAATAAGATAGTGCATGCCACGGGCTTGGTGCATTGCCTGTCCCATAGTAAGTTCTGCATAAATGGGAACAAATGTTATATTGCCTTGTTGCTGTTTGCACATTTGCTTTTTCCTCTGGTCCACAAACCCCTCAAGAACATGACCCTTTCTTATTCATCTGTGTCTCTTCAGAGACTATCAAGGTGCCTCCACCCAGTAGATGCATGATAGATGTCTGTGGAGTGAAGAATTTGTATGCCTTTCATCCTTTGGCATCTCTCATTAGATTCCCCCTCCTCCACTGCTCAGATCTGGAGCTGAGGGGCTACCCATTCCAGGCTTGGCAGGTGTTTCTTTGTCTGGCTCCAGCTTATGAGGCACCCACTCCCAAGCTCTCTCATTCACTCTGATTCATCACTCCCAGAGCTCCATGTCCAACACGGCTTTATGTAGCAATACAAGTGGCAGTTCAGTGGTGTGTGCAAGTTTTGCTTTCATTTTGAATCAATGGAAGTATTAAAAAATCTTACCTTATTCCTCAAAGGCCCATAAAGCCCTTCATGGGGCTCAAGAGAATTGTTCACTGTTAAGATTTTAAAATTGCTTCCAAGTTACTTATCATTCATTCAGGCTCACGCTATTCTTTAAAATTCTTATTGATTTTGGAAACAGTCCTTTAATTGATATCAAAAAGCAATTACATTTTCCAGGCTGTAAATCTGCTTCACTCCCAGCATTAAATTCATCATCTCTGTAAATAATTTTCTCTTATTATGCATACATATTAAGGAAACTATAAATAGCATCATTAGTGTACCCATGGTTGCTTTAACAATCAGTGACCCCTGAATTTGATTTAGAAAAATTGATTCCTGCTAAAAATTTCCCTTGAACGAAATTGCCATTCCTGCTGAATGTCTGGGCAAATGAAGGCGTTAGAGAGTTGTTTCCTTCCATTTCTTCCTGGACTTCAATACAGCAGTTTCAAGTAGGGATTTACCTAGATGCACCTGTTGATGAGCAGTCCTTAAAAATCACTGCTGGAACAGCATGCATAATAGTTCTTACTAGATGCTCAAGTTTGAGTTTTTAAGAAAAGAGACCTCTCAGCATAGCATTCCTTCCTAAACATGCAGAGGGATATGGAGCCCTCATCTTGAAGTCTACAGTTCAGCTGGGGGAGGCTGTGGGGAGGCAGAGTGGTGGAGGGGCAGGAAAGCTTGGGGGTCCTACAAGAACAATCTACACCCCTGAGCATGGTTATATCAAGGGCCCCACAACAACATGGGAAAATGCCCATGATGTGACATCAGGAGAAGAATGCAGAATCAAGGGTGATACCTGGGGTATGATCAAAGAAACA
Source organism: Leptonychotes weddellii (assembly GCF_054177405.1). NCBI lineage: Eukaryota > Metazoa > Chordata > Mammalia > Carnivora > Phocidae > Leptonychotes > Leptonychotes weddellii. Next base: position 79,124,460 of record NC_138369.1, read on the forward strand.
TAAAATATGAAGGTATTTGGATAAAGACTCAAAGGAGACTTAGGAAAATTAAAATAGTTGATTTAGAGTGATTGAATGATACATAAATTTACTTCATTTTTCTTTCTTTCTCTCTTTCTTTCTTCCTTTTCTTTATTCTTATATTGTTATTTGCTTAATAAATATAAGACTGGGGAAAGTGGGAAGAAAAACAAAGAGGAAAAGAATATTTGAATTAGAAAGATCTTACTCTTAGCTTTGGTTAGAATCATTTACCAATCCTATGACTCCAAGGAGCTGTGGTATGATGAAAAGTGACGGATTTTTGTGTTAGACTCAAGAGGGAACCAGCCCACCACCACTGAGCAGGCTGGGGAAGCTTCACGTTCACGTCCCACGTGCCTTATGATAAGTCAGTGAGATATGTTTCTAAGGTGCCTAGCACACAAGATGCAATCTGAGCCTCACCTTCCTCATCTGTAAAATTAAAGATATTTATGCTTATGCTATCAACATTAGCTTATTTAAACCATATGGGAAGCTACTTTTTAAACTATAAAATTATGTACAAACACGTTTTTATTGACCTAGATAAGATTAGATTTTGAAAGAGGAAAGCAAGGTGGTTGCCCAAGGGGACAGAACCTGTAACCTCCCCTGCCTAATGGCTCCCTTTGCTGGGTTAGGGCATCTGAAAAGTTTGCCAATGCATCTGACCCTCTCAGTGTCAGGATACCTTTGTGGCATAAGGACTTTTTATTATAATGCATTTTCTCCATGGGGCAGAGAAGCGAATGGATGTTCACATTTTGAGTCTTTACCCCTGTAAATTCTGAGAGGTAACTCTTTGTTGATCTAGAAATGAGACCCTGCATCCCTGGGATGGAGACCTGAAGGTATGTGGGCTCCTCAAAGGCACAGGTGGAATTGGGTGAAAAGTCACCAAAACAGTTTAGCCTGAAGGAGTCCCCCTTTGGCTTTCTCTACCCTCATATGTATATAATTGTGGTTTCAGAAGAAGAAACAAAATGGAGGACATTTCTATTACTTCTGAAAATTTCTTCATGCCTCTTTCTGGTAACTGCTCCCTCTCCCCCATCCAGATATGGTAACCACTATTCAATTTCCATTACCATAGTTTAGCTTTGCCGAGTCTTAAGCTACATAAAAATGAGATTGTGTGGTAGGTACTCTTTCGAGTCTGTCTTGTTTTCCTCAATGTTTTTGGGATTCATCCATGTTTTTGTACTTATAAGTAGCTTATTCTTTTTTGTTGCTGAGTAGTGTTCTATATGAATATGCCACAGTTTGTTTATTCATTCTCCTATTTATAACAAAGACTTACAACAAAATTCAAAATGAAAGGAAATTCTTCAACTTGATAAAGGGTATTTATGGCAAAACTCTAACAAACATGTGCTTCCTCATTCTGGCCAATTGGTTCTGTCTTAATTTGTTCAGGCTGCTATAACAAAATACCATAGGCTGGCCAGCTTAAACAACACAGTTCTGGAGGCTGGGAATCCCCACAGTCTGGATGCCAGACAGCTGTCCTATTGTTGTGTCCTCATATGGTAGAGGGAGAGACAGAGAGAACTCTGTTTTCCTTTCATAAGAGGACTAATCCCATCATGAGAATTCCACCCTCATGACCTCACGTAAACCTAATTATCTCCCAAAGGCATCATCTCCTAAAACAATCACATTTAAGTTAGGGCTTTAACGTATGAATCTGGGGAGCACACAAACATTCAGAACATAACATTCTGCTCCTGGTCCCCCAAAATTCATGTCCTTTCATGCAAAATACATACATCCCATCCCAACAGCCCCAAAGTCATAACTCATTCCAGCATCAACTCTAAAATCTAAGGTCTTATTAAATGTCATCTAAGTCAGACATGGGTGACGCTTGAGGTAAAATCCATCCTGAGGCAAATTCTTTTCCATCTGTGAACCTACAAAACTGAACGAGTTATGTATTTCCAAAATGCAATGATGGATCAGGTATATGATAGGCATTCTCTTTCCAAAAGGGAGAAATAGGAAGGAGAAAAGGGGTGACAGGTCCCAAGCAAGTCCTAAAGTTAGCAAGGCAAATTCCATGAGATCTTAAGACTTGAGAATAATTCTCTTAGGTTTGCTGTTTGCCCTCCAGGCCCAGGGGTGACAGCAGCCCCCCTACAGCTTAGCAAAGTGGCCCCATCCCTTCAGCTCCATGGGCTGCTATTCACAGAGTTCTCTGTGATGGCTCTGCCCCTGAGGTACTACACTCCAAACCAGAAGGGTGGCCCCACCCTTTGAAACCCAGTAGAAACTAGACCTGTCCCCTGGGCCTGTGGTAGGAATGGCAGCTCTGATGATCTCTCAATCACCTTTGGTGTTATTCTTCCCTTTCTTTGAGAAACAGCACATGTTTGCAGCCTGCCTTCATTTCATTTTATTTTCCATTTCTTTTAGTTCTAGCTTGCAGTATTTCTGCAGGTAAAATCCTATCTCTACTCCTGGCTTCTGTTGAGATGACTGATTAGGTCCTTCGTTCACACTCACACTGATCTCCTTATTGGTTAGCCACATGCTTGGTGTTCTCTTCCAAACACGCTTTCTCACCTTTTTTTTTTTTTTTCCCCCGGTATGGATAGACTGAGAATTTTCCAAATATTTAAGTTCTGGTTCCTTTATTTTTAAATCTTGTTTCTTAAATTCTTTAATCAAGATTTAGTTATCCAGACTCCTTGTGGTTTTATTTCACAAAACATTCCTCCTGGAATTTATTTCTGTCCTCTTGTACTTTATTATAATCAGTCAGAAAGGACCAAGCATCTCCTTCAACACTTTGTTTAGAAATCTCCTCAGCTAAGGGCACCTGGATGGCTTAGTCGGTTAAGTGTCTGACTCTTGATTTCAGCTCATGTCTTGATCTTGGGGTCATGAGTTCAAGCCCTGAATTGGGCTCCATGTTGGGGATGGAGCCTACCTAAAAAATAAAAATTAAAAAAAAAACTTCCTCAGCTAAATATCCAATTTTATTGCTCACAAGTTCTACCTGCCACAAAACACAAGAACACAAACAGAATCCACATGAGTTCTTTGCCACTCTACAAGGATAGCCTTTGCTCTATTGTCCAATAACATATTATTCATCTCCATCTGAGCCCTCATCAGGATGGCCTTCATTGCCCATATTTCTACCAACATTCTGTACATGATTATTTAGGTATTCTTTAAGAAGATAGAAGCTTTCTCTACAGCTTTCCTCTTTTCTTTCTGAACTCTCACCAGTATGCACCTCAAAACTTTCTCAGCTTCTACCCATCACCCAATTCCCAAGCTGCATATCTAGGTGTTTGTTACAGCAGCCCCTCAATTCTCACTATCACTTATTGTTTTAATTAGTTTTATAACAACTGAGCTGTTATAACAAAATGCTACAGACTTGGGAGGGGGGATGCTTAAAAAACAGACATTTATTTCTCACAGTCTGGAGGCAGAGAAGTCCAAGGTGTCAGCAGATTTGGTTCCTGATGAGAACTTGCTTCCTGTCTTGTAAGACAGTTGCCTTCTCCTTATGTGCCCATGTGTACATGGGAAGAGAGAGAGGACCTTGAGCAGAGCACACACTTGCTTCCTTCCTCAGATCATCCCCTGATAGGGAGAATCTCACTTTTACCCTGCTGTCCCAGTGGCTTACTCTAGAGAAGACCTCTCCCCACTATACAGTCCTCAGCTCTGAGCCAGGCTTTCTCTTCAGACTTCTCCATCCCGGTGTGTCCCCCCACTCCAGGAGACACAGGACAGGAGCTCTTAGTGGTTCTTCTAATGCCTCCATCTCTTAGGTAAAAGGGAGAGAGAAACACTCTCCTCTTTCTCCCACAGACAGGCAAGGGGACATGCCACACTACTCCAACCACTCTTACCAAAGAAATTCCCTCTTCCAACCTCTCCAAATTTATCCTGTTTTAAAGCAGCAGGTGGGTAAAAATTTTTTTAAAATAAAAAAAATAAAGCTGCAGGTGAGTGATCAGATAATGCTATCACCTTGCTTTGGAAGATGGGGCTACTTGGCACTTACCACATTTTTACTGGACCCCAGTCAAAACTGAGTTAAAAAGATCCTCATTTTAATAAACTCATATACGTTAAGCCTTGATAAAGCTGGATGGTAGTTCAGATGTTCATCTTATTATTTCCTATTTTTAATATTTCCCAATAAAAATTTTTTAGAAGATGAGGGTCAAATATTTTTGACCCTTGATCATCATCAAGTGGTCAAACAAGCTCTCTCCAGGGAGGCAGTATTTTAACAGAGAACTGAACGAAATGAAAGGTAGGAAGATTGTCACAGGCCAAGGGGACAGCAAGTACAAAGGATTAAACTCATTAATAAGTCCAGCATGTTCCAAAATAGAAAGATGATCTCTAGGGCTGCAGTGGAGTGAGTGAAAGGCAGAATGACAGTTGAAACCAGATAGGGAAGGGCCAGTTCCTGCAAGTCCTTGCTGGCCATGACTGGAGTCTAGGTCTCACCCTAGGAGCATAGGAAGATGTGAAGGGTTTTGCACAGGAATGCAACACTAAGTAATGCACACTTCACAAGATCCCTCTTGGCTCCAGTGTGAAGAGAGCCTATCCTGGGTGAGAGTGGGTTCAGGGGACCATTTGCAGTGATCTGGGAGAGAAATGGGGTGTGCCACAGGCCTCCTGGAACTTTTCCTTCCTTGATTCACAAGGAGGCTATATTTCTCAGTCTGTTTTGCTGTTGAGAGTGGCCATTTTCTTCTTTTTCTTTTTTCTTGCCAATGAAATATACATAAAGTGATGTGCTTCACTTCTGGGCCCAGGTGGTTAGGAAGCAGTACGTTGTCTCCTCCTTCTCTTTGGCCCTCTGTTCCAAGTGTGGTACCTGAAGACTTAGGGGATGGTGGGGAGGTGACATGGAAGTGACCTGAGTTCCTGAAGCCTCCAGAGAGGAAAGCCTCTTGCCAATCATAAACACCTGTGTTAAACTCTTATATGTGGAGGAAATAGCTTTTATTGTGTGAAACCACTGAAATCAAGAGGTTTATTTGTTGCAGCAGTTAGTATTCATCTAACTAGCAAAGGATGCCACAGTGAGGTTGATGAAAGGTGATCAGATTTAGAATACAGGTAATTTTGAAAGTAGATGCTATTTGAAGACTGCCCAAAGACTGTTCTAGGCAATGTGAACATTTTGGCTCTATTCCTCACAAGAGTCCCCCAAAGAAGATATTATCGTCCCACTTTTACCATCGATGAAGAAAGGCTCAGCGAAGTTAAATAACTCATGTGGGGTCACATAGCTAATAAGTAGCAGAGCCAGGATTAGAATTCCAGGACCGTTTTAGCTCTCGTGCTGCTCCACTACCCAGTATGTTAGCACTGGGCTGCTTCCATGGAGAAAATGAAATAAAGAGACTAAAGTGTTCCTGATATGCTGGTTGTTGTTATCATTATGGAAAAGGAGGCAAGGCGGAGGAGTAGTGAGCTTCTTGTCTACACCACCCTGGACAAGGCTCATGCATCTCTGATGGGCCTCTGCTGGGATGTAAGGTCTTCTGCATGCATTAAAGCCACTCAGACTGGAAGATAACCACCCAACCAGACAATGGAGAGCTTAATTCAACCATTGGAGTTGACGCTCATGATTCGGTAAGTGTAAGCAGTATAATAACACCCTATGCTAAGCTGTATTATGTGTTGATGATCACTTACTCCCTCTCCACCCAGGCCATGGTTCCCTGTAGGCAGCATATATAATTCCCTACCACACTGATTTTAGGTTTGGCCAAGAGACTTGCTTGGCTAATGAAATGAGAGTGTGGAGGTGATATAGGTCCCGTCTGAGAAGAAGCTTAAATATTCTTGGGGAATTTGGCTCTGCCCATTTTGTTCCTACCCTCCACCCTGAGAACCGGCTTGAGAGTAGTTACCTCTTCAGGCTGAATGTGGAGCCCAGCTCAGTCCAGTCCGGCAGAGGCCAGCCAAACTACACCAACCTGCAGTCCTCATGTAAAGTCAGTAAGAAATAAGTGGTTGATGGTTCTAGGACCCTGACAAATTGGGGTTCTTTGTTACCACAACAACTGCTAACTAATACAAACTCTCATGTGCCTAATGAGGGCTTTCCCAAATACCATCTTCCTGAGCTAATACTTGGGTACCTGTGTGTGTGTGTGGGGGGGGGTGTTTGGGGTGGGTGAGGGGCTAGCCCAGGCTTCATTTTCTTCATGATCAAGTGAAGGGACTGAGACTGAGAGCAACTAGAGGGAGTCTAGAGTCACACAGAATTCCAAGCCAGTCCTCAGCATTATAAATGCAGGGTCCCTGCCATACATCCTAGCTCCCTTACCACACCAAGCCTGGCCCATCCTCTGGATGACATACATCCGAATCTGGGGTGTAGCAGAATCCCCCTGGGGATCCAGCTAACCAGCTAGATTCCCATCCCCCATCCTGACACCATGAGCCCCTTCACTCCTGGGGTGAGTCTCAGACATCCATATTCTTGAGAGATGATAAAAAGCCCAGGAAAGGCCCCGGTCTATCAATCAGGAAAACCATGTGCAACCACATCTCTGCTCCTCATTAGCTGTGACCATAAGGCAAGTCACTTAACCTTTTATCAAAAATTGCAGTAAGAATTTTTGAACTCTCTTCTTTTTAGAGCTCTTGTAAGAACCAAATGAAGTAATTAATAGGTGTGAACGTGCACTGCCTGTGGCAAAGTGATGTAAAAGGAGGAGCGACTGTGTGCATCTTGGGCCATTAGAGACACTGCTGAGAAGCAATCACCGATGTCTCTCCCTTTAAGGTCAGTGCCCCAAACTGACTCGCTTTGCTGGTGTTTGCAGCCAGAGTGGCAGCCTTGCCAGCTCCAAATGGCCTCCGTGCCACCCCCAGCCGGCCAGGGAGTGAAAGTCCGGACGGGCGCCATGTCAAGGGGAGTCATTTGGAAGCCTGGAAAAGACCAACCAAAAACTACCCAAAATAACAGGTCTGAAGGTGCCAGACCAGCTCAGCAGGTTACAAAATCATTAACTGGAAAGACTGAAATGGATTCATCTCTGTTCCCTCATTAATCATTCCAGCTTCTTCTTTGGTTTCCGAGAAGCCCTCAGGGCAGGAGGGGCAGGCGCGCATCGTGTGGAAAAGAGACGCTCTTCCTGCTGGCACAGAGACCGGGAGCCAGCTTTAGCATTCCATGGTTCAAGTCCCCAGTTTTCCAGGTGGAGACACTGAGGCCCTGTTGGGAGGGAGGGTCTGCCCAAGGTCCCACAGTCAACCAAGTCTTCTCATTCCCAGTGTAGGGTCCTCTCCACTGCATGCTGCTCAAGGTGGAGCACACTTCTGAGAAGGCGTGTATGTGTATTAGTGTGTGTGTGTGTTGTGTGTGAGTGTGTTTGTGTGTATGAGTGAGTGCGCACCCGTGTGTGTGGTTGTGTGTGTGAGTAGATGTGAGAGTGTGCTGTGGTTGTGACAGGGTGTGTGTGTGTGTGAGGAGGTGAGTGGAGATGAGAGTGTATCTTGAGTGTGTAAGGGGGTGTGAGTATGTGTGTTGTGGGGAAAGCATGATGAATGGGGGAGCCCAAGGGGAAACTGAGCCCAGGGGCTCATGTCTTCTTCCGTGGACCGCACCACAGAGGCACTATCTGACTCCTCTTGCAATGCCCAGTATCAGCTATCGAAGCTTCTCGCATGCAACGTAACTGGAAGTAACATCGGATTTTACTCCATGGTTTCACAGTCTTCCCATCTTCCATTCTCTCTGCCTCTACTACTTCACTAAAATAATGCAGACTGCTCTGAGCTTGTGCTAGACACCACCCCGGACACTCCAGCGCATGGACAAAGGGTGGCAACCCCGTCGGGAAAAAAAAAGGAAAGTAGCCAAGGAACGACAAAGCCCACCCCGAGATGATCCGCACCCAGGGCCTATATGGAAAATGTAAAGTTTTGACATATTTTCAAATTATTCTTTCTAATCTTACAAGCTTAAAATGGAAATGTTGGCAGGTCCCCAAAAATTAGTAACTTGGATATATGAAAAGTACTACGAAGCTCCGCTGAACACATGCTCTGGCATATTTAAGCTATTTTTTAAATTTTGGAAAGGCCAAAAGAGTTTGGCTTCTTCAAGAAAAGGGCTGTCAGAGGAAGGAAGGCAGTATGATCCCGTTCACTGCAGGCTCCAGGGCGCAGAGAGTCTGTAGTGTGTCTGAGGGGGCTATTCATCAGAAAAGGCAGGGCAGGGGAGAGGAGGGAGCCGGGCAGGGGGCAGTGAGCAGAGACTTCCTGTGTCAGTGACTCAGTCATCAGGTAACCACAACCTGATTGGAAGGGAACCAGACTGTGAACCACAGGGGCTTTTCATTTTCTTTGTGCTCTGACCACAAAAGGAAAGGAAACAAAAAGTCAATTGTCTCTTAAAGGGACGTGGAGAGAGATAAGGAAGCAGGGACCCCAAGCAAAAGCTAAGCCAAAAGGATCTGGAGGCCAGAAGTTCATGGACAGGCAGGAGCAGGAAAGAGTGTTAAAAGGATTTCTGGAGGATAAGAGGAAACCTCAGGTCAAGCAGCAATTAATGACAGCTCCCACTCAGAAGAACCAATCCGTGCCTCACCGTTCTATTTCCTTCTAGACCCCACTGAAACCTTGAACTTATTCACCTCCTACAGAGGAAAGTTAATTAGTGCATATCATTTTTTTAAACTTCTTTTTATAGAAGAATCATGAATGACTGGATCATAGGCACTTCACTGTGATATCAACTATTTATACCCGCAGAAGAGACACCACAGTACCCCTCAGTTCCCCAGCAGAACCTTTCCTGTGTCACCCTTGACATGTGTCGACGGTAATGGCCCTCACAGTAGGAAAGATGTGTTAGAAATAAGATAGGTGGCAGGTCATGCAGAATTGCCTTCAGAGCTGTAAATCCATCCCTTTCTATGCCACTGGAAAGAGATTCAAATATGAGGGAGTGTCGTATCATGATAAAAATAACTCTGAATCTATTGTTGAGAGGTGGGCACGTGAATCATCTTTAGTTATTACAGGTGTGGCCACATATCCTTGTGCTGTGACCTCCAGCTGAAAACCAAGGTTTTAGACACATGAAAGGGAAAGTAGTACAAGGGAGAGAGCTTCTAGGTCTCCAGGCGCTGTTGAGATCTCGAGCTCTATGTCCCAAAGATAGAGTACAAGGATATCTCTAGGATCCCTTTCTTACCTGTCTCGATGCTCTGACACCTTCCCAAGCAGGAGGAAAACCACAGTTATATGATTTCGCTTGGATTCTCTTCATTATATAGGTATGCTCACTCACAAAATGCTTCTGCTATTCATTTAGAATATTCTTCATCTCAGAACCACAGCAAGACACATCCCACTCATACCAACACCAGGACAGTTGTCCAGGTGCTAGGACCTTCTGAAAACTTCTTTATTTTTCGCAATTTTGAGAAGGCACATCTGTCTTATTCCCTACCCAAACAAGCACTGACTCTTTTAGGACATTTCTGATCGATGTTTTAGTTTAATTAGTCTGTATTCTGATTTAGAAAAAAAATTGTATGCAAAAGTAGTTACTTCTTCTACTATGTTCCCTGGCTATTTTGTATAATTCACTGTTACGGAATTTACCAAACAGCATTTTATTTCTTTATTTATCTAACCTGTCTTTCTGTCCCTTGCCCAGGTGATGATCTCTTTGAAGAATGGAATCAGGTCTTATTCATATCTCTGCATACTCCTCACCAAAAGGCCCGCATATAGAAATGGATCAATAAATGTTTGGTTTTGGATGGACAGATTGATGGATGATGCATGGACATACAAGTACAATGTGACCTGTTTCTCAAACTATACGGATGTGATCTGCTTCCCGTAACGAGACAGGGCCCATAATTTCCTAGCTAAGTCGGTACAGCCCTACTGCTCCAATTAGAAAATTCACCGCTATGTAGCGGTGGCAGCTGGGTCAGCAGCCAGCAGCCTAGAAATGATCTTTATTGGGGCAAATTGTGGTTTGTCTTAGTTGTCCAGGATTGTGATCCCCGCTCAGACTTCACACAACTCCAAGGAGCTGGAAGCCCGAAATAAGTCTCACGGTGCCCCCTGCTTGCTCACAGGGCTGTCTCGAGCCAGGGGAGCTCCACCTGCCTGACTACAACTTCCCTGCTACACTGAGCCAATTGCCCTGTGTTGCTTCCTGGGATTGACTGTGATGACATTTTCTAGGCTTAGCCATTTCCTCTCACTCCATATGCCTTTTTAGTTCTCCTGGCCAAAAAGTGTTCTCTGTGAACTACTGAGAAACTCATTTATACCAAAGAGTAAATGATTCACAAGGCTTGGTGTATTATTCCTCCTCAGAATCTTTGCAACTTCAAGGGGATGACATCTTAAGTCAGAAAAGGAATGTCAGGGCCGCCTGGGTGGCTCCGTCTGTTCAGCATCCGACTCTTGATTTCAGCTCAGGTCATGATCTCAGGGTTGTGAGATGGAGCCCTGCGCGGGGCTCCGCGATGTTGTGGCGGAGCCTGCTTAAGATTCTCTTCCTCTCCCTCTGCCCTCCCCTTTCCCCTCCCCCACTCACGTGCTCTCTCTCTCTCTCTTAAAAAAAAAAAAAGGAATCTCAGATTGTGGCATTTCAGGCGTAAGTGTACCCTTTCCAGGGCTATTGGCCATACTACCTTCTTCCCCTGCTCAATGCTGCTATCTTCCTGCCATCCTCATTCATAGATGACTCTGGCCCGGAAGTCATGTGACTTCAGGGTCCACATGGATGACCATCCAATACTCTGACCTCTCAGTCTCTTGACCTCCTCCTCCCCAGTGCCATTCTTCCCTATTCCACATTGGTCACTTATTCCTCAAACCACCTAAATCTTGTCATCGTGATTCCCTTTATGCACAGGTCTCCATTTCCTCTCCAGTTAGCTTGGTCAGCTTCTCCCCAGCGGTTTTAGAATCTCACTGGAACCACCAGACAATTAACCCCCCTTTACTCTGTGCCCACCCAACAGCTAGCTTCTCTCTTCATTCTCCTCTTTATCAAACTTCGATTTCGTGGCCTCTCACTCCCTAACACTTTTCATCAGAACTCTCTACTCCTCTGCCTTTCTGACTTTATATCACACCCATCTGGCAAAAAGCCAGCTCTGAAAGGGCCCAGCACTCCTGGTGTCCTGAGGCAGAGTGCAAACTGCTGAGTTTTATTGAGAAAGTACCACCGGGCATATCAATTTCACCACGTATTCACGGTAACTATTCTCAGATAGACTCCCAACAGCACCCAGCAAGCACGCTACTTTCCTCTCATCAGCTCTGAGGGAGGGAGATGCCCTCCTCAAACCTCTGACGCCCTCACTTCTTGCCTCACTCTTGGCTTACAACCCTGCCTCCTATTTCACGGGGAACACTGAGTCTGTTCCCCAGAACTCTCTCGCCCACCCACCACCAAGCACGCAAGCCCACCCCCTCCCTCCTGTTCCCTGGCCTTTTCTCCCTCCCACCAACAAAGGCTGGTTTGTCCACATGGCTTAAGATCCATCTTCTCCTGCCTTGTCAGGAGAGGTACCTTATCCACAATTCCTCCTTTCTCAAGTTCCCTCTCAAATGGATTTCTCCCAAAGAGAAACACCCACTTTAAATACCCACAGTCTTTCCACTCAAACACTGCCTTCTCTCAACCTTGTGTACCCCTCCAGCTATTGCCTCATCCCTCTTTACCCTTGATACCAAATGTCCTGGAAAGGTGGATTCATGCTTCCTACTTACACTTCTCAATCTTCTTCAACCTACTCCCAGCTGGCTTTAGACCCCATCATTCCACTGGAACAGCTCTTGCTTAGGCTACCAGAGACCTCCATGCCCCACATCCAATGGGCATGTTTGGGTCCTCATCTCACTCATCTGCCAGGTTCTCCCTGGCCCTGTTGGACGCTCCCTACTTCCTGATACCCACTCCCTTCCCTTTGCTCTGGTGACACACCACTGACCCACTCCCTGATTTCCTGCCAACATTTGTTCTGTCTCCTTTGCAAGCCTCCCCTCCTTTGTTGACTCCTTCCTACTGGGATTCCTCCTGACATGCTCCCAGGCCCCTCTTCTCCACACTCTGAACTCTGCCCCAGGGTGAGCTTATCTGCCTCATGGCTTCAGATGCTACTTCCACACCCACAAACTCTGGAATCTGCCTCTGGCCCTGGTCTCCAGTGCTTTCACATTTTTATTCTGCCGGACTATCACCTCCCTCTTTGAACAGCCTGGGCAGGGGTTCCACATCCACCACACTCATATCTTCATCCAGCTGGTTTAAGGGAATTCGTATTTTTTTTAAAGATTTTATTTATTTATTTGACAGAGAGAGACAGCAAGAGAAGGAACACAAGCAGGGGGAGTGGGAGGGAGAAGCAGGCTTCCCACAGAGCAGGGAGCCCGATATGGGACTCGATCCCAGGACCTTGGGACCATGACCTGAGCTGAAGGCAGACGCTTAACAACTGAGCCACCCAGGTGCCCCGGTTTAAGGGAATTCTTAAACCAGTTCCCCCCATGGCATCCAGCAATCCTCCTGACTCCAAGCTGCTGGAAAGCATCCTGTGACATGGCTCATTCACTTCAACTCAGGGCTTTGCACTGCTGTGTTTCAAAGTATTAAGGCTGACTTTGGTGTCCAGTACACTGACTAAAACCCTAGTTCTGTTATTTCCTTAGTCAACGCCCACAAGGTTATGTTATTTAATGAGGTTATATTATTTAACCTCTCTAAGCCTCAATTTCCTCATCAAAAAGTGGGAATAAGGATAGTAAGAATTACAAGAATTATACTAATTGATTATCATGTAGTAGGCATATTACAGTGTCTGCCATAGAGTATGCAATCATAAAGGTAATCTTTTAT
>NC_138369.1:79137866-79202814 GCF_054177405.1 Leptonychotes weddellii
GGGACTCCAGGATCATGACCTGAGCCGAAGGCAGTCGCTCAACCAACTGAGCCACCCAGGCGCCCCCTTGCAACTGCATTTTTAATGTCTCAAAATGAATAACAAAATTTAAAATCCTCAATAAAAATTTATTTTCCAAATAGGCATTTCCCAAATTATGTCCCTACACAATCTTCTTTGGAGATCTCACCTATTCCCATGGTGTCCCTTTTACCCACAGCACAAGTGATTCTGAAATTGATCTCATGGCCTCTAAACCATCTCCTACATGTCAGAATGTCATATCCAAGTGATCCGGGGACATCTGCATTTGCATATCCGACAGGCAGCTCTAGCTCAACCCGCCACCGCCACACTGACAGAGCCCCCGCCCCCCCATCCTAATCCATCATCAAGTCCAGTCAACTTGACCTCAAACCTCTCAAATCAATCTCCTTCTCCCCGTCTCCTCTGCTACCCCCAGTCCAAGCCACCCCCACCCTTCATCTGGAGAACTGTATCATTCCTGAATGTTTCCTACTCACTATCCAATCCGTACTCCACGGAGCAGCCTAAATGAGATTTTAACCCCCTCACATCACACAGGGTCCCTCCTGCCTCAGGCCCTCCGATGGCTTCCTTTTATATACTCCATAGAATGGCTTACAAGCCCTGAGGGGGTCTGAGTTCTGTCACCACTCAGCTAGTTTGCCTCTCATTCTCTACGCATGAGTCACGCTCGCTTCTTTCATTCCTCCCACAAGCCAAGCTAGTTCCCCCATCCAGGACTTCCTACATCCCACACCTCTGCCTGAACACTGCCTCCACCCCCAAAAATCACCCCTTCCTTCCACACTCTCTTCCTAGAACCTTCTCCACATAGCCTGGTTTTGAACTGCTCCCCGGAGCATGACAGGCCATGATTAACATTTAATATTTCCCATTCCTCTTCAGATGAGGTTCAGAAAGTCAAGCATGACCCAGGAGATGCTGCAGAATCCAGCCCATGCCAGGCATCCCCTGTTTCCTGTGCCTGAACCACCCTGGCCTGCTTCTAGCACCTCACCTGTGCCAACTTCCTTCCCACTTCCAGATTTCTGCTGGTGCTGTTCCTTAGTGTGGCATGCCTTTCCTTTTACTTGTCACCTGGGTAGCTCCTAGCCATCCAGGATTCAGCTGAAGGGTGATATCCCCAGAGAACACTGTCCCGATTTCCTACCTAAATCAGGGCTCTTCATATTCCCATATCCCCTTGTGAGAGCTTGCAATGATGTTTTATTAATGTCTGTCTTCCTCTGCATGAGGGTAGAGATCGCTGTATACCCCATCCCTGCCTGTTTTCCTAGCAGGCTAGTTCAGTGCTGGGCACATAATAAGTACTCAATAAATGTTGACTGAATGAATAAATGTGTGTCTAAGTTTCAGGCCGTCCTATTCTCCTCTCCTCTCCCCACCATATCCTTGCCTTCTATTGTTTCCTCCCTCAGTCGCTGGTACTTGAAACCACCCTGCCCCTCAGCCTCAAATTCTAATGTTATCTCTGACTCCTTCCCCTCCACACTTTTTGTGTCCAGTATGTAGGCAAAATACATCGTCTACCTCTAAATAAATATAACACACTCCCCCTCTTTTCCACTCCCAGTACTTGACCCAGGTGACCTCTCATTTGGATGATTCGAGTTGCTTCCTAGCTGCCCCCTCCCCCAGTGACTCCAGCCTATTCTTCCCAGAATCTGTAGAATTACTTTTCCTGAAGTTCAGATAGACCTCATCCTCAAAACAGTTTACTCTTTCACACAATGAAATCTGAATGGAGCATTATGCAGCAATTAGAAGAAACAGATTAGATTTAAACACAGCAGCATGAGTGAATCTTAAAAACATAGTATTTAGTGAGAAGAGTAAGAAATGGAGGGAGATTATATAACACAATACCACTTACATACATTAAAAATACATGCAGCAAACAGTAAACATTTTATGAAAACATATAGAAGCAAAAAAGATAGACATCAAATTCGCAAATGCAATTGTCTCCAGGGAGGAAGGAAATGGGAATGTGGTGGGGGGGACAAAAGGGAGAAAGTAAATATATATTTTTTAATTTATTTATGAGAGACAGCACTAGCGCGAGTGGGGGGGGCACAGAGGCAGAGGGAGAAGCAGACTCCCTGCTGAGCAGGGAGCCCCTCTGGATCCCAGGACCCAGGATCATGACCTGAGCCCAAGGCAGACGCTTAACCCAGACGCCCCAGAAAGTAAATAAAGGAAGAGAAGGCTGGGCATGCACCAGTAATGGTAAGTGGGCCACGAATTGAGGAGGAAAAACTCCACCCACTGCAAACAACATCCTCAAGGAGCAAAAACACAACAACAACAAAACAAGTTGTATCCCAGACAAGTAGGATTCAGTTCAATTCAATTCAATTGCACCTTTCTTCATAGTTCTTTTTTTTTTAATAATTTTTAAAAATTTTTTTTAAATTTATTGTATTTATTTGAGAGAGAGAGAGAGAGCACAAATAGGCAGAGTGGCAGGCAGAGGGAGAGGGAGAAGCAGCTTTTCCACCGAGCAGGGAGCCTGATTGTGGGGCTCGATCTCAGGACCCTGGGATCATGACCTGAGCCAAAGGCAGCCGCTTAACCCACTGAGCCACCAAGGTGTCCCTCTCTTCATAGTTCTTAGGACATTCCCTTGCATATAGTTGGGGGTGTCAAACAATGTGCAAAATGTGCATTTATTTTTATCAGGTGAGCTCCCTGACAGGCCTCAGCACTGAGAAAATAAACCACCCCTGTTCTAATCTTACCTGACCAGAGGTAGATTTCCAGGTAATGGCTTCTCTTCCCGATCACTTCTTGCTAATGATCACTCCACACAAGCACAGTAATTCTCTTAGCAACATGAGCTTAAGGCATCACTTAAAAAAATCTCAGACAACTCTGAGTCTTTACCATAGATTTTAAGTACATTAGAGGCAGTATCCTAATTTTATCAGACAGAGTCACCCATAACGTATAGTCACATATTTCAAAAGAAGTAAGAATTATATTTTTATCCTTTTTTGGTGCCCAGTGCTCAAGCTCCTACCTTGCCAGAAATTATGGAATCCAAAATGAAAATGCAGTCTCAGAAGACATGAGGTCACTTTGAAATCAGCTTTGCCGGCAAAATTCAAGTTTCAAGGAGAAGTAATAAATATTGTGGACTGACTGGTCTAGTAATCTCCACTTGTCCCCTTCCAGCCAGCACAGAACTGAAAAGGATAAGTAGTTGATCCTGGATTTCTAATTCCATCCGCTGATCTGCGAGACACTGAGAACACCTCCTTGCCTTGGGATGAGCATGAAATGTTTTCATAAACTTTTATTTAAAATCTACAGACAAAAGGGATCTTAGTGGGGAAGCCGAGCCTCTCACGGCCCTTGATTCTGGCTAATGAAATGTTAATGATTTCAGTAGACATTGTAAAATAAATACTCATAAAAGTTTGCACAGCACACAGTTATATGGGCTCATAAAATCCACAAGGCAATTACAGAGTTATGAGCTCTCTGCCCATCTCCCTGGGCACCAAGGTTAGCAGGAGTGGAGGTGAGAGAGGAAGCTGGCAAAGGGGCAGGGGGAGCACTGATCCAGGGGAGACCAGAGCTCCCCATTCATCCTTGGTTTCCTTGTCTGTGAAATGGACGTTTGATCTCCAGTCCAAGCCCCCTCTATTAGTCCTCATCTCTGGGCTTCACGCAGAGAAGAATGTTGGTATGGAAAGTGCAAGTCTGGGCTCCATACCTGTTTCGTTTCTCAGGACTGAGTGACCTCAAGCGCATCATCTAATCCAATACCCTTCTGGTTATGCTTACAGCCAACGTTCATGTGTTCATGGTGGCCGTACACGGTGCTAAACACCTTACACTCTGTATCCCATTTAATCCTCACCTCATGCCTGTGAACTAGGCATTATCATCTTCCCCATTTTACAGATGAAGAAACTCGTTCAAGAGCCTTGGCAACTAACCACAGCCACATAGCGGCTCATAATAGTGAGAATGCAGCCTGCCGCATAGGTACACTGCTGAGCACAGTTAGTGCTCGGAAAGCGTTAGCCCCCAGCCTATGCCTCTGCCATACATCACTCTCACCGCTTGACAGAACAAGGAGTAAAGATGTCATAATTGTGCAGCCATGGAGCACAGGGGTGGGGGGGGAAACTGAGACACAAAAGCATCGGCTGGACATTGATCATTGTATTCAACACCCTGTCCCCCAGCAGTCCTCACCTGAACTTAATATTTCCCATTCCTCTTCAGATGAGGTTCAGAAAGTCAAGCATGATCCAGGGGTCCCTGGCAATATGGTGGCACCTTGGAATGGTGCCCCAGTCGGGCATTTCCTCACCATCATAGACTTCATCATGGAAAAAACTATGAGAACGATCTTACATCGGTTTGATGCTATGCAGTTTACAAAACCCTTGCATAGAGTATTGCCTTAAATACTAACATATTAGGGAAAAGAGGCCATTTATTTTGTAGAATGAACCTTGGCTTGGTTTCTTCTAATGTTTCCTCAGTAGTAAGTTCAGGTTGTGCATCTTTACAGGAATGTCACCAGAGTGACGGTGTGTCCATCTGGCAAGTCCTATCAAGATGCACACAGTATTGATTTGTCCCCTTGCTCATGATGTTAAGTTTGATCTCCGGGTAAAGGGGGCATCATCTACTAGATTTCTTTACTGTAAAGCTACTCTTTCCTCCCTATAATTAAGGTATTTGAGACTATGTAAATATCTTATTTCTTATCCTTCTTTCAGCCATTAATTTGGCATCCACTGATGAATCTTAGCTGAAACAATTATTACTATAGTAGGATAGATAAAGAAATGAGAGAGAGAGAAAACACAAGTGTGGTAAAATGTTAGCATTTTGGGAATCTGGGTAAAGTGTTTATGGGTTTATCATTTTTGCAGTATTTTACAAGTGTGAAATAATTTCAAGATAATGTTTTTTAAAGACTACTGGGTCACTCACAGAATTGGCAGGAGAGCTAAGGAGCCAGACTTAGGAGAGGCCAGCTAGAGCAATGTTCAGAATGTGCTCAAAATCGTGCTGCCAAACAGTCCTCCAAGGTCCCAGTGCCATCCCCAAACCCTTGGGCGGCCGCACCCCCACCCCAGCCCTGTGGCCCGCAGAGCAGCTTCCTCAAGGCCCCCGCTTCCCTACCACCGGTGTGCACCAAAGCTGGGGGGGGTGTGGGTGAGTAGGGGAGCCCATGTCCTGGGCGCCACCGGGCTGCAGGGGAGCCTGGCAAAGCGACACTATGCCGTTTTCAGCTTCTCCCTCCTGGGCGCATAAGATGGAGAGTTCTTCAACATAAGTAGGAGGGTTTAGTTTACAGAGGGGCCAAAAAGAATGAAAAACGCCATTAAGCGCCAGAAAACATCCGTGCGATCTCACGATCTTGCCTGGCTCTCTCTATTTCTCCGTAATCAATCCTTTTATTCTGTTATCACATTCAGCTCCGTAGTCGTTTCTGATTTTTTTCAGCTTTCTAGAAACCATCCTCCATCTCACCACTGACACCTCCCTTGCGGTCATGTCCTGATGTCCTTCTACAGAGAAAAGAGGCTCCCCTCCGTGAGAGTACCACCTGGTCCCGTGGGCATAAGGTCAGGCTGACCTGGGTTCAAATTCTGACTCCCTCACTTACTGACTGGGGACACTGGGCGAGTTACTTTCTCTGGGCCTCAGCCTCCTTGCCTGTGAAATGAGGCTGGAGATGCTGATGCTGCTGGGAGTGATCTGGAGGTGAAGTGCAGGTGTGAAGTGCAGGTATAGTGTCTGGGGCAGAGTAGGTACCCTGAATTTTCCTTACCTGAGCTGGGCCTGGGGACAGCGCGGTATGTTGTCTACATGGGAACTGAAGGACTTCACCCCCCCACCCCCAGCAAATGGAAGTGCTACTGGGGCTGCCCACCCTTGCTGGGAATTCTCCTGGACTGAAGCGGGTTGCCTCACCCAGAGTCACACCTCTTCGTGGGGCAGCCTGCACCCAGTGACTGGCCGATGCAAAGGGAGAAAGGCCCATTTCCCTTGCCCCAACTCAGGACAATTCTGAAGGGTCATCCCAGCTCTGGAGCACGCCAGGGGGAGGGTTGGCTGAGGCCTTGTAGTGGCCGCCTCACAGTCCAACTCCTCCCTCTGCCTAATCTTGACCTGTTTCCTTTTCCTGATCTGTGCTGACTCCGAGAGCACCCTCTCATAAACTCCGTGCACACCGATCTCTGTCTGAGTCAGCTTCCTGAGCAAACCCAACCCATGACAGCCCTTGTCTTTGGCTCTTCTTCAATCAGGCCTAGCTTCTTCGACTATATACCTCAGGGAACCTGGTCCCATCAAAGTCTGGTTCCATCTCCTATCAGCTCAAAACAATCTCTCCTTCATATTGGATGTTACCTTCGGTTACAGATGAGTGTTGTCCGTCTTTCCATCACCCACCCCTAGCCTTATTGATGAGATCCTCTTTTTACTTTGAGGCCCTCTGCAGGTAGTGCCTCTTCTAGAAAGTCTTCCTTGATTTCCCCATAAAAAAAATATCCGGTCCCTCCTCTGGGTTCTTCCACTGCCTTCTCTCCCTCTCCTCATCTGGCACTGGGCCTGAGTTGGTGTGCCAGTTAATTGCCAATGACCCTCAGATCCGTCCTTGTCCCCCTCACTGCATCGATCCTCAGAGGCCTGACGCCGCCAATTACTTTTCCCAGGTGCACACACTCACTGGCTTGTGGGTCGGCTCTGCCAGTGGGAGGCAAGCACAAGAGTATGGAAGACAGATGAGGGGGAGAATCCAGGGAATTTCTCCCTCTTTCCACCTTGGGGAGGGACATCACAGGCAAGAGATATGCTCACCTGACCTCAACTCCCAGCAGGCAGCCGCAGTTCCTGAGCTCTGAGTCCCTCCGTCTTCACCCTTTGCCTCATCAGCCTGGGTGATGGTGGTTCTCTTGTTGGCCTCTTGTTAATCCCTGGGTTGCCCCACCATCCCCTGTTTTCAGTTCTTCCAACCCTGCTCTCACTATTCGTCCATAGCAAACTCCCTCAACTGAACTATCTATTCTGGGTTCTGTTTTCCTGGATGATAAAGATGGCTATTTTTGTATTTCCTTACCCTCTCTCAGACTGGGAAGATCTCCAGAGCAGAGACTGAGTCAAGGCCCTGTGGTCAGCAAAACCAGAAATGACTATTCTTATTGGTAACAAGCCAACTGGCAAATACAAGGATCAGATGCGTGATTCTTTAAAACAAAGAATCTCACTGTTAACCAATGTGACCTCACCTTCTCACTCTCCAGTATCATTTAGAAGAATCCAGGAATCCTTTGCCATCTTGTACAGAATCAGCCCTCACCAGCCTAGCTAATCTTCTCAAGAACTGGGAAAATCTACCCTCAGCATCACATTGAAACAAAATGTGTTTTACCCACCTGATGTCTCAAAGAATTATCTCCAGATCTTGCTTGTGGTTTTGAAGATTAACACTAATAGTTAATCTGTTTGTAAGTATTTTGAACAGATGCTACGTCTTTAATTATTTTTTGCATTAAAAATTGACAACAATCGATATTACCCACCAATGAGCTACCAACACTGTGTGTGTGTGCGCGTGCGTGCTTAGGTATATATTCTTTTTAAATAGCAATTATTGCTCTGTGATGACTGGGGAAATTGCTCTGAGGTTTAAAAGCGTATTTGCAGCTATACCCAGGGGATTGTGGAGAGCAATGCCTACTGTATCATCCACCTTATTTAAAATTTGCAATAGGAAACACAATTCAATCTAGTGCATTTCTAAAGGCCAATGGGAAATAGATTGGGCAGCAGAGTCAGGAAATGCAAATCCAATGCTAAACTCGGTCCTGAACTCATCTGCCTGGATTTTATTTGCCTTTTTTCTT
Organism: Leptonychotes weddellii; assembly: GCF_054177405.1. Taxonomy (NCBI): domain Eukaryota; kingdom Metazoa; phylum Chordata; class Mammalia; order Carnivora; family Phocidae; genus Leptonychotes; species Leptonychotes weddellii. The sequence continues at coordinate 79,145,795 of NC_138369.1, forward strand.
CCCCAAGGCCAGTGGTGCTGACTCATTAGTGCATTAAACACAAATGTGTGGGTTCGGCCCTGAGCAGCCATTAATCAATGTGCAGCCACAAAGGCAGCATCCATGGATCAGCAATCTACTGCAAGGTGCCAGGCGCGGGCAGGGAGAAATGAAACCAGGCTTTCCGGAGGTAGACGGGGGTGCAGGCCACTTACGCTGAGAGGTCCCAGTTGATTGAAAAGAGACGTAAATGCCAAAACAGAGTTATAAATGTGTGGTATATTTTAAAGACTTACATTTAGCAAGTTGACTCCTTTAACAGTGGCAAACAAAAAAAAAAAGAAAGAAAGAAAGAAAGAGAAAAAGAAAAGAAAAATGTAAAGAGGAGCAATGGTTGTGATTTAGACTCATTTGGAAATAACATCAAAGTCTACATTTGAGACTTTTGGGGAATGTGAGGCCTGAAAGAAGGGCCTCTGCTCTGGCCCCCACACCCTTGAGGCACTGAGACAAGAAGCTCAGGTTCAAGACTCCAGCCACCCCTGCCCCAGTTTATAGAAGCCACTGTGTAGCTGTGCTGGGACAGAGTCTCACGAGGAGGAGGGCTGGCCTTGGGCTCTTCATCCTGATTTTCGCCTTGGATTGCTGTTCAGCCCAGAAGGCAGGTGCTTTTCCCCTCAGAAGCAGCCTGTGTCATTGGACAAGGGCAGCCTCCTGCCATCAGAACGGAACTCCTCCTGGGGCCCTCGAAGGATGCAGGATGCGTGCTAGGTTCTCAGGAAGAACGCAGGGCGGAAGGGAAGGCTCAGAGATGATTCCTTCCTGGGGAGTCTCTCAAGGCAGCGACTGCCCTCTTTATCCCCTCCCTGCCTCTTTAATCTTGCTTGCACGAACCACGTGATCTGCACATCCAGCCCCACCTGGGGAGGTATGCAGAGTGCCCCTGCATACCATGCATACCATGCACACCATGCACATCCTCTCTCTCTCTCTCTCCAGGCACTCTCTCGCTCTCTTTCATATATATATATATATATATATATATATGAGAGAGACCCCAGAGTCTCACCTTCATTAGGGGATTGGTAAACCCTACCCTGCCAGTCCCCTGCCCCTAATATCACCAGGGGGAGGCGGAGCACCTCGAGCATGGAAGTCAGAGGAACCTCGAGCAACAGTAACCTAGCAACAGTGTCTCAGGATTTGAATGTAATTATACCCCGAGCGTGATAAATACTCGGAAGGGCTCCTTATGTGCAGATCATACTAAACAAGTCTTTGAAATTACCCTCATCAAATATTGATAGGAGAAAAGTTTTTTAAAAAGGAAAGAAACCTGAAGTGCATGGACAACCTTTCCCACCGAGTGCCCCGGGCAGTGAGAAAACAGGAGCCAGGGCGGCTCAGAAAGCCTCAAAAGCCCCTTCACAGTGATGTGACAGGTCTGGAAGAGTTGCTTAAGCGGGGGGGACAGTAGTTTTCCTGCCCACGAGGGGCGGTGGCTTGGCGCCGAGGGCGACATTCAGATTCCGAGGTCAGGCGATCAGAGTCTGGGGTCCTGGCGCTGCTCTCCACACCGAGGTGTTCTCATTCAGAGTGAGCATGTTGACCAGGAGGGTCCCCCAGTGTGCTCGGGGTGAGGAGGCCGGCAAGGGTGCAGCGAGCCGTGTGAAGAGGGAGATGCGGGAAGAGAGGTCCTGGCGGGGGACGGCATGGATGCAGTGCGGAGGCATTTGCACCCTGGGCTCCGCGTTGACTTTGACCAGATCCAAGAGGTGAGGACACTGTGTGCAGGCCGAAGCTGGAGAGGTGAGTAGCCCTGAGTGCCAAGGGCCTGGCGAGCCTCACTGAGCCCGGGCTTTGTTCCGAGTGAGAACGGAAGTGGGTGCAGGTGTGGAGGCTGTGAGGGTGTGTGTGGGCCCGCGCCAGCTCAGGCCCAAGGGCATGGGGAAAGGTCTGTAACAGTGCTGTGGTGGAGCTGACCTTGAAGTGCCTTCATTCGGGCGATTTAGCAGAAACCCCCAGGACAAAGCCCAACGGTGCCACCGTCCACCCAGTGTGCATCACCTTGAGGCATCCGGGGACTCCGAGCAGAATGAGCAACAGGCTCCTGGGATCAGAGCACGCCTGACAAAAAGTCCGGAGTAGGATGTTTGCAAAAAGGAGAGAGGTGAGAGGAGCCGGGGATTTCACAGTGGGCGAGAGGGTGTCTGTCGCTGGGTTAGCCGTGGTACGGAGCTGGGCACGCTCCTCAGCCCTGTGCAGCTGGAGACTAAGATCTGAGAGAGGAACAAGACAGATGTGTCCTACATAGAAACTCAGCCTGTGTCTTCATGATTTAGAAGGCCCTGCCCTGCCTGACCTCTCACCTACCGTGTGAACCATGCCAATCCCTTTCCCTCCGGAGCCAAGTGCAGAGTGAGGGCCCCTCCTGGCTCTGCCTTCTGGGACCCTGAGATTCTAGGACCAGGCTGTCAGCCTGGCCTGGGTAACACACAGCAAGCCACAGTGCTTCCGGCCCTGTTCCCCACTTGCTTCATCCCTGAATGCCCTCAGCACAGGGGACAGCCCCCTTCTCTGATGTCTCTCTCCAGGCCTGCCGTGCATCTGTCTCCTGCCTGTTAGAGGAAATCCTCCTCTGTTAGATGCAAGATCTTTAAAGGGCCTCAGATCTCATTTGTGAGCTCTCTTCTCTGGTCTGGGCTCCCTTGACAGCACTCTGGTGTCTCCCAGCAAGCAAGAGGAGGGAGGCAGGGCTGTAGGAGGATGAAAGGCCCCCCTTTCCTGCTGTGGGATTCAAGGCTGGATCAGTGCCCAATTACACCTCCTCATTCATCCAGTTCAGTGTTCTGCCTGAACACTGATGCCTCTGACAGCTCGGCTCGGGCTAAAAACGGCAGGGTGGACCCTGCTTTAAGGAAACTCCATTTACAGAAATCCTCCTGAACAAATCAGCTAAAGGAAGGCAAGACTGTCTCACCAGCCCCTGCCCAGGGGATCCCTGTAAACCCCAGCAGCCACAGGTCACCACCAGGGAGCCCATTTGGAGAGCACTGCAACACGGGCTGAAGGAGCAAAGGGTAGAAAAATATAAACACCAAATTATTAAAGGTCCCTGCCTTTCAAAACCAGTGGCAATGCAAGCATGGCTGACACTGGACAGAAGAGTGGAGAGAGACGTCAGCATCAGGGCAAAACTTTCCAGGGCTCCCCCCCGGTCAGCAGGAAGAGGACTGGAAAAAGCATCTGGCCTGTTACTTGGAGGGAGTCTCCTAGCTTTGGAAAGCATGGCTGTCTTCTATATATTTGCTTTCTGGCTCAAGAAAGGAATCTATCTATCTATCTATCTATCATCTATCTATCTATCTATCTATCTATCATCTATAAACTAGATATTGCCAAATTGTTCTCACCAGCAATTTGTGATAGTTGCCATTTCTTCTTATCTATCTATCTATCTATCTATCTATCATCTATAAACTAGATATTGCCAAATTGTTCTCACCAGCAATTTGTGATAGTTGCCATTTCTTTGCATCTTCCTAACATTGGTGGGCTGAATCATGGTCTCCAGAAATATATGTCCACATTCTAGTTCCTGGAACCTGTGAGTGATTCCTTACTTGGAAAAAGGTGGAATTAAGTCAAGGATTTCAAGATGATAGCATCTTAAATAATCTGGGTGAGCCCTAAGTCCCTTGTTGAACTGAGGCAGAGGGAAATGAGAAGACACATACAAAGAAAGTGACATGAAGGAAAGAAGCAGACGTGGAAGAGATGTGGCCACAAGCCAAGGAACACCAAGGATTGCTGAAAGCCACCAGAAGCTAAAGAGAGCCAGCCGGTGAACCCGTGGAGTGGATTCTCCCCCCGAACCTTGGTGGGAGCCTGGCCCTGCCAACACCTTGATTTCAGGCTTCCGACCTCCAGAATTGTGGAAGAGTACATTTCTTTTCTTTTAAGTCACCAAGTTTGTGGGAATTTGTTACAGCTGCCACAGGAAACTAATACAGTGGGTAAATACAAGAGATTCTTTTTTTCTTACTTTAAAAATTCTCTTTAACAGATAATTGACTGTTTAAAGCCAAAGTGTTAACAATGAACTAGAGGGTTTATAACATATGCAGGAGTAACAATAGCGCAAAGAACAGGAGAGGGGGAGTGGGGAATTACTCTTGGAGAGGTTATTTTTATGCTATACCTGGATGATATAATATTATTTGAAGACAGACTTTGATACGTTAAAGATTTATACTATACCCCTTAGAGCAGCCACTTAAGAAAAAAAAAAAACAGAAAGCAAAAAGAAAACTATGAAGCCAACAGAGGTAAAATGGAACCAACAAACTATTTAACATCCATAATTTGTAAGTATTATAATAAAATATAAAATGATTCAATATTGCTCGCTTCTTTAAAAAAATCGTTTTTTTGAGTTTACTTTGTTTACCTCTGCCATATTGTTGTCTATAGTGATTAGTTTCTTGTTTCCCTACGCAGATCAATAGTTTCTGTGTTCCCCGTTGTCTCTCCCATCCCATGCTTTCCTTCTTGGTTTCTTCTCCTACTTTATTCAAAGAGTCCCTCTTAAGATTTTTGTTTGTTCGTCTGTTTTGTGCTAGTAGAGATATGTGCTTGGCAAACTGTCTTCATTTTTTGGTATCTCGAAATGCCTTTATTTTGCCTTTTCTCAAGTGAAAATTTGCCTAGGTGTACAATAAAAATTTGGCATTTCAGGACTTTAAATACATTATAGTCTTCTCTATTCTATTTGTTTCTGGGGAGGAATCTGCAGTCAATCAATTGTTGTTTACTTTGCGCTTTATCTTTTCTCTCTAGTAACTTCTGAGATCGTCTTCTTACCCTTTATGTTCCACAGTTTCGTGGGATGCATCTCGGTGTAGACTCAAATGGAATTATTTTTAAGTACTCCAAAGCTAAGTTAGCTTCTGAGGCTGCAGTCTTTCTTTGATGCTGAGCAAGTCTTAGCTATTTTCTCTTTGGTGATTTTTTCTCTACTATAATTTTTATTTTCTCTTAAAATCCCTAGGAAATTCTTGTGGAATAATCATAAACTATCCTCTGTGTCTTTTAATTATGTTTTTTTTTTTTAATTTTTATGTCTTTTCTCCCTTCTGTCCTGGATCCTGAATATGTTCCTCAGTGCCATTTCCAGTTCCTCCCATTTCTCTTCAGCTATATCCAGGTTAGAATTTATTGCACCCATTGAGTTTTTATGTCAGAGACTACACTTTTTATTTCTAATATTTTTGCTTAATTTTTATTGTGAGCATCTGTTCTTGTTTCATTTTACTGGCTTTGTTTCAAAAAAATTTTTTTATTTTAATGAACATTATCTCCTTCATTATTCAGATATTTAAACCTATTTTTCAAATCATTTTTTTCAGATTCTTAAAGGCATTTCACCAGGAATAAATTTTCTGTTCTGACAGATGTGGTTAGTAATCTTCATTGGCTTGAGGTTTCTTCAATTGGTTTGAATTTTGGATTTTAAGTTCACTGTAAAAAGGCAGGATTTTTTTTTTCCCTTTCTCTCTTTCCTCTGTGAGCTCACACTACCTGGTAGTTTTATGGCTGATTCTCTTCAGTGCTCCCACTGGGCTGACCTCAGTACAGAAGTCCTGGTCTAACATTGGCGGGCAGAGTCCCTGCTCCAGAAGGAGGTTGGGGGTAGAGAAGGTCCAGTCACAAGGGTGATGGATGGCCTGGTCCATTTCTGGCCACAAGGCTGAGTCTGTGTTTGAACCATCGCCCCTCAAGCTCAAGGGTGCTGGGGCCACCACTCCAGGCAGTGTATCCTTGGCTCTTTTTTCTTCCAGATTTTTCTTGATCTAAGATGTCCTTCCCCAGGGCCTGGCCTCCGGCAGTAGGCTATTCCTGGCCTCCCATCCTACATGGAGCCCCTCAGTTCTACTATCCAATAGCTAATGAACTAACTTACTCCTGGCTGCAACTGATGACCTCTATACTTTCTGACAGACCAGGGATGAGCAGGCATGTGCCTTCAGCTTTTGCTCACTTCATTGTCTTTCTGTTAACTGAGGTCCACGGACTTATATCTGTTACTGTTATTCTACCCCAATGTGATGTCTAAAAATGTCTCCTGTATTTTTGGTAAAGGCAAGACTGCTTTAATATATAGTAGTGCAGTTCCTCATTTTCTAAATAATTTTTCACAGAAGGTTGATTCCATTGAGTGCTCATTGGAGTTACCTAGAAAAAAGAGTTTTTGCTTTCAAAAAATTCTGGAGGGGGAAATATTGAATTAAAAGTTTTTATTTTTCATTTTACTTGAGGAGTTATTCAATCCTTTAATACTATCACGTGCAGTGTGATTCCTCAAGACAAAGATCAGGTATTTCTTTTTTCTAGACATATCGGATCATGGAAACTTCTCTTCCAGAGGACCTTCAGGAGCTTCTATTCTGCAAAGCCCTCTGTGAGAAATGCCAATAAAATCTAACAAAAGGGATCCAGGGTGCCTGGGTGGCTCAGTTGGTTAAGTGTCTGCCTTCAGCTCAGGTCATGATCCAGGGGTCCTGGGATCAAGCCCCACCTTGGGCTCCCCACTCGGCGGGAAGCCTGCTTCTCCCTCTGCCTCTGCCCCTCCCCCTGCTCATGCTCTCTCTCTCAAATAAATAAATAAATAAAATCTTTAAAAAGGGGGGATCCAATGTTGCCTGGTGTTTTAAAGGAGAACGATATTTCACAGTATTCTGCGGAGAATAAAGTACTTACTTCCAGGTGCTTTGCAACTTTGAGAACCGACCGTTATTTTTACAACTCCATCAGGCGGCAGTGCCGAGTGCAGGCTGCAGCAGAGCGGCCTGGCAGGGGGTCCAGGAAGGCAGCCGCTGCGGTAGGAAGACCACACAGTCTGCAGTCTGCTGGAGAAGGGCGTGTGGGTTCAGGGCAGAGCTGAGAGAACTTATATGTCTTTGCGTGTGAGCAGTGAAGGGGAGGGACACCAAGAATCTGATCACTTATTCATTCAACAAGTATTTATTGAGAACATCATGGGCTGAGCAACTGTGAATGTAGCAGTAAACAGGAGATAAAATCCCTGACCTCTTGGAATTCGTGTCTTTCCTGTGCTTTAGGGTGACGAGTAGGGTGCCACACGTGAAGAGAGGGGGCACCTGAGGAGAAGCAGCCTCCATGTGCAGGGTAGGAGCCTACCACTCTGGAGGGTGCTTGGGCACCTGATGTTCAGGTGGAGAGGTTGGTGAGGAAGCGTGAAATGCAATCTGGAGCTCGGAGAGAGATGTGGGCGGGATGTAGAATTCACATGTACAGGTGGGAACTGAAGCTGTGAGAACATTTGCAGTACCCACGAGAAGTGGGGTGAGAAGTGGAAAGAGTTGAAGCTCCCTTGTTTTTAATGAGAGGAGTACAGAAGGGGTCAGCAAGTACAAGGAAATGTTCCAATAAATGTTTAGTGAATGTAAATAAATGAGACTTGGCCTGAGAGATGGACACGAGCCAGGAGAGAGGGGCACTAGGAAGACAACAAAAGGAAAGTTTCAGAAAGGAAGGTGATATCCATCAAGTATGCCAAGAGCCTTGGGAAGAAAAATAGGGGCACACCTTTTTTTCTAGCTCTAACTAACTACTGGCTTCCCTTCAGCTTTTCATGGGGAGGCCCTGTGGAATCCCCAGTTTATTATAAGCAGATTTCCCCATGGCCTTAACCTCCTCCCCATCCCACCATCCATTTCCTGCCACAACCAAAATCTGGGTGTATGCCTTCACCTCCAGCTTCTTACAGGAATAGAGCTGCTGGGAAGTTTCTCTAGGGGAGGCAGCTCATTCTCCCACATCCTAACTGACTCTCTTGGGGTCCAGATCCAGGCTTGGGGATTTCTTTCCTCTTCTAACTTTATAACAACTCGCTGCTGTGGCAAGTAGTGGGCAGCGGGACACCTGACCTCCATCTTACACTTCCATGTCAAGCCCACCATTGTTTTAGTGATTTCAGTCTCTGTTAACCAACCATCTAGCATCAGCCTCAAAGTCCTTTCCTCTTGGTTATAACATCTTTCATGTTCCACTCCTGCAGCCTATTTTAGGACCCCACCCTGGATTTTATAATTCCTGAGAACTCTCCCATTTATGACCTCCTTCACTCTCAGCCCTGGATTCATAGTCCCCCTCTCCCTCATTGCCTTGACTCCCCTGAGAAAGGTAACCAGGGCAGAGGTCCAGCATATCCTGGCCCCTTGGAATCTGGCCCCTTGCTCACTTTCCTGGCCTTGTCTCCCCACCCTGATTCATCTTCCACCTTGCTACCTTTTAAAATCTAAAACTTTCGGGGTGCCTGGGGGGCTCAGTCAAGCATCTGTCTTTGGCTCAGGTCATGATCCTGGGGTCCTGGGATCGAGCCCCATGTCGGGCTCCCTGCTCAGCAGGGAGCCTGCTTCTCCCTCTCTTTCTACCCCTCCCCCTGACTCATACTCTCTCTTTCAAATAGATAAATAAAATCTTTAAATAAATAAATAAATAAATAAACCTTTCATCTGACCCTGGCACTGCTCTATTAAAATTCATCCAATGGTTCCCCATTCCTTATAGAGCCAAACACTAATGCAGCAGGACTTAGGAAAACCTTCATGGACTGATCTCCTCTGTCCCTCACGCCTTCCATGCCCCTTGCTATCTGCTTGCCCCAGACACACACCTACCCCACATCAACCCGGCTGCCAGGAAAGCCCCTCCACCCAATCTACCAGCACGACTCCTCATTCCTTCCAACTCAGCCCTCAAAACCCAGTTCCAGCTTCACCCCCTCTGTGCCTGCACCAGTAGCTACAATTCATGGACTCAGTCTCCATACGCCCCCTATACCCACTCCACCCCAGACAGGCCTCCATCACAGATCCTGTGAGATTACCATGCATTGGGGTGTTTATTTCCCTGTCTCTCACTAGACACCAACCTTTCTAAAAACAGACCTGTGTTTACTTCACTTCTTTATCCCACAGAACTTGGCCAGTGTAGCGGCAGTCGGTAAATGTTTGATAAACAAATGAAGATTTAGAAAAATGAGAGGTTAGGGGAAAAACTGAGGTTAAAGAATTCTGATGAGGTATATTAGATAGGTAATAAATTTGGAATCCAAAAACTCATTCAAATCCCAGTCCTGCCGCTTACTGTTATGTGACCTGGGACAAGCCACTGGTAATAACAATATCATTCACTGCATGCGTGTCACACATTGAGTGCTGTCTCCTGCAAGCCCGATCATAAATCATTGTCATCTCCATTAAAGAGGAGGGGATAGTGGCCCTCCCTGTTAAGTAACTTGCGTAAAATCACGGCTCTAAAGGGGCAGAGCTAAGACTCATACGTGAGCTAATGTCCTGCTCTGCCCTGAGGCCCCCATGTCCTTGCCCCCAGCAATCCCTGCCAGGCTGCCTCCGTGGGGCTGCAGTGAGGATGGAAACAAGTGAATGTGTATTACAGAGAAATGCATCACAAATGCCAGTCCTCATTATATATTAAGTCATTCATTGACCGGCTCTCCTTCCGACCCCCCAAAAGCTAATCATCTCGACATTTTTAGTAGCTTAAAAGTAGCTGTTAATGGGGCGCCTGGGTGGCTCAGTTGGTTAAGCAACTGCCTTCGGCTCGGGTCATGATTCTGGAGTCCCGGGATCGAGTCCCACACACTCCCACACACGCTGAGCAGGGGAGTCTGCTTCTCCCTCTGACACTCCCCCTCTCATGCTCTCTGTCTCCCATTCTCTCTCTCAGATAAATAAATAAAATCTTTAAAAAAAAAAAAGTAGCTGTTAAATAGAAGCTGAATTTAAGACAGGAATGAAGCCAATTACAGCTTCTGATCGAGTTAATCTGTTTTAATTCACTATTATTATGATTACCATCATTGTTATTATTAAACCCAAGCCAAAAACTATTTCTGGCTCAGAGACAGAGGGAGCAAACTATTTCTTGAGCCCAAGACACAAAGACCGTCCCTCCCCAAGGCTCAGAGGTGGCCTAATAAAGAGCTCCCGGAGTAATCTTTGCTGAGTTGCATTGTTAACGCTCTCCTAAGGGACGCCAGGGAATGTAATTGCTCCGGTCTGACTCGGCCTGCCGAGCTACCTGAATTAAGTGGGCGAATTGGAATTTTCAGTGGAACCGTCTGGGACATCACCTTTAACCCTCCCCCGTGCTCCACCCAGCCCACTGCTCATTACAAGTGGAGACCTCTGTCCCCTCCACCCGCCTCCTCCCATGAGTGTGCACAAGTCTCCTTCTCCTGCCAGACCTGGCAGAGCATTCAGTGAACCAAGGCGCGCTCTGCACCTGAGCACCAGGGCCTCAAAACCCAGCTTTTAAACATCACAACCTGCTCAAGGGCAGCACCAAGCTTTCAATTAACCATGACGGAGCTCCAGGTTAAGGGCCAGTGTTCAAGCTTCCTTCCGCCACTTATTATTTCTGTGGAATTTAGCCAATCGTGTATACTCCCGGGCACGAAGTTGAGGGTGGCGTTCCGTGAGTGCGCAAAGAGGGGGGCTACCTCATTCATCAGGCGGGAGGGTTGGAGAGGCTCCCCAAAAGAGCAATGCCAGACTTAGTTTTTAAAAAATGAACCAGAATGTGGGAGAGAAGCAAGACAGTGTCCATGAAATGTGGGTGAGTGGCAAGAGAAGCTGAGAGGTGGGGAAGGGTGAACAGGCGGATAGAGAAGAGGAGTCGGAACACCATGTGTAGGTGAGAGGAAATCGCTGGGCAGTTCGCACTCAGCATGTTCTGTGGAGAGAGCTGTGCACTTTAAAAAAAATCACCCCTGACACTGTAGAGGGTTGGAGGCGATCACACATGGAGGAAGGAAGACAAGCCAATAAGCCTCTGCATGAACGGAGGCAAGAGATGAGGAAGGAAGTGATAGTAGAGATGGAGGAGATAACTTTCCTTTAAATTACTAAAAGGAAGATAAGCAGCCAAAATAAAACTATTAAAGAGAGGAATAACCAGGGGGCGAGGCACCAGCTAAATAGCCCAGATCAGACTTCAGCATCCTAAAACTGGTCCCCTTAGGGGCATCCTTGCAAGGCCTCGTGTGGCCTCCTGGCCCGCGGTGGGTAACGTTCGGGCAACATAACATACACACAGGTACATGCACATACGCAGCTGATAAGTTAGAAGTACACAGACATGTGTACACAGACATGGATGTATGTCCATTGCATCAGCACACGTGAATATGTGGAAACACACGCATATGCATGAGCACACACATGTATTGTGTGACACATACATGAATTCACACGTGCACACGCACAAACCCATATGCACATGCACACACCTAACCCATTAAAGAAAATAGTCTTGTTATCCCCACTCTGCAGATAAGAAATCAGAAGCACAGAAGTTACCCAACTACAAATCCTGGTATCTTACTCCCAATTCTGTCCTTCTGACATCCATGTAAAATAACTTCTAGAGACAAATGCACAGGTCACTTACAAAACAAAAGATCACTCTGGTCTCAGATATCTCCTTTGCAACACAAAAGTTCAAAGTCAGTTAGTAATATCTAGAGTTTTGATAAAAAGAAACCTCTACCCCAATATACCTAGCCCATTTGTTTTTCAGCCGTAAAAGCAAAAGAAAGATACCCTTCACTGTGTAAGTGCCAATCTTAAAAGATTTACTCACAGCTATACTTTCACCATCTAAGGGAAGAAGCAGGTTAAGAGTTCAGAAATTGGGCGCCTGGGTGGCTCAGTTGGTTAAGCGACTGCCTTCGGCTCAGGTCATGATCCTGGAGTCCCTGGATCAAGTCCCGCATCGGGCTCCCTGCTTGGCAGGGAGCCTGCTTCTGCCTCTGACCCTCCCCGCTCTCATGTGCCCTCTCTCTCTCATTCTCTCTGTCTCAAATAAATAAATAAAATCTTTAAAAAAAAAAAGAGTTCAGAAATTATAAAATCAAGGTAGGAGTGGACTGGTGGTTAGTACTGAAATGAGTTATAATAGATAAAAGACTAATAATTGTGAATGTATACAAAATTGAATAACAATGTCAAAAATCATTCTTGAAAAACTACTTCTACCATATGGAATAATAATTAAATTTTATTATATTTAACACCCTAGATTATATTGACCACAGACCAAAGAGTGCTTGGTTGGTTAGGGGAAGCAAAGAAGACACTCAATTCATTATTTTAAAGTAGGAATTCAAAAGATACCATTTTATCCTTAAAAATAGATTAAAGAGGGGTGCCTGGGTGGCTCAGTCATTAAGCGTCTGCTTTTGGCTCAGGTAATGATCCCAGGGTCCTGGGATCGAGCCCCGCATTGGGCTCCCTGCTCAGCGGGAAGCCTGCTTCTCCCTCTCCCACTCCCCCGCTTGTGTTCCGTCTCTTGCTGTCTCTCTCTCTCTCTCTCTGTCAAATAAATAAATAAAATCTTTAAAAAAAAGAAGAAGAAAGAAAAAAAAGAAAATCCTTTAAACAAGAGATTAAAGAATGTTTTTAAAAAAATTTAATGGTAATTACTGAATTGAGAAAAATGGAGTACATACCTTCCAACCCCTCAAGACAAAATAAAAGTAAAGACACTATTGTCCTTATAATAAAAGAAAATAAAAAAAACAAAGCTAAGATGCAGAGCTAACCAAGACCATTTAGAAGGATGGCATAAATAAGAATAAATGTACCCATTGTAAGAATACAGCTGTGTTCAAGGGACTAGGAAAGCCCCAGGTCCCCCTACTTCTATGCCATCTTAACTCCTCCCACATTATAAGAATAAATGTAAACAAATTAAATTTCTTACTATTTGAAAGGGACATTAGGATTCTGTTAAAAAAGAAACAAGCAAAATACTTTGTTTTTTGAGTGTCACCCTTAAAACAAGTTATACAGGAAGTTGAAAAGCAAAAAAATGGACAAAGATATTAAAGCAAATGCAAGTATTAAAAAAGGGTTTTGATATTAATAGTTGACAAAATAGAAATCAGTATTGGTCAAAATAGGTCAAATAAAGGCATTAAAGGACATAAATTTAACATTAATGATAGGAATTTAATATTGAACGATATGAAGAAAAATATGAATTTAATATTTATAAACAGATACTTTACAGGGAAAAGATAGTAATTATCAATCTTGCATCAATATGTAAAGCACAAGTTGTTAGAAATATACTTTGTAGAAGAATAAATTTACAAGAGCACAACGGAGTTGGGCAATTTGAACACATCTGTATTAGTCAGCCTTCTCCAGAGAAACAGAACCAACAGTATGGAGCTATATAGCTAAAGAGATTTATTTTTAGGAATTGGCTCGTGCAGTTATAGAGGCTGGGAAGTCCAAAATCTTCAGGGTAGGTCAGCAGGCTGTAGAACCCAGGGAAGAGTTGCAGTCTGAATCCAAAGGCAGTGTGTTGGCAGAATTCCCTTCTCCTGTGAGGATGTCAGTCTTTTCCTATGAAGGCCTTCAACTGATTGGATGAGGCCCACTCATATTCTAGAGAGCAACCTGCTTTACTCAAAGTCTACTAATTTAAATGTTAATCTCATCTAAAAAATACCTTCACATAGACATCCAAAATAATGTTTGGCCAAACATCCAGGTACTACGGTCTAGCCAAGTTGACACGTAAAATTAACCATCACCATACTTTGTGAATACCAGACATACCAAATAAGCAGCATACAAGGATTTGGTGATGTGAATAATATATAAAAAGAACACTTTAATTTCATATATTTCTTTGTTTCTGTGTATTTATGCATATGTGTGATATCTACATAACTGAACTCTGTACCCCAAAATCAGATTACAGAATTACTTTTTGTGGCCCATGCCATATTTAACAAATACTGATCCTATCTCATGTATAAGCCCACGAAAAAGAACAAAATAAAAATTGTACAAACTACATGAATATGCTCAAATTTAATTCCACAGTTTATATTGAAAGGCTTCAACCACTTTGAAATGATCTTAAAACCAACTCTCCTAAATAATTCTTAGGTCAAAGCAGAAATAAAATTTTCATATGCACGCAGTCTTGAAAAGAACAATAATAGGAAGACTTCTGGCTAATATATACTGGATGAGTCCAAAACTAATCTTAAAGAAAAAACTAATAAATCTCAAATGCTTTCATCATTAAACACAAATGAATGAAAATATCCCCCCTTTTAACTACAGAATTAAAAAGGGAAATTTCAAATAAATCAAAACTGACTTAAAATGAGGAAAACCTAAGGAGATAAATAACCCAGAAATAAAGTTAGCTGTGTTCTCAAAAAATTGACTGCTTTCAATAACAACATCAAGCCTTGAGAGTTTTACAAGCTAAGGTATTGCATACTTTTAAGAGAAAGAAAACTTCTATGTTACATAAGATGTAATATTTTATGATCTCTGATTCATTTTAGGAAGCTAGAATAAGCCTGATTTTTAAAAACATCTCGCAAAGTTGACCTCCAGTACAAACTGTAAACCAATTAATTTCCCTTTTGAAAATAGATACAAAAAAAATTTAAGTACAAGTAGAAGGACTATTTTAATAACACATTTATTTCAATATTATAATATATCATATTTCATTAAAAAATAAAATTTATACTTGATGAAGGTATAAGAAAACATTGATAAAATTCAAGTAAGCATTGGAGAGAGTGAAATAAAAGTGAGTGTATCTCTTAGAGTGGTCCAACCTGGAATATAACAGGTTACTTGCCAAAAATGTAGAATTCAGATCCTCATCCTAAACCGAGATCCTGGCAATGAATTCCCAGATTCTGCATTTTTAATAAAAACCCAAATAATTCTTATGCACACCAAAGTTTGAGAACTACTAATCTAAACCAAACTAGCTAATGGCATAGTTAACACTGCAGTAATAGAAGCCTTCCACATGAAAATCAGGAATAAGATAATGGTGTCTGCTTTCAGCCCAATTTAATTTTTTCATCTCTGAAAAAGTTTGGTTATTGAAATAAAAAACACAAAATAAGAAATAACAGATATAAACATTTGAAAATAAGATTTCACATTATTATTATCTGCATGCCTATCATTGGTAAATTCCAATTAACTAAAAATCCTTCACTACGAGTAAGAGCATTCAGTAAGTTGGTTGAATAAAAATTGAATATATAAAAATAAATAACTCCTTATATACTAGCAATAACTGGCCAGAAAAACAATGGGGAGAAAGGATTCAATTTACGATAGAAAAAATTGATGTATAGGAATAAACTTATCAAAAATTGTTTAGGGTCTTTATAAAAAAGAACTTAAAACTTTACAAAGGCACATAAAAGTATATTTGAATAAGTAGAGAGAAATAACATTTCTTAGGAAGAAAGACTTAATAACATAAAGTACCAATTAACCCATAAGTGATTTAGAATTCAGCTGCCAAATGTGTAAAACTGGAACACCATTGTCTACAAAAATAAACATACAAGACTAGCCATAAAAGTTACCATAAAGAAAAACGGACGCAAAAGACTAGCTAAGAAAATTATGAAAACCGAAGACAGGAGCTTACTCCACCTGATATTAAAATCTATCATAAAGCTACAGGAATTAAAATTATTTATTATTGGTGCAGAAACAGCTGGAAGAGTCAGACATCAAAGATCATTTACCTGCAAGAATGAAAAGTATCATGCTTCCTTGGCTCTTTTCGCATCCCCTTCACCTCTGCAATCTCTGAGAGCTGGGGTGCTCTGGGGCTCCATCCTGAAACTCTCTCCTCTCTGTTACACTCAGCCCTGGGTGGTCTCATTTCTTTTCAGGGTTTCAAAGACCTTCTCTGAGTATCTGAACCATGAATTTTTATTTCTAGCACCTATCTCTCCTAAAACTCCAGATTCCCAAGCCCATGTATGTATCTGCTCAACATCCTCCTTGGATGCCACGTAAACAAAACAAACACCTTCCTTCCTAGCTCCGCAAACTCAGAAACAGGCACCTCCATCCTTTCTGTTGCTCACATCAAAAGCCCTAGAGAGATAGATTTTTAATCCCTCTTTCTCTCGAACCCTATATCTAACGTGTTAGGAAACCTTGTGGACATACCTACAACATGTATCTTGAACACAATCACTTCTCATCACCTTTGTCGCGACCCCAATCTAAGCCCTGTCATCTCTCCCATGGATCACCACAAGAGCCTCCACACTTGTCTCCCTGTGTCCCCTCTTACCTCCTTCAGCCAATTTTCAATATGGCAGCCAGAATGAGTCTTGCCAACCCAGTGACTGGCCACACCATTCCTCTATTCAGAATCCTCTAAAGAGCTTCCAGTCACACTTAGAATAAATATCCTTACCTTGGTCTACAAAGGCCCATGTGTTCTGCTCTTGGTTCTAGTGGTATACTGGTAAACAATTGACAACCAGTACTCCAAAAAAAAAAAAAAATGTATGTGCAAACATTCCTAAGTTTTCCTATAAATTTTCCTGATAAAAAGGATGTATAGCACACAATTTACAAATACTAATAAACCCTTTAGTTTTCACCATTGTAAATTCCATACACCAAATTGATTCTCACACAACGCTTCATTGGGTTTTGTTTTTGTTTTTATTTTTGCCAAACTCCTGCATCCTGAGCAAACCTATGCCTGCATTCGATGAAGGAGATAGTTCTGAAATTAATGTTTGGTTAATATAGATCTTTACATTAAAGAGTAAGGAAAAAGGGGAAGAGTGAAAATATGAGGTGGAACTTTCCTTGTTCATCAGTGATGCAAACAATTTTCTGCTGATAATAATTTTTAAATACTGGAGGAAAATATCCTCAATGTTTTGTGTTCTTCCCAACGCAGCAGCTGCAGACAGGACACGCTTTTAAGTTTCATCTGTATCCTTAACTTTTTCCCCATCACTGTGAGTCAGTCTACACACCAACAAAACAACAAGGGAAGCCCAGCTTCGTAGAATTTGCTGATTTCCACAGTGTAAACATTCTCACCGCCGCGGACTTGCAGCTGCCAATATGACCTCACTGAGCGCGGAGCCGCGAAGAGCGGTAACACACCGCACGGTGCGGTAGACACAGCTGGCCTCGAACGCAGGGAGAATGGTCAAATGTAGATAAACAATTACGAAGTGATGAAATGGGAGTACTCGTTCCTTCCTTTTTAATGCAATGTACTTAGTTATAAGTTTACCTAATTTTATTTTTAGCAATGGCTGTGTTCAGTAATGGGCTGGCGAAAGTCCTGAAAATGTGATAGCGGGCTCTGCTGAGCAGGTGAGAACAGCCCCCAGCACACCATCACCCGGTTTCCCCTCTCCGTCATCTTCGCTCTGCTCCCGCCACCCTGGGCTCCTTGCCCCCTTCCTCACGTCCAGCACTCTTCCACCGCTGGACGTCCACATTTGCTGGTCCCTCAGCCTCAAACACTTCTCCAGCTGGCCCTACAGCTGACTCCCCTTACCTCCACTCTCTGCTCAGAAGCTTCCATCATCCCTGGCCACTCCAGCTAGAGTCACACTCGGGTCATTCACTTCGCCCTTGCACTGCTTTGCTTTGCTTCTCGGTGTTTATTATTATCGGACCTTTGGCGCATTTTATTTGTCTATTGCGCGACGACTCCACCCTCCAGGAAAAACGAAACCCGGGAGGGAGGGCATTGTCTCATGTGTCTCTGCTATATTCCTGTTGCCTGGGACAGTGCCTGGCATGTAGTAGGATCTAAAATTTCTCTGTTAAATGAATTTAGGAATGAACTTAATGCTTTCAAAATTAGTTTAGGACATGTCAAAAAAAAAACTGTAAAGAAAATCATAGAAATAGGCAAAGAAGTAATATCATGAATATACAGCGGCTCTTCTAAATCAATCATTATGTAAAATATGAATATAGGGATAATAAAACAAAGGACATGTATAAGCATGGCACAAAAGAAGAGAAATAAATCATTTAAAAATGTTCAATGTTTTGTTATACAAATTAAAACAATAGAGTTCCTGAATGTTTTTATAGAAAATATATATATTGTGTGTGTATATATATAATATATATATAAACTTTTATATATAAAAGTTAATAATGTAACTTTAGCACAGTGAGCTAAACACTTCAAGCAGAGATATGAAGTTAGTGTAGACTTTCTGAAGGACAATTTGGTATTTTAAGAAAGCATAGAATTTCCATGCACTAAGATCCAGCATTTACTTCTGTGAATTTATACTACTAAGGACATAATCAAGGATTTATACAAAATGGGGCTTATGCCATCAGAATGCATTTTTATAATAATAAAATCAAAGAAGGAAGAAGACCTAAATATTCAACAACCAGAAATTAGAAAATTATCTTATGGTACCTCCATAAGTGGAAAATGGAGTTATAAGGATGCCTGACTGGCTCAGTCTGTAGAGTATTCGACTCTTGATCTCTGGGTTGTGAGTTCGAGCCCCATGTTGGGTGTAGAGATTACTTAAAATTAAATCTTAAAGAAAATGGAGTTATAGTGGAATACGTAATAAGATGATAAAATACCCAGGGCATATTTTTAAGTAAAAACCATGGGATACAAATGGTTTGTAGAGTAATATTACATAGGTAAAAAATAAATATAAACAAGGAAAAGCAACTAGAAGGAAACAATATTAAAGCATTCACAATAATTATCTTTGAATAGTGCGATTAAGGTGATTTTCTTAGTTTTTTAAATATTTTCTAGTTCTCTACAACAAACATTTGCTATATTTGAAAGATAGAAAAATTAAGGACCCTGTTTTTAATACTTAAGGAGAGAATGATATCATCTTCCGGAAATTCCCAAGATGCTGGGGAACTGTTCAAGATAGCCTCACATACAAGGAGACTAGTGAGAAGAAGGCAGATGGAAAGAGTTGTGGGTGTCTTTGGAGTTTGCCTCCCTTACCTCCAAGGAAGAAACCCAAAGGCAGAGAGCAGAAACACCCAAATGGCTTATGTGTGGGTGTTGCTAGCAAAAGGCCTCAGCTTGAATGCACTAGGCCTTTCCTAAACTGTTTCTTTAACCCCTAAGGAGCGCTCAGCAGAGAATAAATAGACTTGACAGCCTGGAGATGCCCTACTAAGTAAACTTGCCCACAGAAAAGGAAGGTATTGGAGTGGCTCCTTGGGGGTCAATGTGTGCACATTACAGAAGGACTCCTCTTGATGAGCTGCACAGTCTGGAGTCATGTGACCTGATGTGGCTGCGGGTGCCCATGTCATGCCTGCTTCTCCAGCTGATCCACCCTTGCCTCACAGCCAGGACAGCCTTAGAGCCTCCCTTTATCCTGCCTGGTCCCCATGGTAGGCGCAGCGGATGAACCCAGGCAGGTTCCACTCAATTTTTAATCAAGATGCTAATAAAGCATATTAATGATAAGACGGGCAGGCAATTTTTTTTAAATGTCAGAAAACTTGAAAGAGCAAGTAGAAAGGATGCCAGAATGAGAATCAGGCACAGCCGCAAGACAGGGGCAGTGACAATGGCTCCCAGGCATAATTGGGCCCTTTGCTGTGATGCTCTGTAGGAGGCTGGTGGCCTGGGGGTCCAAGCAGGGCTGAGAGAAGAGCGGAGTCTGATTAGATTGACTTTGCCTCCTAATGCAGGCTCAGAAAGCAAAGGCAGATCCTTCCCCAGATAGGACTCAGTCCCCCAAGGCCAAGGGAGCCTGGGAGCAGATTACATGAGGCTCTCCTATGGATCAGAGGCTGAACCCCAAGCATTTTTCCTATGGCCAGTCCTTCTTATTCAATGAACAATTTTACCTTGTGGGGATTATCTGACCTCAGAGGGTATCAGAGGTTTGAGGGCTGTCAAAGATGTCGCTGAATTGTATGAGGAAAAGAAGTATATTTAAACAAAGTATATTCAAAGACAACCCCCCACCCCCAGCAATTTGGGGCATGAGAATCCAGACCATCTTGGAGTTCTGGATGATATGAGGGTTCCATTGTGGTGACCACCATAAGTTACCCAAAAATTCTTAGATCCACAGATCAGGTGCTAGGCTGGGGATCTCTACATTGAGAAGGCACCCATATTTGGCTAGATACAGTAATCCATCTCTGCAGATTTTCTGTTGAAGTTTGAAGACCAGTCTAGTGGTCAGTGCCAAATGGCAAACACTACAGAACCCCTCAAAAATGGGAGACAGAGATATGGATAGGATAAAATTCTAATAAAATTAGAAATAGCAATAATTAATTACCATTTAAGACCATGAGTTTAACTCTTGTTTCTCCCAAATTCCCACTGCAGTAGTCAAAAGACAAAGGAAAAACAAAAACAATAAAAACCCCAAGAGAAAATAGACCTTTGAGGATGTTTGGTAATTTTAATTATCCAGGTGGAGGAATCCTACACCAATTTCTGTTCCACCACAAATGAAGGAAAAACCTCCCTGGAAAGGCAGGTTAGGTGAGATTTCCCAGCAGAATGTCCCATCCCCAAACCTCCAAGCTCATAGAAATAGTCTAAAACTGAAGGGGAGCCAAGAACAGTTGGTGGAGGGAAGCCTACTCTTTTGAATCACTGAGAGTGGATTCAGAGCTTGCCCCCAGACAATCTTCCTAGAATGTCTATGCGATGTCCCCTGGCACTTACGCCTATGGTGTTGTCCTGGGACCTCAGGGCCAGGCCCTGTTTCTAAAAGAGTGGCCTGATGAGCAGATTATTTCCATTGGCCGGTGCATTATTTCTTCCATGGCAGGGTGTGAAACTGAACCACCAGAATAGTGCTGACACACTGATTTTGGGTGAACTTCACTCATGTTGGGTACACACTAAGTTCAGGTGTCTGAGCTACCACCAACCCTTGGGCTTAGGCTCTATACAGGGGACCATACCTTGGTGTTCGTCCATCCAGGTTCCAACCACATGCTGCTGCCACCCCAGGGCTCTGGGGTGGAGGCAGGCCTCCTTCACCTTGTGTGGCCACCACCAAGGTGTTCATGTCACCTCTTCATCAGGTTCAGCACCATGTGTCAGGCCATCGTCTGGGGATGACCAGGCCAGTCTCTCCCAAGGGCATTTTGTTCTAAAATGCCAAAGAGCCCTTCCAATGTCCTCTCTTGCCTAATAGAATCGGTGGCATTATGCTCTTCTGGATCAGTCTTTTTTTTTTTTTTTTAAAGATTTTTATTTATTTGAGAGAGAGAATGAGAGAGAGCACATGAGAGGGGGGAGGGTCAGAGGGAGAAGCAGACTCCCCGCCGAGCAGGGAGCCCGATGCGGGACTCGATCCCGGGACTCCAGGATCATGACCTGAGCCGAAGGCAGTCGCCTAACCGACTGAGCCACCCAGGCGCCCCACTTCTGGATCAGTCTTAAGCTGTGCTGGATAAGAAACAGACATTCTTTGTGGGAATGAGACCACTCTTCTTGCTTCGCTTGCAGCCTCTCAACTATCTTGTCTGTTTGCAGCAGGGGTGCTGTCAACATTGAACGAGATCACATTCTGGGAATGTAATGAACACAGCTAAAGAGTTCAAGGGAAGATGTGGTTGGAAGAGGTGTCATTCTCCATTTATGCTACAGAATTTCAAGGTGTAAATTTAACATGACCAGAAAACAAATTATTCACAATTTCCTTCACACTCTGAGGAAGACTTGGTGTTTGTGGGCAACTAAAACAAAGCACAGAAACAGTCTTTGAGAGTCCTTGGAAACCAGTATTGACAGGCAGCTCTGGGTAATGCAGCTTCATGAATAACAATATAACCAGCATGAGACAAAGGCATTAGGGAACTTCAGAGTCAAGAAAATATACATTGTTTTACTACAAACAGGCTTGGAAGAGGCATGGCATTGTGTATAATAACATAATCACTGGCTTTTTCTCCTTGTGAGACACAGGAAATTAGTCAGGCACTCTCTATATTTTTTTTTAAAGATTTTATTTATTTATTTAAGACAGAGAATGAGAGAGAGCACATGAGAGGGATTAGGGTCAGAGAGAGAAGCAGACTCCCCGCCGAGCAGGGAGCCCGATGCGGGACTCGATCCAGGGACTCCAGGATCATGACCTGAGCCCAAGGCAGTCGCTTAACCAACTGAGCCACCCAGGCGCCCCAGGCACTCTATATTTGACAGTAAATCGAGCACTAATAAAGAACAGGACAAGAGGAGTTCAAGACATGTTCGAGAAGATATGGTGCTTGGCCACTACAGAGAGTATTCACATGCACTGACTGGGTAATAAGCCATAAGACAAGTCCCTCCTCTCTATCCATTGTTCTAAATCTTCATTGACAATTCACTGTCCCTCACGTAGGCACATAAATTTGTAATATAAATTTTAATTAAATTGTTATGTAGAAAATATTTGCCCAGGACCCTACACAACCAAGAAATAGCCCTGAAGTTGTAGGTCTGAGATGGAGATTTTCATGCAGGTGGTTCTTTGGAAAGTGCTCTTGGGAACAACACCCAGTAGTGAGTAGATACATCCTAAATAAATGTGTCTAAACACAGTGTAATTATAAATTTAATGCATATTTAGAAGATAATTCTTAAAAGATGTAATACATAATATACAAAAATAAAATTAAAAATGATACATCTAAATGGCCAAATTATTCTGTGAGGATGTAATGCAAGAGGGTAATCAGAGAAAATATATTCTTACCTCATATAGGAAGAGAATAAATATGGGTTTTTCATTAAACTCCAGTAGAATAAAACATGGGTTTTTTCATTAAACACCTATAGAATAAAAATAAGTGTGAAACAAAACATGCTCCCAAAAAGACCAAGACAGGCCACAGCAATATTGCAAAAAGCAGCCAAAGAAAAATAAGAAAACATAAAAATAACAGAAATTAAAATAACAGAAGTATAACAAAATATGTCAGACACATATTGAATGTATCATGGCTAAGCATCTACTAAGGTAACTCAAATCAGTTTAGTAAACAAAATGCAAATAATTACTATTTAATAAGAGACATATTTGAAACAAAATAATGCAAGAAATTTAAGATAAAAGGATGATTGGGTCTTCTGTTTCTGGCAATATTTAAGACTAGATATCTAAAGAAACCCTCCTGATACAAAATATAAAAAATGTAGGATACTATATTGTTTCAGAAAAAAACTTTTAAATGTATGGCAAGGAACATGCATTTACATTAAAAATACATAAAGCACAAGAAGAAGAATGCTTCCATGAGCTAAAATCTGCGGGAAAAAACAAACTACATAATAATACCTGCAAAGACAGCAGATGTTAGAATTATCAGAGACTGAATAGAACATTTATGTATTTTAATATTTTAAGAAAAAAAGAAGATACTGAAAGCATGATAAATGAACAAAAGATCACCAAAATACCTGGTTGGAAATAATACCAAGTATACTCCAGAAATAAAAAATATAAATGAAACTAGAACTACATGGATTCTAAGTTCAATGTCAGCAGAAGAGATCATTGTGAACTAGGTAACACATAGGAGATGTTTCCCAAATATTGCACAAAGATAATAAAAATATGACACAGAAGTTAAGGGATATAGGCTATAAAGTGAAAAATTCCAACATACATTTAATTGTAATTTATGATAGAACTTATAAAGGTAATAAAGGAAAATTATTATTCAAAGAATGGCTGAGATTTTTCCCTAAGTTGAAGAAAGGCATCAATATCAGATTCAGGAAGTCCAACAATTCCCAACAGGATGAACAGAAAGACACCTAGAAAAATTTAGTACCATTGCAGAACAAAGACAAAGAGATGATGTTAAAATCAGCCAGACAAAAAAGATAGATTACCTGCAAGAGATTAACTGCTGATTTCTTGAGGGGGGTGGGGAAGCCAAGAGACTATAAAATGATATTTTCAAAGTTCTGGGAGAAAATAAGTGCCAACTGAGCATCATTACACTCAGTAGAATTATCTTTCACACACAAGATAATAAAGGTATTTGAGACAAATGCTAACAACAAAAACCCATTTACTAGTAACTGACTAGTACACACTTCAAGAAGAAAATGATCACTGAAAAAGTCTGAGATGCCAAAAAAAAGGTGAACAGAAAGATGGCAAACATGGAGCTATCTATAATAAAATATTGTTTTAAAAATAAGAACAATGTCTAAAGTGTAGAATTTAAAAAATCCTAAAATGCTGAACAGCAATAGATATCGATGGGGGTGGATCATTAAGTTAAGTATTCGAACCTCTTCATATTGTTCAAGATACAGATAAGGACACAACTGATAATTTAGTTAAAATTTTGTTAACATAAACACGCATGTTAAAATGTCTAAGTGACTACTAAAAGAATAGAATTAGAATGTATGTCAAATTAGTAAAAGAAGAAAACAGAATAGAGGTGGGGGACAAATAAATCTAGAAGAATGAAAGAAAAGGAAGCAGGGAGAAACAAAAGCTAGGGCAAGTAGTTCAAAATAAGGTGGTAAAAAATATTTTACACACACAATCACAATCACTTTTCCAATTAAATAAAAAAATTGTCAGACTGGATTTACAAAATAGCACATTTTAAAACACACACACACACAAGCTGTAAGAACAACAGAGAGGTTGGAAATCAAATACGTAAAAAGATAATCAGAAAAATTCAAGCCAAAAGAGCACTATTACACATATATTACTATCAGACAGAATTATATATATATATATTTTTTTCTTAAGCAGTTTCCATGACCAGTGCGTAGCCTGAGGCGGGTCTTGATCTCACCTCTCTGAGATCATGAGCTGAAACCAAGAGTCAGACGTTTAACCACCTGAGCCACCCAGGTACCCCCAGAATTAAGTTTTAAAAAAACATTTCAAGATATAATGAGGCCCATTGCATTTTTACAGTTTATTTTTAACAGCTTTATTGAAATACAATTCACGTATCATACAATTCAGCCATTTAAATATACAATTCAGTGACTTTTTGTATATTCACAGGTAAGTGCAACCATCACCATAATTTTAGACTATTTTCATCACCTCAAAAGGAAGCCCCATTCCCTTTAGCTGTCACCCCTCAGCCCCCTAAGTCTTCCTCCGGTTTAAGCAACCAAAGTCTACTTTCTGTCTATTATTTTGCTATTCTGGACTTTTATATGAATGGTATCGTATAATATGTAGACTTTTGTGATTAGCTTCTTTTGCTTACCATGTTTTCAAGATTCATTCAAGTTGCAGCATGTATTGGTATTCTGTTCCTTTTTGTGGACAAATAATATTCCATTGTTTGAATATACATTTCATTTATCCCTTCACTCATTGATGGACATTTGGGTTGCTTCCATCTTTTGGCTATAAATAATGCTGTTATAGGGCGCCTGGGTGGCTCAGTTGGTTAAGCGACTGTCTTCGGCTCAGGTCATGATCCCGGAGTCCCGGGATCGAGTCCCGCATCGGGCTCCCTGCTCGGCAGGGAGTCTGCTTCTCCCTCTGACCCTCCCCCCTCTCATGTGCTCTCTCTCATTCTCTCTCTCACAAATAAATAAATAAAATCTTAAAAAAAATGCTGTTATAAACATCAGTGTACAAGTTTTTTGTGTGAACATATGCTCATTTCACTTCCTGGGTATATAGCTGGGAGTGTCATTGCTGAGTCATGTGGTTCATTAATGTTTAATCATTTGAGAAACTGTCAAACTGTTTCTCAGAGTGGCTGCACCATTTTATATTCTCACCTGACATATGAGGGTTTCAATTTTCTCCACACCCTCATCACTATTTGTGGTTATCTCACGTTTTTATTCTAGCCATCCTAGTGGGTATGAAGTGTTATCTCATTGTAGTTTTGATTTACATTTCCCTGATGACTAATGACATCAAGCATTTTTTTCATGAGCCTATTGGCCATTTGTATATCTTCTTTAGAGAACTATCTCTTCAGCTTCTTTGCCCATTTTTGAATTGCGATTTTTTTTTTTTTTTAGTTGTTGAGTTGTAGGAATTCCAGGAATTCTTTATGTAGTCTAGATACAAGTCCCATATCAGATATATGATTCTCAAGCATTTTCTCCCATTCTGTGGGTTGCCGATTTACTTTCTCAGTGGTGCTCTGTGAAGCACAAAAGTTTATACTTTTGTTGATGTGCAGTTATTTTTCTTTTGTTTCTCATGATTTTCCTGTTATATCTAAGAATCTTTTATCAAGCCTTTGGTCATGAAGATTTACCTCGATATTTTCTTCTAAGAGTTTTATAGTTTTATAAGAGTTTTATAGTTTTAGCTCTTACATTCAGGTCTTTGATCCATTTTGAGTTAATCTTTGTATGTGGTATGAAGTAAGGGCCCAACTTATTCATTTGCATGTGGATATCCAGTTATACCAGCTCCATTTGTTGAAAAGAGGATTCTTTCCCTATTGGAAATTTGACAACTTTGTCAAAATCAATTATCCACAGATGTGTGGGTTTATTTCTGGCCTCTGACTTCTGCCATTGATCTATATGTCTATGCTCATGATAATACTCCACTGCTTGATTGCTATTGCTTTGCAGTTAAGTTTTAAAATCAGGAAATGAGAGTCCTCCTACTTTGTTCCTTCCCAGAATTGTTTTGGTTATTCTGAGGCGCCTTCAATTTCATATGAGTATTAGAATCAGCTTGTCAATTTTTACAAGGAAGTCACTTGGGATTCTAATAGGGATTGTGTTGAATCTTTGGAGCAGGTTGGGAGTATTGCCATTTTAAAAATGTTAAGTCTTCTGATCCATGAACACAAGATTTTTTTCCCATTTATTTAGATCTTCTTTAATTACTTTCAACAGTGTTTTGTTTGGCTGGTTATTTGCTTGTTTTTTAAGTTTTTAGGGTATATGTCTGCACTTTTTTTTGTTAAATTTATTTCTAGGTAACTTATTCTTTTAGATGTTATTGTGAACACAGTTGTTCTTTTAGTTTCACTTTTGGATTGTTCTTGTATGTGTATACATATACAATTGACTTTTGTATATTAATCTTGTATCTTCCAACCATACTGAACTTGTTTATTAATTTAATAGTTTTTTAATGGATTCTGTATGATGTCCTATAGTTGTGAATAGAGATAGTTTCACTTCTTCCTTTCTAATATGAATTCTTTTTATCTACTTTTCTTGCCTAATTACCCTGGTCAGAATGTCCAATACAATGTTGAATAGAAGTAGTGAGATGGTGCATCCTTGTCTTGTTTCTGGTCTTAGGGAGAAAGCATCCAGTCTTTCACCATTAAATATGATATTAGCTGTGGATTTTTCAGAGATGCCCTTTATCAGGTTGAGGAAATCCTCTTTTACTCCTAGTTTTTTGAGTGTTTTTATCACGAAAGGGTGTTAGACTTTGTCAAATGCTTTTTTTTTTGCACCTAATGAAAGATCATGTCATTTAAAAAATTATATTGATATGATGTATTTTATTAATTGATTTTCAGATGTTGAGCTAGTCTTGCATCGGTAGGATAAATCCCACTTGGTCATGGTGTATGATTCTTTTCTATATTGCTGGATTCAGTTTGATAGTATTTTATGGAAGACTTTTGCAGCCATATTTATAAGAAATATTGATCTGGATTTTCTTGTGATATCTTTGCTTTGAGTATCAGGGTAATATTGGTGTCATAAAACGAGGACGGAAAGGTTTATCCTCTTCTTCCATTTTTCGGAAAAGTTTGTGAAGAATTGGTAGCAGTTCTCTAAATGCTTGGTACAACTCAGTGGTGAAAGACATCTGGGAAGCCATTAGTTTTACTTCATAAGAGAGATAAAACTACTTAAGTACACAATAATAGATATATAGAGGAAAAAAGAGAGAGAGAGAGAAAATTGTAAAAGAAATTAATAAAACACTAAAATTTGGGGACATTTAAAAGTAAATCTCTCAGCAACTATTGAATCAATACCACAACTATTACACATCAAAACTTAGGGGATGCTGTCAATGGCTGTTGGAGCAGACTGTTCCTCTGTGTCTCTTCAGACATAAACCAGTTTTATGGCTGTCAGCAAAGGTCATATTCAGGTTCCTGGGAAATAGCCCTGGTCTCTGTCCCATGGACCTGGACCACCTGAACCACAAGGTCCACCTCCATGCCCACCAAGGGAGCATCTTCTGCCAATGTCATCAAAGATACATTGTTCACAGGTGGGAGAAGAATTTTGGCTCTTAACAGAAGCTAGACGTGAATGTTGCTCTGATAAGAACAAGTTAATACCCTGGGCTGTCTCTATAATCACACTCAATTCTTGTTGGTCTTGAGAAAGGATAAATACTCTGCTTTTCTATCAAAGAAGGAAGAGGTGTGGGTGGGCCACCTCATAGGAGGCCTGAGTTTTGCAGTGAGGGCTTCTTAGAGGGACAAATGAGTGAACAGAGTGTGCAATGTCTACTTGTCAGAAAAGGATGTGTTATTGGTGGCTCCCTCTGGCTCTAGGTAGATATTCATCAGTAGATATTCATCAATGGATCTTGCCCACAGCCATTATTAGTGTAGTGATTAGGTGATTTTCTGTTTCTCATTCTGAAATGAATTTCTTTGTTAAAGCAATTTTATTCTCAAAAAATAGAAAGTGACTTGACTTTTATTTCTGGCAGTAGTCTGAACTAGATAACCTGAAAACTCTTTACAAATATTACAAACATCCTATTATATGCGTAGCCATGATCCTAGGAAAGGAAATTCCCAGATGTCAAAAACAAAGAGAAAACTAAAAACCAAAGAGATAAGGACCTGAGCTGATCCTGTAGCAGTGCTAAGGGTGTTTTTTGGTCTCAGTAACTAAGGGATTTTGATTTTAATGACCTCAGAGGGGAATGAAATGAGATCTTGATCCTGCTTATGGTGAGCAACAGAACTAAGACTTCTGTATAAAAGCCAAGTTCCTAGAAAAGCTCCACATTCTGTAAAAGAGTCAACTAGAAAATATCAACCCAATAGTACAAGGATAAGGGAAAGAAAGTTTTTTTGTTCTGGTTTAGCCTCTCAGTGGGAAGAAAGTGTCTTATGGGCTTATGCTTACACAGTTTTAGAGATTGAATGTAAGCTTTCTCCAGGACCCCTTCACAAATATACATAAAATAATGGCTTGTTTTATGGCTTCATATGGCTGGTAATATCCTTAGAGCATCTGACATATGTAAAAGAAAAATCACTTTGGGGAGACATACCTTCAATCAGGCTGCATAACTTTCCTACAAATTAAGTCCTCTAAGTATGAGCTCACAGTGAAAAATCACAAAATATATGGGGAAACCAGTTTCATGAGATCAGCAGACACGACCATGTGCAGATAGTAGGTTTAGATGTTTGAGAACACCAGATGATGCAAATATAGGACACGATTGACATACCAAGTATGATTAATATGATCAAAAGCATAATAAATAATGAAAAATAAACAGGAACAATAACACACTATCTAAGAGAAACCAGATAGTACCTGTCAACAGACCCCAAATATAGGAAACAAAAACTGACAGAACTGAAGGGACAAATAGACAATTCATAACAATAGTTGGAGATCTGAATGCCACACTGTCAATAATGGATAGAACAAAGAAGATCAACGTGGAAACAGAAGATTTGAACAACACTACAAATCAGCTAGACCTAACTGACACCTATAGAATACTCTACCCAATAACAGTAAAACAGACATTCTTCTCAAGTGCACATGGAACGTTCTCCAGATTCAACCATAGGATGCCATAAAACAAGCTTCAATAGATTTGAAAGGATTGGAATAACATAAAGTATGCCCACCAACCATAACCAAATGAAATTAGAAAATAACTACAGAAGGAAATGTATGAAATTCACAAATATGTGGATATCAAACAACACACTTCTAAATAACCAATGGGTCAAAGAAGAAATGAAAAGAGAAATTAGAAAATACCTTGTTGCAAGTGAAAACAAAAACACCCCGTACCAAAATTCAGGAGATACAGCTAAAGCAGTGCACAGAAGGAAATTTGTAGCTGCAAATGCCTATATTAAAAATGAAGAAAGACATCAAGTCAATAACCCAGCTTTCTACCTGAAGAAACTAAGAAAAAAAGGAATCAAGTAAACCCAAAGCAAACAGAAGAAATAATGACGATTAAAGCAGAAATTAAACAGAAAATAGAAAATACAGAGAAACAGTGAAACCAAAAGCTGATTCTTTGAAACAATCCACAACATTGATTAACATTAAGTAGCCCTCACTTGCCCTGAAATTTCATTACTCTACAGGTCTGCACCCACCTGGGAATTAATCGCTCTGGTCTGTAGCTCACCCCACTCTCCCCATGCCTCCTAATTCACGCCTCCCATTTTTCTCCCCTACATAACAACATTAAGGTCATAAACACTCACAAAGCGCATGATTTCTTTCTTTCTCTATAACCTGACTAATTTCAAAGTGGTTTTGAGAATACTTACACACACACACATATACACACACATACACCAGGAAAAAAGTAAATAATGAAATCAGAGCAAAGGAAAATTTCAGGTAAAGGATATTTTACGTATAAAATCCAACACATGCAACAGGTCCTACACACTGTACTGAGAGGGGCCAGAAATGATGAAAATGAGCTTTCCAGCTCTTCGCCGTCAAACCCTTTCGTACTTCACCAAAAAAAGGAGGAGGTCCTCTCTGAAGAGTCACAGGATCCATGAGTTAGGAAACAAACAAACTTCATGGCAGTGTGTGGTGTTGCCCTTTAAGAGAACCTCAGTTTCATCTGATGGAGCAAACTGAAAGGTCTTCCTTTAGATGCACTGTGTTCCGGGTCACTGAGGAAGCACTGCATATTCTTGAGCATCAGCCCCCTCCGCCCCTTCCCATTTGACCTGAATGTCTTATTCCCTTGGGACTCTGTTCACTGTGTTCTCTTGGGGGACAAGCGTTAATTAAAGTTTCATAACTGTACGGACCTGCAGAATATTCCACTAGCTCATCTTCCCAAACTGACAGAACTGATCAGGAAATTGACATCCAAGTAGCATCCTAAGGATGGTTCCTATATAAACCCACCCTGGTTCTGAACAAGTGGCATTTTAAAAAGGTGGGTAGACATAAGGGAAGTAAGAACAAAGATATGTCGTAATACTACCAAATTTATACTCTAGGCCACAGTCATTTAATTACAAAAATCTGCGAGTATTTTTAGAGAAGTACTATATTTGGCAGATTTTAGAATGAAATTTGTAAAGGATTTATATTTACAAAAAAAAAAAAAGACAAACGATCATCTAAATTCACCAGATATTTGAATGTTCAATCTATTCTTTGAGCTATCAAGCACCTTCCTGTCAATTTTGAAAGAGAGAAAGCTTAGTCAAGACAATAGAAACAGTTCAATGGATTCCTAAAACATTTGCTCAAGGAATTATTTAAATACATCAGAAAGACTTTAAAATCCAAAGAGCAATATATGCTTTCTGAAAAAAATCCAGGCAACGTATGGCAAAAAGAGCTTTTCCTGACAGTCCAGCACAAGTGCAGTTTCAGATCTAAAGGTTATGTCATCAAATCATCAAAGACGATTTATTAACTGCCCCCAGGAGCAGGGCCTGCAGCAGCATGGTGTCAGCCCGTGATGGTGGCGTTTGCTCTTATCAACACACATGTGAACAACCTAATCTCTGCTTGTGGGAAACAATAGAATGGCAACAGCCTGCACAGAAATCATTTAGCAAAAAAGAAAAAGAAAAAAAAAAAGGTAAATTCTTAGTAAAAAAAAAAAATCGAAAAAACATAACTAGTTGCATTTAGAGAAATCTACCTCATGTGCTCACCTCAACCCCTGAAAAAAATTATTCCTCTGAATTCTATCCATTCATGGTATTTAGGGTACACATCTGTGATTCTCAGACTTTTTTCTTTAAGAGTTGAGACTGATACCCTGTCATAGCTTGTCTGATTGCAGCTGTAACAATGTTGAAATCCTCAAAGGCATAAATGGTAAATATTTATCACTTAATTAATGTTAATATTTTAGGATATTTATGACAAGTCTCAAGATGATTGACAACATGCTGGGGGTACAGCAAAACCAGGATTTGGATTTCATGATGCAGAGTCTTGGTGAGGATGAAGATCAGGTTGAAATTAAGCCAGACCCTGAACAAAACTCACTATCATTTAATTAATTCAACAGAAAGGGCTGTCAGTCAAGACTTTTGGCTACTGTATGGTATAATACGGCAGCCAACAGACAAAGATGCCTAGTTTTAGAATATGCAGTGTAGCAGATGGTTTTTTCCAAGGAGGGCCACAGCAGGTCCCCTGTGCCACGTGCTCTTCCCAGAGTGGTGGAAGCTCTTCCATCAAGAGGTGGAGTCTAATTGTCCTGCCCTGACTGTCCTATTCCGATGACCCCTTGTTACCAACTGAATGAATTGAATGATACTGCTGAGTTCTGTGACAAAGCCAGAAAAGGCCCTGAAACTTCTGCCTGGTTCTCACGTGACATTCACTCTGGGAGAAGCCATCTGCCATATAAGAAGTCCAATTATTCTGAGACCACCATGTGGAAAAGGCCACAGAGAGGTAGGTGCTCCTTTAGATAGTCCCACCTGAGCTCAGCTTTCATCCATTCTGATACTGCACCCAATTCCAACAGATGGTATTTTTTCCACACTACAAAGTAATTCTCCAACGCCAACTAGACATCCTACAATTTAACTCAATTCTGACACTGTCTACCTGGAGATAGCATCAGACCCCACAGCTTAAGGCTGGGTCCTACAAGACTGCACCCCCCCTTCAGATGCCAATCACAAATCCAGGTTGTCACACGGGTTTCTAACCAACAGGCTATAGATGAGAAATTCCAATGATCCCCACCATGGATTCAATTAATTTGCTAGAGCGGCTCACAAAACTTAGAGAAACATTTTACTTACTAGATTACTGATTTATTATTAAAAGGATGTAACTCAGGAATAGCCAGATGGAAGAGTTACACAGGGTGTGGACCTTCCGTCCTCTCTAAGTTTGCCACTCTGTACGTGCTTACCAACCTGAAAGTTCTCTGAACCCCATCCTTCTGGGTTTTTATGGAGGTTTTATTATCTTGGCATGACTGATTACATAATTGACCATTGGTGACTGATTTAACCTCCAGCCCCTCTCTCCTCTCCAGGACTGGGGGAGGGGTGGGCCTGAAAGTTCCAACCCTCTAAAGACTGAGTTGGTTCCCTTGGCAACTAGCCCAGAGCCTTAGGTTACCTAGAAGTTTTCCCAAAGTCACCTTATTAACATTAAAAAGACACCTTTATTGGTCTCATCACTTAGGTAATTCCAATGGCTTTAGGAGCTTTCTGCCAGCAACAGGGACAGAGACCAAACAGATTTCTTTATTATAAATTCCAGTATCATATCCATCGCACCAAAATATCAGATGTATATGCTGTCTTACACTTTCCAGAATAACAATCCACCAGCTGAGAAGCACTGAGTGACCTGAGTCCATGCCACATGGACCAAAAAAATAACTCAGCCAAACCCTGCCTGAATGTCAAACCCACCAAATGGAATGTAATAAAAATGGTCATTGTTTTAAGCCACTAACTTTACAGTAGTTTTTTTATGCAGAGTAGATAACCAGATCATGCAGGCAAATGTTATACCTATATCATCGGGAAAACCTCAGCAGACCCATCTACAAACCATGGCCATGTTCTTTTCCACAGAATCTCTATGGGACGCCACATGGTCTGGGCCCCAGCCATGCGGGGATGATTCCCTCTCTCTAAAAGTGTTTATTTAAATGCCAAGTGACCCTAGTACATTTAGACACTTGCTTTCACATCATTAACCATTTGACAGGGACCTTTGGAGTACAGAGGATGCTAACAGATTAAAAGCTTCTACCCACAGAGTGTTAGAGTAGGCAGTTAGTTAGGTTCTAACAGGATACCTGGAGGTCAGCAACGAGGAAGTTTTGGCCAGCTATTGGGAAAGTCAGAGACCTGTCCTAACATCACTCCACAAGAAGCCAGATCAAACCAGACAGACCCAACATGACAGATGCCATGATGGGAAACCCCTGACCAAATCAGGGATAAAAGCGTGAAACCCTGCTTCCCACCCCAAGTGAAAAATGTTCCACCCCCTAGTCAACAACTGTCAATAAAAGCTAGAAATCCAACCCCCAGGACTTGCAGCTCTCTCTCTCTCCCTCCCTCTTGCCTGGTTTCATATATCAAGAGTGTACTTCTCCCTTTAATAAACTTTCCCACTTGTGTTACTCATCCACTGTGCTGCATGTCTGCCCTTGAATTCATTCCAGTAACAAGACCAAGAACCTTCACGATTCCTTGGGGTCTGGTTGGGCCAAGGCCCCAGGGCCCTGGGGACTCCCCAGTTCATCCGGCAACAAGAGGAGGAAGCAGAAATTAAAATAAGACATTTCTGAAATTGTCATGTGAGTTGGTGAGTAAATCTATCTTGTTCTACAGGAAACTTCAAAAATATCTTCACTGATTAAATAAAGAAAGCTGAAGACAGTTGTCAACTCTATGTTCTCTGAATGCTGATTTGTAACTGAGCATACACTTCTCCAAAAATTTCTAGGCATGAGTCCTAATAACACTAATCTAATCCATGGGCCAGAGTCAGGAGCTAAAGAAGAGAAAGAAAGATGAATACCATATTCTCTAAGAGCAGGGTCAGCCCTAGAAGAAATTTAAGAAGGTGTAGCTTTGTCTTCAGCCCTCTGGTACCTTAGAATCCCTTCTCCCAGGTTCCTGGGACCCTAGGGTCACCCCCTAATGGTGGAATCATATCCAGGTCTGCCCTCCACTCCAACACCTTCCACCCCTACGCTGCTGGCTTTAAAATTACTTATCTAATTTCTTTTCCCAGTCGCCCAGAGAACAAATTCTCACTGATATATAAATGGTTGATAAATGGATTTAGGTTACTGGGATTTCAGGCTGCTTGGCTAAGGGAAGCAAAAATGACCAGGAGGGCCAGCCAGAAGGTAGAACTGTTCTCCTTTGGGTATCCTCTGGCTTTTCTTGGTTACTTCTCCTCCCCTTCTGAGCCTGTGGGTTATCTCCAGCTCCTAGAGGTGGTAGCAACAAGGGAACCCGGACAGGTTAGAGGGAAGTCTGGGGGTAAACTCATCTTTGTGTTTGGGTAGTTCGTAAATGGAAAACTTCACGTGTAACATTTATCCTAAGGGTGTATCCACAGAAGATAGTTCCAAAACCAGCATCCAGTGCTTAACAACCTGTTCTCTGGAGAAAATAAATCCTGATCAGTAGCCTTTGTCAACCTCCCTGGTGTAAATGTTCCCGTATCTGATTTTAAGATACCCCTGTGCCATCACTGAATGTGGAACTGGGAAGTGATGTGCATTGTCTGCCCTCTTAACCCAGCAGGAGGCAGCCCCAGCCCCCACTGTCAGCATCTGTGGCCGCCATGACTTACTTCCAAGCCCAAGCAACCAAAATCAACTGGACATGGGGCTCCTTCTGGAGACTATTTTTGAGAGGAAACTTATCTTTGGAGTCCAAAAGATACCCTTCTCCCTTTGCCTATGCAATCTTGTTCAATTTCCTGTCTCCAAAGTCCTTTTCTCACACCTAGAACCTCCTGGCTTTGAACTCGTTGTTAAATGCCGGCAACCACAGTGGGCGCCTTTCTGGTTACCATGTCCCTGATTTGCTTTATGTACCCAGATTTCTCTTGGCCAAGTGACTCTTGGCCCCTAGCCTCTGTCTGGAGACTGGAGCCCCAGCACAAACTGATCCCTGTGGGCGGAGCCTTGCTCCTTGCTGACCGGTATCCGGTATCCCCAAGGCTGATCCAGCCTGGTCTGTCTGGGGAAGGAAAAGGACTCCAGCTCATCTTGAGGGTCCCTCATGTTTCACACATCCAGCCAATGTAGGGAGTGGAGTCCTTCTGCCTTACAGGTAAGATGATGAGGCCTAGACACAATCCCAAGGCTGCACACTGATAAGGGCAGGGCCAAATTTCAAGCCAGATTTGGTGAGGCCAAAGATGGGTCTCCGTAACTGTAATGCTGTGTCCTACCCTGGCATACTCCGTGGTTTCCAAACTGTTCCCTAGGAACTAATCGTCCAGAGAAGGTGACTTAAGGTCACTACAAATATCTTAGGCCAATTTTGTGTTTTAAAGTGTCTTAACCATTTTCGTAAAACTATACAAGTTAAAGCAATATGCAAAGTCAGTGTGTTTTTTTGTTTTGTTTTGTTTTGTTTTAAAGACCTTATTTATTTATTCATGAGAGATAGAGAGAGAGAGGCAGAGGCAGAGGGAGAAGCAGGCTCCCCACGGAGCAGGGAGCCCAATGCGGGGCTCGATCCCAGGACCCTGGGATCATGACCTGAGCTGAAGGCAGACGCTTAACCGACTGAGCCACCCAGGCGTCCCAAAGTCAGTGTGTTTTATAGCAAATACAGGTGACTTGTGCTGACAGGTTTTGTGCTTACAGACCTCAAGCTAAAGTTTTCTTATTATCTTATGAAGATGTAGATTTCTCCAGTAAAGTTCCCTCATCATTTCATGAATGTATTTCTACTTTTTGTGTCGAAAACTGGGCACATGAATAGAAGGAGAGCGAAGTCATTACATCATGGCCAGTGCCTAAGTTTTGGTTGTTGTTTTTATTTATTTTTTTCCCAGGAAGGTAAGTTGAATGAGACATCAGCTCCATGGGTTGGGGGAAATTGCATCTACAATAAAGAAGCACTCCTTCCCTTCAATGTGCTTCATGTTCTCATCACCTGTGTTTCAAGGGCACGTTCTACTCTGCTTCCTCCAACATCTTTCCATCATAGCCTCAACAGGACTGCCCGTTGACTTCAATCACAGATCACCGCTGACAGATGTACTCATTATTCTGTGGGCTTACTGTCTATTTCCACAACGCTCCTCTCCCGCCCACCCTCCACATGGAAGCTCCAGGAAGGAAAGGACTTTATTCTGTTTATCGCTACATCCAGAGCACTTAGACCACTGCCCACTATGTATAGGAGGTGCTCAGCAAAAAGTTTGTGAATGCATGGATAAGATGAACAAACGCATGAATGAATAAATAAAAGTCAACCTCAAGTGGCTTTGAAATTTTGAGTGACCCTATGGCAGAGACAGGTACTAAAATATAGGAGAGTTTTTTAATGGTATTGCTAAACATCCCATAATGTTACAACATAAATTTGAAAATTGTTTTCTACCATATAGTTGTGATTTTAAACTAGCTGAAGAACCCATCCATCAACTCCCTCCGACTTGTACATTTACTGATTAAGGAACACAGGCCGTTCTTAGCCACAGAGAGTAATTCAACTTTGGAACAAAAATATCTTGTCACTTCTCTTTCAAATCTCTGGACCTGCCAGAGTAGCATTTAAGAGTATGCTGAGATCATAAGACAGACTTTCTGAAATTAGTATGTGCAACTAAGACCTGTGTGAATCAGGGTTTTGTTTTGTTTTTTTTTAATAGTATGCAACCTAATAAAATGCAGACATGAATGGAATGCTGAGACTGACCTAAGACTGCAAATATTATCCAAAAAGCTGATTTCAAAAGCTGTGTTGATGTAAAAAGTCTCACTTTTCTGACTATCAGGTTTATAATGAGTAAATATTATACATTTGAACTTATAAAATCAATTCATTCCTGTCAAACAAACCTTACCTGTTTTATAAGTCAAGTTTCTTTTATCATTTGAGAGAAAGAGAGAATTCTACTGCTAAAAGAAATTGAGATGTGAAAACATAAGCCCTACTCTGCAGCGTGTCCATTCTCCTGAACTGTAACCACCATGTCTATAGGATGCTCTGGGATGGTGTTTGGTCCCTCGCCTGTACATCACTGAGGTCCACCCCGAAGACAGGACACCAGTGTCCAGCCCTCTGCCATGGTGCTAACCTACAGTGGTGAGAACCTAGGGCGCAAGCGTGGAGCCAGAGAGCTGGGTTAACTCCATCTCTGCCACTTACCAGTTGTGAGGACATGACTCAACTTCTCAAGCAACACTTCCTTCATCTGGCAAAATAATAATGTTAACTACCTCACAGAGTTGTTGTAGGAATTAAGGTGGTAATGTGGGCAAAGCATTTAGAGCTGGGGTGGTATTATTATGTTTATTATTTCTATTTTTATTACCATTATGTTTTAGCTGTTCGGTTCGATTCAAATACATAAGGCATCTTGCTTTATGTCTGTTTGACAAATGTGTTCAGAAGAGTCCAAGAAAATAATAATGAATTGTAAATAAACAGAAAAATATAAAGGATTATGTAATGGATTGCAGTATTGCCAAGTTTTGTCATTTTGTATTTGACTAGTACACTGCTCCTGAAGGATATATCCAGCCTGAGTGTTCCAAGTGGAAAGGAAGGGCCCTGCCATGCACGCCATTTATCACCGATATACATTTGACCTCCGCCAGCATTCCTCACTGCTTATCTGTGGACTGTTTGAAAGCAGTAAAACAAAAACATCCAAATGCTCCTAACTTAAAAACACATCCATAGGGTGCCACAATCTACTGCCCAGAAACATCCACCCCTCAGTCTTGTTTTTGCCCCCAGCATGATCTGAACTCCCTTGCGCTAGCATTCCCCAACCCACCTCCAATGCTGGTGCTGCCAGGACAGAAATAAATAGTGGCAGCCAAGCAGACACTTGTGATTGTCATCAGGCTTTATGACCGTGGACAGCCATGGGCCCTTTAGAAAGACTGATCACAGAGAGTGACCCAAAAGAGATCTTTGGCTTTTCCCCACCTTTTATTCACTGCTCGTGCTTTGGATCTTGACTGGCCCTTTGGAAGCTGCTTCTACTCTGATTTCCAACTCGACATCAGTGCTGTTGGCTCTGTTCTGATATCACTGGACCTGATCCTGCCTTGCTTCACAACTATAGAGGCTCCTGACCATTCTCTGCCCAAGTTTCTGGACGGACCGACTTCTCTGCGGTCTGCCTACGGGGCTTCCTCTGGCCCCTCATGTCTTTGTGTGAATCCACAGGCTCCTGTTTTTCTGGACAGACACAACCACGCCAGGACATGTGGCTTCGTGAGTGAAAAGTGAGCGGGGCTCCAGTCCCCCCAGGTGCTTTGTCTTTGGGCAATGAGCAACTTACCCAGCCGTGAGCAGCAACCCTGCCTGGCATCTCCCTGACTGGCACCGACCACACAGGGGCCCCTGGCCACAGGCTTTCTCCACAGGACCTGCCAGATCCAGAGCGGACCTCCCCGCTGCCTTCTGTAGTCCAATTCACCGTCAGTAGTGCCCCCGACCTGGGGGTCCTGAGAGCTGGAGCGGGTCCTATTACTCCCTGAGCTCCTCCCAAAAAGACGAGTGACAAGAAGGAAGAAAGGAGAAAGCAGCTCTCCACACCCAGGATGGCAGAACCTTGAATGGGCGAAGGGTTTTGCTTTACTGATTTTAGCCCTGCCTCTCCGGCCCTCATCTCTTCAATCAAAACCCGTGACTTACGGGCTCCCTGTCCAGCGCTCCCTTCTTCTGTCCTAGTGGGCCTTCATCAGTCAAGCCTGCTACCGAGGAAGAGGGGCAGAGAGGGACCCCTCATTCCTGACAGAGGAGACCCTCTCCCCTTTGCCACTTTTCCCTTTCTCCTACTGACCCAGAGCCACCCTTGGGCCTTGACCCTGGCAGGCACAGACAGGGCCACACCCCTGCCAGAGCTCCTCAGGTAAGAGTGAATGGCCCCTTGGCAGGGATCGATGAGCCCAGGGAAGGGCCGCGGGAGGGGAGCAGGTGTTGCAGGCCTGCAACGGGGGTCATGCGTGTGCACATGCAGACAGCCCCACCTGCCGCCCTGCCCTGCCTCCTCAGCTCCACCTAGAGACCCCCTGGCCCTGCCTGCCCGACGTGTGCACCCAGCACGGCGGCAGGGGAAGGGCCCAGCTCTCCTGCCAAAGGTGCGGGCTGCACACGGAATTACACTGCCAAGGGGCAAGCAGAATGGATGGTGGAGGCTGACAGGCCCGGAGACCCCAGAGCAATTTCACTTGGTTTTGATTCATGGCTTGTCAGAGCGCTAACCAAATAGTCCATTTTCATTTTAGCCCTCCTCTCTCTCCCATTGACCGGCATCATAATTGAAAATTCTGGCATGAGGGGCTGAGGCCACCTGTCTGCAGGGCCCTCAATCCCACCGGCTCAGAATGTCTTGCTCCTGAAAGAGGGGCACAGAGGGGAACATCAGCGAGCAGAGTGTGGGGATTAAATCTGCACGGGCCACCCTCAGGGGCCTCCGCTGCCCCGCTGCCATCTGAGCTGGAGAAACCCCTGCCTCTCATGCCCCCCTGCTCGCCGCCTGTGGAACTTGTCTCTGCTCCTTTGCTCAACTATGAGAAGGATGTGGGCCGGAAAGGGGGGCCGAGTTTGAAACTCCTTCGCTCCCTGTTTGAAGGGCTGCCCTAAGGCAAGCTGGCAAGAGGAGAGTTTTACAACAAAGTGTCAATCAAACTTGGGGAATCTAAAAAATTTCCTTTTCTCACATAAATACCTCTTGGAGGCTAGCCCGAGTAATAATAACACTTCACATTTATTGAGCCCTTACAACGTGCCAGCTATTCTAGGACGTTTACATACATTAGTTCATTTTATCTTAGCAAGAACACCATGTGCCAGGTATCATCGTTATCCATGAAATTTACTTGAGGTCAAACAGTTAAGAGCTACTGAAGAACTGGATTCCAACCCAGCCAGCCATCTTAACTCGTATGTCATGCTTCCCTGAGCTCAAAGATCAAGACCTAAAAATAAATCAGTAGTTAGAGAAATGATGGATGGATGGATGGATGGATGGATTCTAGATAGACACAGATATATTCATACATACATAATACACAGGTAACAGTAGTAAATACAAGAGTCTCTAGCAGTATAGTAGAGGCTGAGGATGGTGCAAGAATCTGAGTCGCCCATGTCTGTTGGGGGTAGAATGGTTCAGCTGGGCCCAGTTCTTGGGTCCAGTTGGCAAGGGCAGGAAAGGAACAGAAGGAATTAAAGGGCTGAGGTTCCGAGCCTGCACGGTCAGATATGTGGTGTATTTGTAGAAACAGGAGGGGTCCAGACCCCTGCGCTCACTGACATGGTGCTGCCACCTCGTCCAGGCAGCTGACCGACACAGGAGTGAAGCCCAGGCTGGACAGGACTGGGCTGGAGAACTGAGGGCACTGGGTGCCCACCCCAGGACAGTGACCTGCTGACCACCACGGAACAGGTCAAAACGCCACCAAATGAGGCACTCTGGGCTGAGGTAGGAGCAGATGACGGGAGGGTAGAGTGGAAATCCGAGTCAGGAACCAGTCATGGGGACCCTGTGCACGTGGCTGGGGCTCAGGGGGCACAAGATAACACACTGGGGGCAACAAATAGACAATGCCTACGGTCGAGCTCCTCGAGGACCCCCGGACAGGACCCAAAACTGTATTTCCATCAGGCACCCAGATGATTCTGATCATCAGGCAGGCATGGGAATTGTGGAGGTAGAAAAATGGAAGTCTGAAAGAGTCCCAATCTCCTGGTAGCCTGTCCCCAGGCTACCTGCCTGGGCTGGGTGTCCTGCCTCTAGCCGGGTGGGTGGTCCTGCTGGCTCTTTCCCCGTCTGTCCTTCCCATACAGGCAGCCTGCTCAGCCTCAAGCTTCAGGGCTGTTCATAATTGGCTTGCCCAGAATCCTGAATCCAGCAGGGTTTAAATTTGAAACCTCTCTAGCTTTCTGCCACGGTTCTACACCCTGACAACCAGTCTTCCCCCAACTCTTAGAACCTCACGATGCAGGAATGAGCCCCCCCATTCCTAACTGCCCCCCTGCTTCCTAAACACAGTGGCCAGGCCCAGATGCTAGAGGTGCTGTTTCATGACAGAAGAGGAGTCTTCCCCTGTACCTGTCCTGCAGCCGTGCCCCAAGCCTACTAGTTTGTACTCATTGTCATTGCTGCCGTAACAAAGTCCCACAAACTTAATGGCTTAAAACAATACAAATTCATTATCTTACTGTTCTGGATGTCAAAACTCTGAGGTGGGTCTAACTGGACTAAAATCAAGCACTGCATGCCTTCTGGAGGCTGGAGAGGGGAGAATCCATTCTTCGCCTCTTCCAGCCTTGAGAAGCCACCTACAATCCTTGGCTTGTGGGCCCGTCCGGCTCAGACTCTGCCTCCACCGTCACATCTTCTCTCACTCTGACCCTCCTGCCTCCCTCTTACAGTGACCCTTGGCATTGCTCCATCAGACCCACCCTGATAATCCAGAATAACCTCCTCATCTCAAGGCCCTTAATTTAATCACACCTGTAAAGTCGTTTTAGCCGAGTAAGGTGACATATGCACAGATTCTGAGGATTAGGCCATGGCCATCTTGTTGTCTACCACAGGTTAGTAACACACACCTGTGTTCCTTCTGTCCCTGCGCTGGCGTGGACTTGGATGACTGGGCACCCCTCTGCCCACTCGGAAGTCTGAGGGAAGGCCCTCTTGCCCGAGGGGAGCTCCGGCTGCTCCTGACTGGGGGTCAAGTGAGTGGGACAGCCACGGAGGATGGTGGGGTGCTGTGCTGTGTAGACGGGTGTCAGAGAAGTGGCTAACTGAGGCTCTGAAAAGAGTAGGGCTGAAATGGCAAACCCCAGAGAGAACAAGGGAAAGGAGCCTGGTGGCATTCTCTCTTCAAAGGGCCTCATAAAACATGCATCTCAAATTCCCAAGACTCTTCTTCATTGCCGAATCATTTCTCCACGGAAGCCTAAGAGTTCGAGAATTCTCACACCCTCATTGCATGGAGGTCTGAAAAAAACAAAATACCTCCGGCTGTCCCCTGCTTGCCTGCGTGTGGCTGGCTGGGGAGGCCGGGGCGGCGGTCTGTCGTGCAGCCTGACCAGGGCCTCTCAGTATGGATCTGCTGATGAGACCCAGCACCACTCAGAGCTTTTCGAGACCGGCTCTTCGGCTCCCAGTGTGGAAACTTCTCTCCTCAACGCCCCTGCTTGAGCACACCCGGGAGAAAGCCCCTGCAGAGGTGCCCTGGGCCAGGCTGCACGTGGCCAGAAAATGCCGGGGCCCAATGAGGCAGCTCCGTGGAGGCCACTGGGAGGCTGGGAGGAGGCTCCTACACTGTCGTGTAGGAGGGGCATGGGGAGCACCCTCTTGGCTCAGGAGCACCCTTGGAAAGGGAAGGCGTCCAAGAGGCACCACTGGCATCGAGGAGGAGGGATAGGAGTGGTCTCTCTGAGAAGCCCACACGACACAGCTTCTCCAGAGCTGCCTGGAAGGGCTTCAGGGCAGATGGCGTCCCCAGACCCTCGCTCTGAAAGGGATGTCGCAGGCTTCTCTGGGTCCATGAGGTTTCTGGTTGACCTGGCATTTCTAGAGAGAGGAGGGAGACCCCCTCCTGGGCTGTGTGAATTCCAATAATGCTTCAGAGGAATCATCCAAATAACCCAGCTGACAGCCCAAACCCATCTGGGAGCTTTCAGGATGCAGGGGAGACAGTCTTCGTTCTGTTCCACATGAAGTTAAATTTGTCATGTTTCATTTCTGAGGATCTTTCTTTGTTTTCCTACCTGTGACTTTTTCACACTTATTTCCTCTATTTGCATCTCATTTTCCTATCAATTTTATTTCTTAAATATCCTTCCCCACCTGTCTTACCTTCCCTTCATTTCCCTCCCTCATGTTCCATGATTTCCTCTCAACTCCCGAAAAACATTTCCTTTCCCAAGAGAGTTCTCTTTCCTATTTCCAAACCATCTCCTAAATACATGTTTTAATAAGCTCCCAACACCGATCTCCTTACAAACCACTCTTTGCCATTTTGCAATTGAACCAGTGTCTTGGTTAAAATGAATATTCCCCAGGGCACACAATAAATAATAAAAAGGAAAAACATAATCAAGAGGGTTATGATTCTAAGCAGAAGGAAATAATGTGAAGCAGTTGGACTGTATTTTGTGAATCTTCTGTTCAAAATGCAAAAACATGGGGAGAGGGTGGGCAGGAACCAAGATCTACAAGCCCTCAGACATTCTGGAAACTCTAAGCAGCAGCATGAGTGGAGGGGACTGCGTTTGGGAAAATAAATCTCTTTTCTTACAAAGCCCTGCCCTTGGCGAGATTCAGGAATCATGCTTAGAGAAGGAAGAAAGCCAGCACAAAAGAAGGTTCATGCCACATTAACAAATGCGTGGTGCCGGGCATTTGGTGCCCCTGCTCCCTTGGGCCTTGTGGACTGCGGTGTGAGGACGAAGAGCAACAGCCTCTAACAGTGACACAGGAGGACCTAGAGTTACAGACCCTAGG
Source organism: Leptonychotes weddellii (assembly GCF_054177405.1). Taxonomy (NCBI): domain Eukaryota; kingdom Metazoa; phylum Chordata; class Mammalia; order Carnivora; family Phocidae; genus Leptonychotes; species Leptonychotes weddellii. The sequence goes on from NC_138369.1 coordinate 79,190,021, forward strand.
CCACAGCCCTGGCTGTGTCTTTGTGGCTTTGGACAAATTGCTCAACCTCTCTAGGCTTCAGTTTCCTCCTCTCGCAGATGGGGATAGTAAGGGGATCTCCTGTTGTTTGGAGGGTGAAAAGAGATCATCCCTATAAAGACCTGAGCCCAGGGCCTGGCACCGAATGGGCACTCATTAGATGGGAACCCCATGACAAGAGTTAATAGGCCTCACAAACTAAAACATCAAGTCCACTGGAGCCCGAGGATGAGAGTCAGAGACTTGAGCAGCGGTAAAGTGAGGGGGCGCAGGGTGTCACATGGGATCCCAGACATTGTGGCTAAAACAAGACCACGGAGCCCCAGCTTGAGGTTGAAGCCAGAGCCCCGCCCCTGGAGGCATGAGGCTTCTCTGCAGCACTGGGCACCCCAGAAAGTGAGCCTCTGTGAGCCTCCACTTAGACGGAGGGGGCTCCTCTGACCAGGTGCCCCCGCCCCAGGGAGTCAGAAAGATACTTCTCCCCAACACTGCTGTGCCTGGTATTTGGCGGTCTAGTTCACAGGTGGAGAACTGAGGCCCAGAGGACAGTAATTGGCCCAAGGCCTTTCAGGGAGGCCAAGGCAGCAAGATCAGACAGACATCTGCCTGTTGACGGGATGGATGTGAACACACTTGTCACAACAGGAGGCGGCAGGAGCCTCCCAGGCACAGTAAGGGCACTATTACGTAGAAGGCCTGGCCCTCTTGGAGGACACAGAGCACTGAGCACAGACAGGTGTGCTCCCCCAAGAAATGGCCGTTTTGTCTCCCAGTCAAGTGGGCCCCAGCACAGACTGCCCTCGCAATTGGGAGGCCTTGGACAAGTCGCTTCTGGTCCCCAAACCTAAGTGTACTCAGGAATGGCTTGGGTTCGAATCAAAGTCTTAGACTCATCGACCCAGCTCGCTGGGTGCTGCCTCCCTCCCTGCTTCCTCTACCTCCCTCTTCCTCTCCCCTCTCTTTCTTGCATGGCTCTTGGACACCAGCCTGCCCTCTCCAATCATCACAGGCTCTGCCATCCCAAATTGTCATGCTCCCATCACCATCACTCACTGCCCAACTGGCCCTGAATACATTGGATTTGCAACCCTGGACAAGATTTCCTCCAGGACCTTGCTACTCAAAATGCAGTCCGTGGACCACCGGCAACAGCATTCCCCGGGAGCCTGCTGGGAATGCAGAATCCCAGGCCCCACTCCAGACATGCTCAAACAGAGCCTCTATTTTAACAGATGGTTCGAACGTTCAAGTGTGAGAAGCGCCGGGTAGTCCATGGGGCCCCCTCTGAGATCCTTTGCAGCCAATCCCATGTCTTCTCTGCTTCTCAGAGCACACTGGGCACCCCCCGTGCTCCACCCCCAAAAGGGACCATTCTGTGCATGGAGGCTTGGAGAGTTTCCACTGGACAATAAGAGCACTTTCAGGAATTCTCTTTCACTGATAAATTAGCCTGGTCTTCAGAAATTTCCCTTTACAGATGCAGTGCCTCAAAGATGGGCAGTTCAGCACCTATGGCAATCATAGGCTTGGTACCCTCCTGGAAAACTGGGGAAGCTGGAGGGAAATGCAAACGCGGCAAATTTTAATCCCGCCGAAGCATAATCAGCTTTTGCTTCTGCAGCAATTAGCATAATATTACCGATAATGTTTTACATGGCAATTTTGCTGTAAACATTTGTGCTAATTTGCCGTGACCTAATTATTTTATGACATATAATTACAAAGTATTTTTCAAGTCGAATATTTTTATGTTTTTATAATCCTTTTCTGGGGAGAAAAAATAAAATAAAAATCAGCACTCCCCCAACTTTAAGTACTGTTCTCTCTTTAGCTGTTGTTTGTGACACCTTCCTTCGCGCAACAGGAGGAATTCCCTAGTGCTGGGATGCTGACGATCATGCATTTCCTCGTGACTAATTTGAACTGGGCGTCACTGAATCTGCCTGCTCCATTATTCTGCTGCGAGATTGTCAACTCCACACTCCCAGCCTCCTACCAACACCCACTCACTCCCAAACACACACACACTCTGAAGCAGACTGGGGGAAGGTGGCAAATGCTCGCAATGAGAGAAGGGGGCTGGGTTTCATTTTTCACGAATGTGAAAGCTTTGGCTAAGAGGAGAACATGAACACTGCATTATCCTCCCTCAGATTCTTCCTAACAAACTCTTAACTGCTTCCCCAAATCCACAAGACGCTAAGTGAGCAGCCCCGGCCATCCCTGAGTTGTGGGTGGTGGGGAGAAGGGGGGATAATGCTGTGGTCACTGTCCAGACAGTCCCAGCATCCATCCAGCCCTGCCAGAGCAGGTCTAACTAACTGTAGGTAATAAGGTCCCTGGACCTTCTGTGGACAACAATAACTGTCTGATCCCAGACTCCTGGAATAGATTAAGGAGATGACCAGTCTACGGAAGGTTAGCTGTGCCCTCGGGGGTACCCACTGAAGCAGGTGCCCAGACAGAGTTCTCCCTCTCTAACCCTCTCATGGAAAGAGTGAGCTCTCAGAGAATGGGACCACAGAAGAGAGGGCCAGAGGCCAGAAAGCAGGGAGGGTGCGAACTTTAAACCCCAGGAAAAGAGAAGGCAGCAGGACCTGGTAAGAGGTTGACCATAGCAGCCACAGATATATGTCTGCAGAGGGGCTTCTCTAGGACAAACATCACCGACGTGGGTTCGTGTCCTGCCCAAGTGCAGTGGGTTAGAGCCTGGACCTTATAGCTGGATTCAGATCCAGGCTTCACCATTTGCTCAACATGCAAATTGGGGCAAGTTCTTTTTTTTTTTTTTTTTAATTTTATAGGGCAACCATCTTTATTACTCTATTTTATCTTTTTTCCTCTAATATTCTTATACATGTTCTTTTACAAAATAATTTTAGAAACATTTCGTCAAGTCCAACCACCTATTTGTGGTTTTTATTAAGATTACATTACATATGCCGAGTAAACTGGGGGAATTATGACATCCTTACAAGTTTCGGAAGGTCTCATATGGAAACATGGCACAACTTCATTTATTCAAGTTTTATGACTTTCATAATCTGTACAGTTCTCTTTGTGCAGATCTTACCCACTTCAGGATATTTTTGTCCCTAGAAATATTGTAGTTTTGTTGCTATCATAAATGGGATCTTTTGTATTTTTACATTACCCTTGGTTGTTATTGGCTATCATAAAGTTACCAGGTTTGGAGTCTACTAAAATTACAAACATTAAAACACTTTGTTCTAATATGTTTTGATTTGATTCTCTAAGTCAGGTCAACTATAAAAAATTACAATAAAAATTATTTTATATTATATCATATTTTCAAGATTTGCATCGACTTCAGAAATAATATCTGAGAATTTTTGCTTTAATAGGAAGGGCTAATAATTTGAGATAAATCGCTTTTATCTTATTTTAAAATATTTTTAGAAATATTCTTCTAGAGGGACTTTGGAGAGGGTATGTGCTATGGTGAGTGCTGTGAATTGTGTAAGACTTATGAATCACAGACCTGTACCCCTGAAACAAATAATACATTATATGTTAATAAAAAAAAAGAAAAGAACAAAATTTTTCTTAGTCTGTGATTCATCAGTCTTACACAATTCACAACGCTCGCCATAGCACATACCTCCCCAATGTCCATCACCCAGCCACCCTATCCCTCCCGCCCCCCTCCACTCCAGCCTGGGAGACAAACCATAAGAGAGTCTTAATCGCAGGAAACAAACTGAGGGTTGCTGGAGTTGCTGGGGCAAGTTCTTAACATCTCTGTGCCTCAGTTGCCTCTTCTGTGAATTGGGAGTGATGATAATATTCCCTATACCCTAGGGTTTTGGCGAGGGTTTAATGTTTTTAAAGCCTTTGGAATAAGCACTATGTAAGTTTTTGCAAAGTAAAATAGAATTCCTATATTCTTACAGCTTTCTACCAAGAACAGCATCTGCAAGGAACAGGTCCCACCAGACTCAAAGAGGTGAGCAGCAATGTAAGTTAGGTTTAGTAATTATTGAACTGATGATCATTAAACATTTGTTGCAATAAATATTTTTTGATTAAATGGATGGAACATTTACAGAGCACATACTCTGTGTTAGGCCCTGGCTTGGTCCTGGGGGGATACAAAGACGAATAAACAAAGCTACAGCCTTGAAGAAGCCACAGTCAGCAGAAGTAGGCATGCAAACCAATAATAGTTGCCCATAAAAAGGCAAAACTAATGTGCATGGACTGATTGCAGAAGAGGTAATGGGACTAACACCAAAATCTACGATTTCCTTGTTACTAATTCACATTTGTAATCACAGATTTAATGTACTTCAAAATTTTTATCAGCTTTATTAAGGTAGATTTTATGATTCATAAAATTCACCGATTTTAAGTGCACAACATAATCAATTCTAACAATTGTACACAGTCATGTAAACATTTCCCAACCACAATACAGAACATCCCTGGACCCCTTCATAGTCTCCTTCCCTAGTTCCCTGATCCTGGCAACCTCAAATCTGTTTCCTGTCACTATAGTTTTGCTTTTTCTACAATTTTCTGTAGGTTGGATGACCCATTTTATACTTTTCGTATCTGGCCTCTTTCACACAGCACAGTGTTTAAGGTTCATCCATGCTATTGTGTGTATCAGTAGTTTGTTTCTTTTTATTGCTGAGTAGAATTCCATTACATGGATGCACCGCAGTATCCATTCACCAGGTTGTTTCCAATTTAGAGCTATTACAGAGAAACATGCACATTAAAAGTCTTTGTATGGATATATGATGTCATTTCTTTTGAATAAATAACTAGCAGTGGGATTGCTGGTTCATGTTTTGAGTGTTTGTTTAATTTTATAAGAAACTGCCAAACTGTTTTCCAAAGTGGCTGCTCTATTTTGCAACCCCAGCAATGAAGAGGAGCTCTCTGGTTGCTCTGTACCCTCACCAATTCTTGGTAGCTCATTCTTCTGCATTTTAGCCATTTTAACAGGTGTGTAGTGATGTCTTATTGTGGCATCAACAAGAATGGAGAGAGGGAGGCTGGGGTCAGATCAGTTACTGATTATGTTCAGCATATTTTTCATGTGCTTCTTGGGTAAAATACCTGTTCAAATATTCTGTCCATTCTGAAGTCAGGTTATTTGTCTTCTTCTTATTGAGTGGTAAGAGTTCTTTATATATTCTTAATAAAAGCATTTTTATCAGATATCAAATATCAGTTTCACAAATACTTTAGTCCATGGCTTGCTTATTCATCTTCTTCACATCAAGTTTCTAAGAAAAAAAAGTTTTTAATGTTGATGAAGTTCAATATAACTTTATGATTCATGCTTTTTGTACCATTAATGTAACCGTGGGTTACAGATAGTTTTCCTCTAAAGGTTTTGTAGTTTTAGCTCTTACAGTTAGGTCTCTGGTACATCTCAAATTAATGTTTATATATTTATGAGATTCAAAATTCATTGCTTTGCATATGGATATCCAGGACTATTTGTTAAAAGACTATCCTGTCTCCATTGAATTACCTTGGCATCTTTGTTGACAACCATTTGACTACATATGTGTAGAATTCTTTCTTGACTCTTCTGTTTCATCAGTCTATATGTCTATCCTTATATCAATAGCCCACTGTCAATCACTGTAGCTTTATAGCAAGTCTTGAAATCAAGTAATGATAAGGCCTCCAATTGTGTTCCCTTTCAAAATGTTTTGATTATTCTAGGTCCTTTGCCCTTCCATATAAATTTTAGAAACAGCTTGCCAATTTCAACCAAAAAGCCTGTTGGTATTTTGATTAGGATTGTGTTGAATCTGTTGGTCAATTTGGGGATAATTGACATCTTAATATTGCATGCTTTGACCCATGAATATGATTATTATCATAACTTGTAATGGCTTCATAACAAGATGATAATATAACTTACTTAACCATTCTCTACTCTTGAGTCTTTGTACTGTTTTCAGGTTTTCACTCTTTTAATAATGCTTAGTTGATACTGTGTTAAGTGAAAGAAGTGGGGTACAAAACTGCATGAAGGTTATAATTACAAATAAATACATATGTATGTATATACATATATATGTATATACATGTATACATATACATTAAACAGACATAGAGATAAAACAGAAGGAAACAAAACAAATTGAAAATATCATAGTAGGGGGATATATTAACTGATTTGTTTTTTCCCTCTCTGCTTTCTGAATGTACTATGACATGAGTATGCAACTCACATGGGAATGAGAGAGTAGCTCCCAGCTATTTCAGGTAGTAGAGGTCAGAGACTGCATGACAAAAAGGTGGCATCTGAGCAGGGTCAGGGAGGATGCAGTTTTCCAGGTACATGGCAGGAGAAGAGAAAGGGGAAATGCCAGGCCAAGGGAATAATGTGAACAAGGGCACAGTGGTGCTCATGAAAGAGAGCATCATGTTCAGGGAACCCAGTTATCCTGCACAGCTAGAGCAAAGTAGGATGGAGAGAGGGAGGCTGGGGTCACACCATGAAGGGTCCAGATTATGAAGTTTCCCACATGTGAATACAAGGACTTTGAGTTTTATCCTATTAATCACTGAAGAGCCACCAAAGTGTTTTAACCTGGGCAGTGAGCCTTCAAGACTTACATCTTAGAATGACCACTCAGGGAACAGCAAGGGGGAGAGGCAAGAAAGACTGAGTTCTGTGGCACAGTGAGCAGTTAGAGATCCTTGCAGAAACACGGGTGCAGGAGGACAGGTTCCTGGACTCAGGAAGTGACTATGGAGATGAAGACAGGCGGGCAGGATCAACAGACCCTGCAAATGGGCTGGATGTGGGGGTAAAAGACAAAGTGGATATTTTTGCCATTCACTAAAATGAGGAGCCTGAGAGTGGGGTAGGGGTAGGTTTAGTCAGAAATTCATGATTATTCAATATTAACTTGTGATATTTATTAGACATTCAAGTGCAGATGTCAAGTGGGCAGTTGGATATTTGAATCTGTGGCTCAGAAAAGAAGTTTAGGCTTAATGTGTAAAAGGGGGACTCCTTAGCATAAAACTGTTATTTATATTCCAGGGACTGGCTGAGCTCTATTCTGATTACCTATTGCTAGATAAGAAACCACTCACAACTTAGTAATGTAAAACAAAATTATTTTATATGCTGAATTCTGAGAGACAAGAATTCAGGCAGAGCACGGCAGGAATGGCTTGCCTCTGCTCCTCAATGTCTAAATGGGCAACCTGGTTCCTTAAATGCAAGGAATGTTCTGAGACAAATTGAGGATATGGGAGAGCATAATTGCACAGAGTGTTCAAGAAGGCACAGGGAGGAATCGGGGGAGAGGCAGAGATGTGGAGTCTGATTAGGAGATATACAAAACAGTTCAGCAATGAGAATATAGGAGATTATAGATGCCCTGGAAGGTTTGATTTTTGCCAGTGACTGCTGTAACCAGGGATGTGTGGAATGGTGGAACTTGCAAGAATGGTACTGATGGTTCTTGGAGGAGGGCAGATAACAGCAGTTTTTGCTGTGATTCCAAGTGCGTCCCATAGTGGTATATAGAATGGCAGGTCCCCAAGATCTGGTCCAGTTCCCTGAAGCGGCTAAGGCTCACAGGGAGAGACTAAATGAAGTGAGATTCGTCAATTAATCATAGAGTATAAGACAGAGATATGTATACAAGAGAGATGGGATAGAATGAGAATATCCTATTCCTGGAAGCGGGGAATAGGATAGTTCCACAGAGGTGGGAATTAAGATGGGATGGAATGGACTACAGTAGTGAAGGTGGGATGTAATTCTTGTGTGTGGACATAGGTTCACTAGCAGTGAGTTTCCTATGGATGGGAATTGGTTATCCATCCTCAGAGGAGCCAGTACAGAGGCTGAAGGATGGTGACTAAATGCTATTTTGTGTACTGGTGCTAGTTTATGTCCAAGTTTTGGGCCCACCAAAGAGAAGTCCCGATAAACAATGCACGTTTTCAGTTGAGACCTCCAAAATGCTCTGCCCCAGGATTAAAGCAAACGAGAATAGATGAGCCCTCCAAAGCATGAAACCAAGTTTTGAAACATTTTTATGCATTGTAAGATTGAGGCTACCTGCCCTTAACACTGGACAGGAGAAAATTGAATTTTCTGTGGAAGAAAATAACATCAAACAGAATCCCTACAATTTCTCATTTGTAAGTAAAAACAAAGTTTTTCATACATTGTCCAGTATTCCATAAAATATAACCAAGTATGACAGGAGTCAGGATGAAATTACCAAAACCAAGAGAGGGAGGAAAAAAGAGAAATACACCAACAGATAAACATTTTGAAATTATCAGATTCATGTTTTAAAACAATTAGTGTTACTATTTTTGAGAAAATAGAGAATGGAGAATTTTATCAGAATCTATAGAAAGGAATTAAATGAAAATTTTAAACTGACAAATACAATGACTAAAATGAATAGTTAAATGTATGTCTCTAACAGCAGTCCAGACACGGCAGGACAAAGGATTAACAAACTGTAAATAGCAGGACAATAAAAATATACAAACTGAAACAGAGGGAAAGAAGAATGGTAAATACAGAAGAGAGTATATATGGTATATGGGACGAGTTAAAAAGGCCTAACGTGTCTAACTGAGATCCGAAAAGAAAAAGAAGAGAATGAGGCCAAAGCAATATTGGAAGAAAAAATGGCCAAGACTGATTAAAAGACATCAGTCCATTGATTTAAGAATCTCCCAAGCAGGTTAAATATACGTGAAAGCATGCCTACACACAAAATGGGAAATCTGTCATAAATGCAAGTCAAAAGAACATTTGGAAAAACAGTCGGAGAAAACAATACAATAAAACTGGCACATTACTCTTTTTTTTTGTTTTAAAGATTTTATTTATTCATTTAGAGAGAGCATGAGTCGGGGGGTGTAAAGGGAGAAGGAGAGAGCGAATCTCAAGCAGACTCCCCGCTGAAGGCAGAGCCCCACATGGGACCCAATCTCACTACTCTGAGATCATGACCTGAGCCAAAATCAAGAGTTGGATGCTCAACCGACTGAGCCACCCAGGCACCCCAAACTGGCAGATAACTCTTAATGGAGATGATGGAAGACTATGAAATGTCATCTTTAACCTGATGAAAGAAAAGCTTCAACCCAGAATTATATACCCAACAAATAATAACCTTCAAAAATAAAACAAAATAAAGACATTTAAGACTGTCAAAAATGAACAAATTTGTCATTAGGAGTCTCGTGTTAAAAGAAATAAATACTAAAAGCAGTTCTACAGCAGAAGGAAAATGACCTCATATAGAAACAGGTAAAGTGGAGTTGACCAAAGAAGATCCAAAAGAATAAATATGTAGGTAAAACAAAATGAATACTGACTTGAAAAATAATAAGTCTTGGGCAGGTTTAGTGCAAAAGTAGAATTAAAATGCATTTTTGTGGAAACTGAAAAATAATAGGTCTTGGGCAGGTTTAGTGCAAAAGTAGAATTAAAATGCATTTTTGTGGAAACTGACAAGCTGAATCTAACATTTATGTGGAAATGCAAAGAGCCAGAAATAGTCAAAACAAAAAAGTTAGAGTACTTCCACTACTAAATAGCAAGATTTTTATAAAGCGAATACATTTAAGACTGCGTGGCATGCTACCTATATGCATAAATGGATCAATAGTACAAAATAGTCTATAAACAGATTCGGTTATATTTGGTCACCTGATTTATGACAAAGGTGTAACTGTGGTTTATATGGGGAAATTGTGGTCTTTTAATTTAATATTGCCAGATCAACTGAATATCTATTTAGATGGAAAAAAGAATCTTGACCCTAATTCACACCATTTACAAAAAAAAAATAATCAGTTCCAGATGAATCATGGATCTAAATCTAAAAGTAAAACAAGGGATGCCTGGGTGGCTCAGTTGTTTGAGCATCCAACTCTTGGTTTTGGGATCAAGCCCAGCATTGGGCTCTCTGCTCAGCAGTGAGTCTCTCCCTCTGCCCCTCCCCCCAACTCATTTTCTCTCTCTCTTTCTCTCTGTCTCTCAAATGAATAAATAAATCTTTAAAAAATAAAAGTAAAACAATAACCCTTCTAGAAACGATAACTTAGGAGAACATATTCATGACCTCGAGACAGGTAAATACTTCCTAAACAATACACAAAAAGCACTGAACATAAAGGAGAAGGCTGATAAATTTGACTTCATTAAAATTAAATACTTCTGCTCATCTAAATGCATTCTTTACAGTGCGACAGGCAAACCACAGTGAGAGAAAATATTTCCAATATGCTTATCTGATATGTGTAAATGTATCACATATGTGCTATATATGTGTAGTAATATCACGTCTTACATCTGTAAACATATATATTTACAAATTAATTTTTTTAAAGACAAACCACCCAGCAAAAAGTAAGCAACAAACTTGAACAAGATGGTCAGTATCCAAGTGGCTAACAAACATGGAAAGCTTATAATGTTTTTTCAATTAAAAAGTTTATGATAGTGGATAGTAAAATACAAGTTGAATCACAATAAGCTGCTACTCCATACCCACCAACCCACCAGAATGGCTAAAATGACAAGGACTGACAAAGTGTTGGCAAGGAGGTAGAGCAACTGGAACTTTCACAAACTACTGTTGGAAGTATAAACTGATACAACCACTTTGCAGAAATGGTTGTCAATATCTACTAAAGCTGCATATATGCATGCCCCATAACCCAGCAATTGCCCTTCAATGACTCCAACAGAAATGGTTACATACATTCAATAAATGACTGAGAGAGAGCACAAGAGAAGCTTCTAGAAAGCTGGTAATGAATATATTTACCATGGTGGTGAATACGTGAATGTATTCACTTTGTAAAAATTGATCAGCTGTATACTTGTGCTTTTTCCTTGCCCTACTTTTGTAAGTTATACTTCAAAACAGTTTTAGTTAGAAAGAAAGAACTAGCACCCTAAGCATTATACCTGTTAAAAGCAACAGAACAAAACTAAAAATCACTAGCCTGTGAAATTCAGATAGCTAGACTCTAGAGAGATAGCATAAAATAGGGAAGCTAGAAACAGACTCATTCCTATTTAGTCCCTTGATTAATAACAAAGAAATAACTGTGATCTCTGTGTGGAAAATCATGGTTTTTCAACTAAAACTGCAAGTTTGGGGGAATGCCTGAGTGGCTCAGTCGGTTAATCGTCTGCCTTTGGCTCAGTTCATGATCCCAGGGTCCTGGGATCTAGCCCCTCACTGGGCTCTCCTCTCAGTGAGCGGTGAGTCTGCTTCTCCCTCTCCCTATGTGATCTCTCTCACTTTCTCTCTCAAAGAAATAAATAAAATCTTTTAAAATTTTTTTTTAAATTAGGGCGCCTGGGTGGCTCAGATGGTTAAGCATCTGCCTTCAGCTCAGGTCATGATCCCAGGGTCCTGGGATCGAGTCCCATATCGGGCTCCCTGCTCAGTGGGGAGCCTGCTTCTCCCTCTCCTACTCCCCCTGCTTGTGTTCCCTCTGTGTCTCTCTCTGTCAAATAAATAAATAAAATCTTAAAAAAAAATTTTTTTTTAAATTAAAAAAATTTAAAAATAAAATTGCAAGGTTGGGATTCAAACATAAGATGAAATTTGGGGCCAGAGCTTTTCTCAGGTCTTGACTAACTTCCAGATGCTATGATTCTCTGAAATTTCAGTCTATAAGCCTATAGTGGAATGTGGCGGTTGTCAAGGGAAAGGACGTTCTAACTTGACAATAGACGGTGGCTATTGCCTGTCACACTGTGCTGAGACAATTGTGATTCCCTTCTTTCTCTGGGTTCACTGGCTACAGTCTGTTCACCAGCCAGCCAGACCATTGGTTAAAACCTTCAGAAAGGTCATCATCTCTCTTTGCCAGGGATAATAGGCAGGCCTGCGTTCTGTCCAGGATACACTCCTGAGCCAGCACCATAGCTTCTGGAGCAAAGCAGAGAGAGGTGTTATTTATGTGGATAATGAAAACATCATGAGATTTCCAAAAAGAAAAAGAAGATGGAGGCCAAGAATGGGCTTTACTATTACCTAAGCAGTTGCAAAGCAGAAGATGTATACCTACTATGCGGCATCTTCATGAGAAGTTTTCCTTTTATGAATTGATTCCCAAATAGGGCAGCTGGAAGATCCTGAAAATGGACCCCTCCTTTGAACAGATGCTGGAGCCTAGGACTTAAGCACGAGACTGATGCATCATCATTATGGGGCCACCTCCAGGGAAGGCAGGCCCAGAGAAGCAGGATGCCACAGTGACAGAGCGGCATAAAAAGCACATGCCGTAGGACCGTAAGTTCTCACTTCTCTCAGTAAAGGTCTCTTTCATTGGACTCATCTGGGAAGAGCCCTTCCACACGCAACCTGCAAAACCTACGCTGTTGCTCCCTGAACACATCTGGATGGCTTCCAGTCTAGTTGTGCCGGAGCCTTACCAAATCTCTCATAAGAAATTGACAGTTCTCTAAATACCTACTCTCTCACTTTCCCACATTTGGGTCTCCACTTCCAGCATTCTTTCCTGCTGGAATGCCCTCCCCCTACTCCCTCACCAGCTATAAAAATTCTGTTCCCAAACTGAGTGTTGTTGGAGTGGGGGGTGGGGTGGGAGGGATGGGGTGACTGGGTGATAGACACTGGGGAGGGTATGTGCTCTGGTAAGCGCTGTGAATTGTGCAAGACTGTTGAATCTCAGATCTGTACCTCTGAAACAAATAATGCAATATATGTTAAGAAAAAAAAAAGAAGAAGAAGAAGGTAGTGGGAGGGGAA
>NC_138369.1:79203314-79237659 GCF_054177405.1 Leptonychotes weddellii
TGTTGTTGGAGTGGGGGGTGGGGTGGGAGGGATGGGGTGACTGGGTGATAGACACTGGGGAGGGTATGTGCTCTGGTAAGCGCTGTGAATTGTGCAAGACTGTTGAATCTCAGATCTGTACCTCTGAAACAAATAATGCAATATATGTTAAGAAAAAAAAAAGAAGAAGAAGAAGGTAGTGGGAGGGGAAGAATGAAGCAGGGGAAATCGGAGGGGTGGACAAACCATGAGAGACGATGGCCTCTGAAAAACAAACTGAGGGTTCTAGAGGGGAGGGGGGTGGGAGGATGGGTTGGCCTGGTGGTGGGTATTGAGGAGGGCACATTCTGCATGGAGCACTGGGTGTTATGCACAAACAATGAATCATGGAACACTTCATCTAGAACTAATGATGTAATGTATGGGGATTAACATAAAAATAAAAAAAAAAATTCTGTTCCCTCCTTATCGGCCCAAGTGAAATGCCACCTCATCCCAAAGCTTTCCTCAATCTTTATCTGACCTAATTATGTCACTATGCTGTTTAAAATCCTCCAGTGTCTCTTTGTTACCTTCACAATGCTGTCCAAGCTCTCCTGAACCCCATAATGCTGTTTAATCTCTAGCACACTGTTAACCTTGATGACTTTTCATCATAGCTACGATCTGTGCAGTCTTCCCTTATCTGGTTCTGTGAGGACAGAAGCCTCTCTGATCCCCTCTCTTCTCCACATGGCCTGGCGTGGGTCTTGGCACACAGGAGACAACATTGATCGACTAAATGAACAAAAGGCAATAAAAGTTGGATGCATTCACATAGAAAGCTGCAGGGGATATGGTGGAGTCATCCTAGATTCTTTTTGAGCAGGAGTACCCAGAAACCAGTATCAGCTTTTCCTAGAAGCATAATTCTATAGAAACTCCAAGTTGAAAGAGACCCCAAAGATTACCACTTTCTAGGCTTACCCGCAAACCTTCCTTAAGACTAGAATCCATATCTTCCTTGGCATAGCCAGAAGCAAGACAGAAAGAACCATCCCCAAGGAAGATATAACTTTAGGGTGGGAAATGTGGAGCAGGTGTCTTTCTCCCCTGAGTGGGTAGGTAGGTACTTTATTTCTTAGCTCACACATTTGGATAAAGAAATAACATTCATTTATTCAACATGAGCACCTAAAGTAGGCCAGGCACTGTGCAAAGTAATGGCACTATGTGGGTGAATAAATAGGTCATCATTCTGAAGAATGGTGTGCCACCCCCCAAAAAAAGAATGATGTGGCTGAGTGAAAAAATAGACATGTCTCAACAATCTTTGTTAGTAATTAAAATACCTGAATAAAATTTCATGCTAACAAAGAAGGACTCTACCAACACTGTCTAATGAATCTAGAAGGGAAGACTAACATACACACAAACAAGTACGAGGCATTATGCTAGATGCTACAATAGTAATGTGTGCAAAAAACTGTGGAATTCTGGGGAGGGAGCATGGCCAAATCTACCTACAAGGGGTGGAGAGAGGTAATACCTGAGCTGAGTCCTGTGGGATCAGGGGCTAGAATCAGATGGAGGGAGCAACATTTGTGTAAAATAAGGCAAGATATGGAGGTTGTTGCCAAATTGGCTTTGAAAATCATGCCAAGTGTGGACTTGATCTTGAAGACAGTTGGGGGGTAGTCTTTGAAGTATTTAAACTGGGACAAAGAAGAAGATTGGTATAAGATCACCCAACATCAGAGTGGATGGTGAACTGAAGTCAGAGAGTCGTGGAGGTAAGGAAGGTGGTCTGAGGTGCAATGGGGGGCCCGCACTGGGTCTGTAACAGTAAACTGTATTTAATAAACATAGACAAAGAAGACTTGACAGAAGTCCGTGATGTGCTGGTGTGTGGACAAGGAAAGAAGAAGTCAGTGTAACTGGAAGTTTATGCCTTGAATAACAAGTTAAATAGTGGTCTCATTCACAGACACAGGGAAAACAAAGGGGAAGACTCCCATGAGGGAGACAGTGAGTTCAGTGTTGAGCTTGGTGGGTGTAAGGTGCTGCTCTGCCATATGACTGGGGCTAGATTCAGGAGCCATCAGTACATGGGTGGCTGGTCTGAGCTCTCTACCTCCCTGTATTCTCTGCCCCCTTCTACCCCTTCTTCTCACTCCCAGCCTGCTTTTCCAATTTAGGTGCCTAGATGCCTTGTTAACTCACCTTGGATCCATTGAAGGCATGCAAGGAACATGCCATCCTTCTATTCCCCTGCTTCTGACCTCTACTCTCTTCAATCTCACTTGTGATGGGCAAGATAATAGACCCCCAAAGATGTCCAAATCTTTGCGTTACCTTACATAACAAAAGGGACTTTGCAATGTGATTACAGCTAAGACCATTGAGGATGGGAGATTATTCTGGATCATCCAGGTGAGTGCAACCCAATCACATGAGCCCTTAAAAGAAGAGAAGCTCCCAGGCTGTGGAGAACCAGAGTGATGGCAGTAAGAGAAAGACTTAACCTGCCATTTCTGGCTTGGAAGATGGTGGAGGGGCCAAAAGATGCAGATAGCTTCTAGAAGCTGGAAAAGGCAAGAGGACAGATTCTCTCCTAGAGCTTCCAGAAGAGAACATAGCCTTCCTGATGCCTTGATTTTAGCCCAGTGAGACCCACATCAGATTTCTGACCTTTAGAACTACATGATAATAAATTTGTTTTAAGCCACCAAGGTTGTGATAATTTGTTACAGCAGCAATACCCATGAAAACCTACTATCTTCATTTCAGAGACATTCTCCAAATTTAATTCCCTCCTGGAAGCAATTGACAGCTTTTCAAAAAGGAATCTATAGGGAGGAGAGACCGAGGCCCTCCTTTTATTATCAACAGTCCTGGGGTCCCTAGAGGGCCAAGGACTCTAAAATAAAAGTGATTCATATCACGGAAGTAGACGAGATAACCTGGTGAGAGGGTTAGCAGTGAGGTGAGAGGGAACCCTGGGAAGGGAGGCAAGTCAGTTAATGAGACCGAGAGGGAGGGAGAGAAAGGGAAATCAAAGATGGCACAATGTCAGCAAAACCAGGAGAGGACAGCATTTCAGTGGTAGGTGTTGGTCAGAAGCATTAAATGCTACGGAGAAGAGAAAATTGAATTTGACAACAAGCAGGTCATTAGTGGTCTTCAAAGGAAGCATTTCCGTGAAGAGATAGGGCAAAAGCCAGAATGCAGACAGCTGGAGAGAGACTAGAGAAAGAATTAAGAAGTAAATAAGCTGTGAGCAGTCCTTTAAAAAAGACTATGCATTAGTAATCTTTATATCCGTTATACTCAGCACAATGCCTGGAACACAGTGGGTGCCCATTAAACGTTGAACTGAGTGAAGAAGATACAGACCAGCACTTCTCAAACTGTACTGTGCACACAAATCACCTGGGGATTCCATTATAGTAGGTCTGGGGTGACACCTGAGATCCTGCATTTCTAATAAGCTCCCAAATGACGCCAATGATGTGGCTGGTCTGTGGACCTCACTCTGAGTAGCAAGAATGTAGACCACCCCACCCAATCACCCAGTAATCACGGCCTCTCTTGGTTCCTGGGTAACGTTTGATCCCAGAGGCCAGTATGATTTCTAGAACTGTTAGGTTTACTAACCCCAGGGTAAGCATCTCTACAGTGGGGCCAAATCAAGCACCTACCGAACGAAGCCCAGCACTTGGGAGGGTAGTCTCTCCCTCTCTCACTGTGTCTCTCTCTGTCAATTAAATAAATAAAATCTTTTTAAAAAATAATAATAAAATAAAATAAAATTCCAGGCAGGGTGTCACTAAATGGCACCACCATAGATACTGCAATGTAGGATGTCAGAAGGCTTTATACCCTAAATTCTTCACATTGCAGCACTTTTCACAAGACCTTCAACTTCAACACCACCAACAACCCCTCCCTCATCAACATAACTATTTACATCTCACCACTGACAATACAAAGGGAGATCCTTTGATCTCAGGGGTTCCAGATATTATAGGTTTCAAAAGAGCCACCTGGAGTGGGACACTCCCAGCAGAGCTACTGCTCAGGATGGGACGTGGCTCCCAGTGCCTAGCCCTCTCCCCACATGGGCAGCAGAGGCATCAGGCTACATGCAGACATCGTACAAAACAAACTTGAGGAAGGTGAATAACCTCAATCTTAACTATCTACCTATATCCCCAATAAAAAAAAAAGCATTAAACATCTTAATATAAAATTCCAGGGGCGGCTGGGTGGCTCAGTCATTAAGCGTCTGCCTTCGGCTCAGGTCATGATCCCAGAGTCCTGGGATCGAGCCCCGCATCGGGCTCCCTGCTTGGCGGGAAGCCTGCTTCTCCCTCTCCCACTCCCCCTGCTTGTGTTCCCTCTCTCACTGTGTCTCTCTCTGTCAATTAAATAAATAAAATCTTTAAAAAAAATAATAATAAAATAAAATAAAATTCCAGGCAGGGTGTCACTAAATGGCACCACCATAGATACTGCAATGTAGGATGTCAGAAGGCAATGTTAACCTTTATCAAGAGATATTATCAAGGGAGTTCAAGGGGAGAGTAGTTTGGGCAAAACTGGCAAGATAGGCCTTTCCCCTTAAAGTGAGTACCCGTCATAGTTCAGCCCCAAACACATATTAGTAGCTCAGTTTTTATGTTGTCCCAACCCACCCATTAGGAGAATTTGATGCATGGGAAAGAGAAGTAGACTAGCAACTAAAGATCAGTGAATCAGCTCTCTTTCAAATGAAGGTCACATAAAGCTTCATTCTAATTGTCTTAAGCAAAAGCAAATTTATTTGCTTACATCAATGAAACACCTTTAGATGGGGCACAATTCAGGGCTTAAACGATGTCCCAGGGGCGCCTGGGTGGCTCGGTTCGTTAAGCATCTGCTTTTGGCTCAGGTCATGATCCCAAGGTTCTGGGATTGAGCCCTGAGTCAGGCTCTCGGCTCCGTGGGGAGTCTGCAAAGAGGAAAATGTTACAAATGCCCACCACTCTCAGGTTTGACCCAAGTCTATTACAAGGAGAGAAATCCAGACTCCTGATGCTATGCCAAGCTCCCAAATTTAAAGAACAGAGAACTGTCAATGCTGCATGACTAAAGAGTGACTCGAAGGGATGGTGTTTCCCAGCAGGGCCAGCAGGGACATTTTTAGTAACCAATGCTGTTGGGAAGTTTAAGAGCCTTTCACATTGTAATACAGTTGGTATACATGTGCTTCCTACTTCTCAATGCTGTTGTGTTGACTAGTCCCTCAACAACCCAAAGAAATCAATCAAGGCTATTTTTCTTCTCAATCTAGCTCACCAAAAATCTGAGCTAGCCTAAGAACTAACATTCATGCATTCATTCTGGTTATTTATTGAGAGACATCACAGTATGGTGGTAAAAAACATGAATTTGGAAGCCAGAAAGCACTGATTTCAAGTTCCTATTCTATCCCTTTGGCTAGGTAACCTTAGACAGTTTATTTAATCTCTTCAAAGCCCCATTTCCCATGTTTGTGAGGATTTGCTGAAATGATAATGCTTGTAAAGTACTTAGCACAGTAGATAATATGCAAAAAGTACTCAATACACATTCTTTTTTTAAGATTTTATTTATTTATTTGAGAGAGAGAGAGCACGCGCACAAGTGGGGGGAGGGGCAGGGGAGAGGAAGAAGAAGGCTCCCTGCTGAGCAGGGAACCCAATGCAGGGCTCCATTCCAGGACCCCAAGATCATGAGCTGCGCCGAAGGCAGATGCGACTGAGCCACCCAGGCACCCCTTAATACACGTTCTTGTTAAGGGCCTACTATGTGCCAGATACTCTGCTGTTAAGATACAACAGAATATTAAAATGAGATGAGATATTAAAGACTAGATTATCTATCCCTGACTAGGAAATCTAGGACTAAGAGGAGGAAAGGACTTGCCCAAAGTCACAGGTTAGTAGAGCAGAGCTGGGGTAAGACTCACTCCCCCGACTCCATCTTTGCACAAAGCTTCAAATCTCTGTGAAGATGGTTCTAAACTGGTTAAGATAAGGAGGCATCCAAAAGATTATTGTTTCAAGCTGTGGGGATCTGGATTCCTTTTCAGCTTAGATTCTTAAACCTGCCCTGCAGCCCAGCCACCCCAGTCCCCAATTACTACCTGATGATGCATGCACTGCAACTTGCCTTTGCCAGCTCAAGCCTGGTGGCAAGGAAAGAAGGGCAGTGGCTCTCAGCCCAGCTCTGAATCGGTGTCCTGCAGCAAGTGGCTTGTGTCCAGGGCCCCTTGGAGCAGGCAAGGCAGATCATAATCACCGATTAGGTAAGAAGGCAGGTCAGGAAGGGAAAGGGCCATGTCTTTGGCACCAATTTCCAAAATGTAACAGAATAGACCTCTGCAGACAGTGGTCTACTTTGTGTCTCACAAACACCAACCAATCATCTAATCATAAGTGTACCATACTCACTCTCATCTTAGTCCCTTGGTAAGGCCCTAAGCGTTCCAACTTAGATCTAGGACCCCAGCCAACTCTTGATGCTGTCTTTCATTTGTTTTGGCTTCTGGCAAGAGGTGCTGCTAATGGGTATGAGCCACCCTGAAAGTCATATACAGGGGTTTTTAATTCCAGTCCAGATGGGCACCAGTTCTCGAGCAGGTACCATGCCAGGCATTGACACAGATGCCTTGGAGGTCAGAATGAATCCACGACCAGCATCAGACATTCATAGACAATATGGAGCCTATTGTACCCTGAGCATCCTGGATCCCATGTCTTACACCTCCCCCAAACCAAAATCAGGTTGCTGGGCAACTATGAGAGCAGAGAGAGCCTGAATTGAAACTAAATTGTTTTCAAAACTGATGGAGGTGAGAGAGGTCCAAAAAGCCTACAAAGAAATGGAGTCAAATTAATCTTCTTTCTAGAGATTGCATCTCTCTACTGTGGAGGCTTTCCTTCCCATCAGATCTTGAACTGGATTGAACCATTCATTCAATAACTTATTTACAATATCTTTGTTTACTATGAGTCAGGTCCTTTGCTAGGTATAGCATTGAATCAGTGCTCAAGGTACTGTCTACTGTCACAGAGCCCACAGACTTGCAGGAAACATGAACAGAAACACTGGAGCATACTACTGATCTAAACTCAGGGCTCAGGGAAGGCACCCTTGAAGAAGTGAGGTTTAAGCTGAGAACAGAACCATGAGTAGGAGTAAGTGGGGGAGAGAGTGAGTATCTCAGGCAAAGGGAACAGCATGAATGAAGGCCTTGAGGTGGGGCAGGATGATATAAGAATGATGATGGTGATGATGATGATGATAGCAACCATCATTTACTTAGTGTTTATTATATGCTGGTTATTTTATATGGACTGACTCATTTGATTCTTAGAACTACCACGTGAAGTGAGTGCTATTATCCCAGTTTACAGAGAATGAATTAAGAATTTGGTGTTGAGTCAAGTAAGTTATATAACTTTACCCCAGTCATATGGCCAGGAACTGGACTTTAATCTGGGGAAGACTGGCTCTGGAGCTTTCTCTCTGATGACCACCATCCAGTCATTCATTTAGTCATTCCTTCATTAGCTCATACTGAGCACCCAACTAGAAGTTAGGGCTATAAAGAAGACAAAGATAGATATCCATCTCCAAGAAGCTCATAGTCTCTCAGCGAACGCATTAGGGCCTGGAACAGGGGGCAGCTTTGAAATCTTGAAAGTACTATCTCTGAGCAGCCAGGCCCACTCCTAATATTAGCAGGGCCCAGGAGAAGGGCACAAATGGAAGCACACTGTATTAGGTTCTTAGGGCTGTCCTAACGAACTATCACAAACTTGGCTTTTAAAACAGCAAGAATCAGGGCGCCTGGGTGGCTCAGTCGGTTAAACGTCTGCCTTCAGCTCAGGTCATGATCTCAAGGTCCTGGGATCGAGCCCCACATTGGGCTCCCTGCTCAGCGGGATGTCTGCTTCTCCCTCTCCCTCTGCCCCTCCCCCCGTTTGTGCTATCTCTCCCTTTCTCTCAAATAAATAAAATCTTTAAAAAAACAAAAACAAAACAAAACAAACCAGCAAGAATCTATCTCTTCACAGTTCTGGAGCCTAGAAGTCAGAAGTCAAGTTGTCAGCTGGGCCATGCTCCCACTGAAGGCCTTAGGGGACAACCCTTCCTTGCATCTCCCAGCTTCTGGGGGTTCCCAGGTGTTCCTGAGCTTGAGGTTGCCTTTCCCTTCACATGACCTTCTCCCTTGTGACTCTATGTCTTCTCCTCTTTTGTAAGGACATTTGTCATTGGACTTGTGGCCCACATGCTGAAGCCAGGATGACCTTATCACAAGGTCCTTCACTTAATTACATCTGCAAAGACACTTTTTCCAAATAAACTCACTCTCCCAGGAAATCAGGGATTAAGACCTGGACATATCTTTTTGGGGCCATAATTCAACCCACTAAATCCACATATGTCTAAATATTTAAAAGTTATAAATTAAGCTAACAAACTGGTAAATAACTTATATTCTATCTTCTTACCTTGACATTTATACCATCATAAAAACAAAATTTAAAAATATGTACAAACCTATGGTTTCATATGACCAAAATTAAGATATCAAGGTTGATTGAATTTAATCATCATTGCTTATATATAGGTGCCCATTTGTAGGCTGATGATATTTAAGTAATTAATACATACATAATTCACAAATTATTATATAGGTTCCATGAAATTTATTTTTCTTGTCTTCAGATCAATAAAATCTTATGTTCCTATGTTCAATAGTTTCACATAATTTGTATTAAATTGGTACAGTAAGGATAATAGCACTCCCCTCACAAGTTTGTTGTGATAATGAAATGAGTCTAGTCTGCAAAAAGTAAAATGTAAATTGTATTCAAATTGTATAAAATTTGAATAAGTTTTCATTTAAAATGTAAATTGTGTATAAAATTTATAAAATTAGGGGCACCTGGGTGACATAGTTGGTTAAGTGTCCGACTCTTGTCTTCAGCTCAGATCGTGATCTCAGGGTCGTGAGATGGAGCTCCGTGTCAAGCTCTGTGCTCAGCTTAGAGTCTTCTTGGGATTCTCTCTCCCTCTCCCCCTGCCCCTGCCTCTAAAATAAATAAATCTTCAAAAAATAAAAATTAATTTCTCAAATACTTATTAATATTTCCTTGTAAAATATTCAATTTAATAGATATTCAATTTAAAAGGTAAAACATAAACTATAATTAATGAATATCAAAATTTTAAACAATTATTTAAATGAATCTTAATTTTTAATTCAACTTTTTGAAAATTTAGTTAAAACTTATTAAATGTTTTATAAAAATAAGATTATTTGTAATCTGAGCATTGAATGCCCATACAGTTGACCATGTCAGTAATCAGTGTCATAATGCACAGATGTTACATCTAGACCTATGTATATACAAATTTAGGAGTAGTCTAAATTTTTAATATTGCAAAATATTACTTATCCACTATACATAACTGTTGTGAACACCATAATAATTCTGAATACCTCCAGAACCACAAACTGGAACAAGAAAAGAAGCCAAAAAAAAAAAAAAAAAGAGGATGTGTGGAACTACTAAAAAACATATACTTTATTACTTTATTATCCAGAGCCTATTGCCTTCATGCTACCTAAAAGAAAGGATTTGACATGTTAATTTGTCTTTTCTCTTACCTAAGTGCTTCCACTGCTCCAGTTCTCCTCAGTCTTTTTCTAGTCACAACAGCCACACACCCACACACCTGAATGAGTTGACTTGTGTTTCAATGGACATAGAGCAAGAGACATGGAGGAACATTTACTTGGGGCCTGTATGGTGTTATCTATGGAAGCGAATGTTCAGGGTTGCAGGGCATGATGTGCAGGCATTAATAGCTGTATCTCAAGTGACAGAGGCCCTTGTGTGTTCTTACATAAATTTTACTGTGTGTGTATGTGCTTATGATACACACATCCCTCTAACATGCACGGGACAGGTTCCTCTCTAGCTCAGGGTAAGTTCTAGAATACAACTCCTGAAATCTAAATCCCACCTGGCCTCCCAAGCTGGAGGCTGCATCCTCTCTCCCCACCTCAGAGAGAGAAGGTCAGCCTTGAATACTCTGCCTTGAAGCTACTGTTTGGATCCCGACCCCTGACCTCTCTGCTGCTGACCACCTCCCCACCTGCCTTCCCATCACCTGCTGACCTCTCTGAGGCCACCTTTACTTTCCTCTGGAATCAGCTGACCTGTGTGTTCCTAGACTCTCCTGACACTCCATTTGCCAGGGCCTCCAGATTTCTTGCCACACATCAGCCTGTCTGTTACTGGACCTACTCTCTTTGCTGAGGCCTGTTAGCTGACAGTCCAGCTCTGGTTGTCTTTAGGAGTACCATCTGAGCTGGATCCCCAAACAACCTCTTTGCTTTCACAACCTCTGTATGGCATGGATTTCCTCCTCATGGATTAGATCAAGTTTCAGACTAGTTTTGCTAGCTAACAGCAGCCTGTCATAGAAAATTCCAGGGGCACCTGGGTGGCTCAGTCAGCTGGGTGGCTCAGTTGGCTGGGCATCTGCCTTCGGCTTAGGTCATGATCCCGGGGTCCTGGGATGGAGCCTTGCTTCGGGCTCCCTGCTCCACGGGAAGTCTGTCTTTCCCTCTCCCTCCACCCTTCCCCACCACTGGTTCTCTCTCTTCCTCTTTAAAATCTTTAAAATCTTTAAAAGAAAAAGAAGAAGAAGAAGAAACAAAATGCCAGAGGGATCCCTGTCTCCCATCCTTGACTGGGTGCAAGTTCCTTACCTTATTAAAATAAAAGTTGTGAAGTCCAGCCTGCAGACATTGAAGGGAGGGGGTATTGTTTGGCTAGCAGTTTTTAAAAGTTTGCTTCTGAATGTCTTGAAACAGGGCTTGCATCCCTCTCCCAATTTTCTTATACTCGGCCTAATTCACCCACTTACATTACCAGCCTAGTCCTGTGTGTAAACAATAAAGCATTGTTTTTAGAGCCAGATAGAAGTGGATTTGAGTCTCTTCTCTGTTTCTTACCAGCTGTGTACTCTCAGATGAGTTACACATCTTTTTAGAGCTCCGTTCTACCATCTTTCAAAGGGTGAACAAAACATACGTAGCAGGTTGTGATGGCGACCAGAAGAAAAGGTGTACAGTATAGCGTCTACACACACCAGATGCTCAGGAGTTGTTAGTTCTGCCCCCCTCATATGGGTTCCTTGGTTCTCGAGCTGCAATCTCAAATCTGTCAGGGTTTAGGGTTTCTCAGTCTGAACACTTTATCACCTGGTTCTGAATGGGGCCCTTTCCTTCCTCAGGATGAAGCAATTAAGGACTTGCGGGGATAGCCCATAGCCAGGAACCTAAGGCAACTAAATCCAATAAATGACTTCTATTATGTAGAAATCATGGGTGCTCGTAGGTACTAACTGGCTGTCTTCTCTACTTTCCTTTACAGCATTTAAGTAGTTCCTTAACACAATTTTATTTTGGAGCTTCCTAATTATATTACTCCAGGCACCTATTGTCAATGAGCTTACCAGTAGGAAAAAAAAAAAAAATGGAGAGCTTTTTATGCATTCTTATATTCCACAAGCACTTATGGGGTAACTCTGATGATCTCAGCATGGTGGAGTATGCCAAAATACACGGTGCAGTCCCTGCCCTTGAGGAACCTAAGGATCACTGGTGAGGAATGATAAATATGTGGGAAATGATTACATCAAAACCATCTGAATCAGGTGACAGGTACTTAAGGGGAATGATGTCGTGGGGGGAGCTCAATAATAGTAATATATCGGTGGTTATGTTTTAACTATTTTTATATGTAAAGAAATAAAGCAGATAGAAGCTGTGCCCTGGACCGAGGAAATAGCTATTGGCAACTGGACTGAGCCAGCGAGGAGCCTGACCCAGTTGGAGTGAAAGCCACATGCAGATGAGTGGTTTTATTTCCATAGACACATCAGGCTCTAAATGATGGCTATAATGCCCCCAAATGTTTTTCCTGCCCCTGGTCTTTCTCCTAATTGGGGAAATCCATCATACTCTAGTTTGACAAACTATCCTAAGTACTCTGTGAAAAAAAATCACTCTCTCACTCAAAAACTTTCAATGGCTCTCTACTGCCAAGCAAATCCTACCACAGCTCACTGAATCCAACTCCCCTCCTGGCCTCTGTATCCTGGAAGATCAGCTAGAGTCTCAAGGGTTGGACTGAAACATAGTTGGATAAAGGAAGGTAGCAAGCAGAGTTTGAATCCCAGTTCAGCCATTGGCTAGCTAATGTAGACCCCTAAAGAACAGAATTCAGTTTCCTTGTGCCTCAAATTCATACCTTGTAGGGTTGTTGAAGAGATTACACATCAAAATACAATTAAAAGGCTTAGAACATTGCTTAGCACATAGTAAATACTCAGTGAATGCTGCCCATTAGTAGAGCAATAAAAGTGTTGGTTAAGGAAGCAAGTGAACCCCCAACATCTCCAGCTCAGCTGATGGCCCAGTGAAGGCATCGAAGTTATACTGATCTCATCTGCGGGTAGTATAAAGTGAAGAGGGATAGCAAATATTTTGGATAACGGCCTCATATCCCAAAACGATGCTAACAAGCAACTGAAATGGACAGATAAAACAAAGTATACGGAATAGATGGAAACTCAGTTCAGTTTTCAGCATGCTGATACACCAGCTCTGTGGAAGAAGAAAAAAAAAAAGCTCTGCTTTATAGCTTTTGCTGATTTCCATGGTATGAATATTCCTACCACAGCCAATGCCAAGCCACCGAAGTGGTGTCGCTGAACTCAAAACTGTGAAGAGATACTCACACTGGCTCTTGTGACCAGTATGAGCTGGTTCCAGTATACCACTGAAAACAAAAATGTCTAAACCAGAATTAAAAAAAAAAAAACTTTGAGAAGTGATGTGGCACAGTTCCCCACCCTAAAGTATTTCCACTGACTGACTGACTGAATTCAATGCGTGAGTGAAGCCAGGCAGCGAAATAAATGCCTTAAGAGCGTGTAGTCAGACAGTCATGGATTCGAATCCCACCTGCCCTGCTTGCTAGTTGCATGATCCGTGACAAGTCACTAAACCTCTTTAATTCTAGTTTCCTCATCTATGAGATGGTAATAATTATGTCTACTTCATAAATTTACTCATAGAGTTACACGAGAAATGTCCTGTGAAGAAAGAGCTTTGCAATGAGAAAAAGGTCAAGCAATGAAAAAGGGAAAATGGGCAAAATGTGTGTGTAAAGGAGCTTTATCTGCATAACACATCACCCAATATTTACTGATTTCAAACAATAGCAGCCCTCTACTTGGCTACAGTTGGCAGTCCAGGCGGAGCTCAAAAGGAATGACTCTCTTCTTCATCAGGGGGTTAGCTGGGCTCGCCCTTGTTTGCAGTCAGCTGATGATCTGTGGCCTCATGTTTGGCATTTGGCAGGACTAACGGAAGTTCCTGGGCTACAAGTCTGTCATCATCTGGCCGGCTAGCCTGGGCTCCTCCACATGGCAGTAGTTGTAGAGTTCCCAAGAGCAGCGAGAAAAAGCAAGCACCACTCTCGGGTCTTTCCAAGCCTCATGTTTTCTCATGTCATTGGCCAAAGCAAGTCACATGTCTCAGCCCACAGTCAGTATGAGGAGAACTACCCAGGGATGTGGATTCGGAGACGGAAATTATTGTGGTTACTTTTTACAGTCTGCCACAATGTAAGAAGAGGCAATTGATAAAAGAGAAAATCTGAATGGCAAATAAATGCACGAGTTGTCCAACCTCACTAGTAATGAGAAAAATGCAAATTAAAATGAGATATCATTTCATATTTATCAGGTTGATCATTTTTAAAAGTCTGATAAAACTCAGGGATGGTATGAAAATGGAGAAATGAGCAATGCCCTACACAGCTGCTGGGGAGTGGACATATCATGACACTCAGAGAACACAGCAATCAAAATGAATAGATTCAGTTTCTCAGAATCAATATTGAACACCTCCTTCTGAGTTATGGAATCATCAGACAATAAGATTTGATACATTATATATGGGCACTTTACTTTTATAGATATACATATGTAATAAAACATAAAACATGGATAGGAAAGATACACACCAATTTCACAATATTATTTATCTCTTGAGATAAAGAGATGAAGAGCAAAGAATGAAAAATAAAGGAGGCTTTGAATTTATTTGTACATTTTATTTCTCAAAAAAAGTGCAATAACTGTGACAAAACAGATATTTGTTGTATTCGAGAGATACAGGTCCATGAGCATTTATGTTTGATATATTCAAAATACTGTACCTTTGAAATATTCCATAATGAAAGCAACATTTAAAGAAAGACATCTGACAGTTCCTTTAAACAAAGGAGAAAAGGTTGGGGAACAAGAGGACTAAGTTATATAACTGATTAACTGCCTAAAAAATGTAATTTTTGTGGGAAGGGACCACCAAATGTGAGGCAACCTGATTGGGTGGAAGCAGTGGCCAGGCAGTGAAAGAATTCACCCAAGGCAGAACAAAGGAGATAGAAGTTTATCGAATATGCCGCAAGGGAGCAGCAGGCAGGACAGTAAAGGAGAGACTGTCTGCCAGGAGGCGGTGGTGAGGGCTATAGGTATAGGGTGGAGTAAGGAAGTATGGGAATTTGTGGAATTTTTCTTTTTGGTACTTGTGTCCATGTGTAAGTAACCCCTTGGTCAGCTTATGGATATTTTGAGGTGGGTCACCTAATGGGCCTGTTTGCATTCAGCCTGGGGGTGGGGGGAATCACTGTGGGCCCTTCTGGCTTGCTCAGGTTCCATTGTTCAAGTTGGTTGCCTAAGAGTAGTCTCCTGTAATTTCAGGTCACATTCACCAAAGTATGGAACGCAGAAAGAATGTGTCTACAATCTTGCTGTACTCTGCAGTGATCAGACTACACTTGAGCACACTCTGGAAAGGACACACACCGATGTGAGTGTGACCGCTTGTTCACTCAGCCACCCCACATTAGCACCTACCTGGCTGTCCCAGAGGACTTCACAGAGGACAGAAAACCAGAGGCCCAGGGTGCCTGGGTGGCTCAGTCATTAAGCGTCTGCCTTCGGCTCAGGTCATGATCCCAGGGTCCTGGGATCGAGCCCCACATTGGGCTCCCTGCTCCGTGGGAAGCCTGCTTCTCCCTCTCCCACTCCCCCTGCTTGGGTTCCTGCTCTCGCTACCTCTCTCTCTGTCAAATAAATAAATAAAATCCTTAAAAAAAGAAAGAAAAGAAAAGAAAACCAGAGGCCCTACTCTCAGAGGCTTAGCTTCCATCCCATTCAATGCACACAGCAACCATAAGAGCACAGAGGATAAGGCGGGGGCAGGGTGAGGCCAGAGAGTTGACTGCATGGTGGTTGATGAAAAACTACGCCCAAACCAAGTTGTGTAGGGAATGCTGTCAAGGCTGCCATCCACCTCCCTCTCCCACGCTGGCTTTGAATCCATAGGGAACCCTGAAGCTTTTGATGGAACAGCTCCAGGCACCTTCTTGCACAGACACACTCAGCATAGACAAGGACAAACGGGTCTGTGTGTCCAGAGTTCTCACCAGAGCCTTCGCCAAAACCCAACCTTAGCACACGCATGAGAACTTCTCCCCCAAGTGGAGCGGAGGATGAGAGCCCTCTGCTCCACCCATCAGCCCCTCAGAGGCTTTATCCCCTCAAGGCTGAACTGCAAAAAGAGTTATTTTTGCTGTACTGTCTTTTTATTTCTTTTCAACCTCTTATTTCCTATTCTGTAATTATTGCCAAGAAATATTCACAGAAAACATGCTGGATTTCTGACAGTCTGTCATGTGGGAGAGAGATGAGCTCTTCCTGTGTGCTGCCCAGAGACAGTAGTCTGACTGGGGAAGGCACAGGGAGAGGGGTTTCTGGCCACTGGAAGGGGGAGCTGTCCGACTGCTGGATCCGGAGCCATGGCCGGCTGCCTCCCCTGAGCTTCACCTAGAGGCTACACAAGGACATTGAAAAGCAAATGGTTGGCCTTACAAATTGTACAAACTGTCTTCAGTTTTTTGCGATCCCAGAATAATCATTGTAAATTATTTAAAAATTAGAGAAATGTTTAAGAAGACAGTATAGCCTCATCATTTCATCTTTTAGAGAAAAACACTAACATTTGGATATGTATCCTTTTGAATTTTTTTGATGGATATACAAACTTTTAGATATGAAAAGGGAATCGTGCTCTATGTAGATTGAATCACAATTTGCCCCCGCCCCATTAGGTTGTATCCTGGAAGACTCTCCCGTTTTGGGATGTGCAAGACTGGCTCATTCTCTTCATGAGTTGCATTATTCCTGCACTCACAAATACCCATTGAGTGCAAACACCCACCTAAGGTCAAGCACTGCTCTAGGCACTCGTGAACACAACAGTAGACAGAACAAAGGTTTTGTCCTCATGACACTTCTCTGTATCCTAGCAGAGAGAAAAAAATATACAAACAAACCAATAAAATGTAAGATGTCCAAAAGACACATGCCATGAGGAAAAACAACTCAGGTTAAGGGAACACCATACAACAAAGGACGTTGCTGGTTTAGACTGCATAGTCATGGAAGACTTTTCTGAGGGGTTCTGTATCAGTTATCTATGGCTGTGTAACACATTATTCTAAAACTTCGCGGTTTTAGCCACAATATTTATTAACTCAGGGTTTCAACAGGACAGGCGTCCAGAAGCAGCTGAGCGGCATCCTCTGCCTCCGGGTCTCTTACAGGCTGTAGTCAAGGTGTGAGCCAGGGCTTCAGTCACCTGAGGACTCAAACAGGGAAGGATCTGCTTCCAAACTCACATGGTTGTTGGCAAGAATTAGTGTCCCACAGGCCGTCCTCTAAGGCCTCAGTTCCTCACGGGCTGCTTGTTGGACTTTCTCTGAGTTCCTTGTCACAGGGGCCTCTCCGCAGGGCGGCTCACAAATTGGCAGCTGGCTTCATCACAGTGAGCAAGAGAGAAGAGCCAGAGAGGGAGAGACAGAGTCAGCAAGATGGAAATCACAGTGTTTTATAATCAATCCAGAAGGGGCATCCCTCATTTTTGTTATGTTCTATTCCTTAATAGCAAGTCAAGAGGTCCAGCGCACACTCCGAGCGAAGGGATCACACAGGGTGCAAACACCAGGAGGAGGGGTCATTGGAGCCGTATTGGATTTTGCCTACTAAGGGGTGATATTTGGACAGAGACACAAATGAAGTGAGGGAGGGAGTCATGTGAATATCTGAGGAAAGAACCTTCCAAGAAGAACAAGAACAAAAGCAAAGTTCCCGAAGATGGCATGGCCTTGATCTGCATGAGGAGCAGGGAGGAGCCCCCCTGTGGCTGGAGCAGTGGAGGGAAAGAGTGGCAGTGAGTGAGGTTGATGAGGGAAGTAGAGACGAGATCATGGCAGCCCTTGCAGGCCTGGGGAGGACTTGGGTTTTAGTTCCCAGTGATAAGCAGCAGTTTCCCTAGTTTGCATTATTTATTTACCTAACTCTTCACTGACGAAGATCAATTATAATTTGCTGTTTCTGAAAATGCCACACCCTTATATGCATGTGTACATGCGTTTGTGCTGGTATTTATATAGTATATATACTTGTAGGGATGTATGTGTGTGCATAGCTTCAGGGGATTTTTCTGGATCAAAAGGTATGTGCACTTAAAAATGTAGTTACACACATATAGCCAAATTGCACTTAAAATGGCTTTCCCCATTGTCTTTCCCATCAATATTGTGCGAAAGGAGAACCCTGGCCAACACTAAGTAGTATTAAGCTTTTGAATCTTTGTTAATCAAATGTGGAAAATGTGGCATTTCAATGTGATTTGCCTTTGCCTTTCCTCTCTAAAGAGGATGAACAGTTTTGCATCTATAAGGAGGATGAACCTTTTTGCATCTTTCTGTTTCTTCCTCTGTAGGGCCTGTTGAGGTCTAAAGATCCTCTTCTCTGATAGGCCCCCATGGAAGCTGGCCCTGTGGGACCCCAGGGAGCAACTGTAAGGAGTGCCGGAGGGCTGGGTAGTGCTCAAAGACCCTCCACAGGGCACCAGATGGAGTAATGGTTGGGAAAGTATCCACTAAACTCCAATCCAGCTCCAGCTCCTAGAACTCTCTGACCTTGGGTCAAGTACAGAGACAGAACGGGCTTCCATTTCTTGACCTAAACTGAAGTCAGAAATAACAGTTGCCCCTTCAGTAGGTTGGCATGAGAATTAAAGAGATAGTTCAAGAAAGCTACTAAGTATAGCACCAGGCACTTAGTAGGTGGTCAGTACGTGTGAACTGTTGCAATCAGCCTATGCTGCTGAGCTGGCCACGGAGTTCTTGTAAGGCAGCCATAGCACTATTCCCGGAAGCACCTCATACCGTGGCTTGCACAATGCAGCATTTGATAATTATTTGTATAATTATTTGTGTATGTGTCAAATAAAGGAATTCACACCTGAATGAATGAGTGAATGAATCGCATGTGTAGTCTTAATATGAAGGGACTTAACTGCCAACTGTTATCTCACGTACAACTGGGAATCCTTGAAGGATTTCTTGAAGATTAAATAACATAAAGCAATGTTTTAAGAAGGAATTTAAGGAATAAGTAAATTTGCAAATAAGATTTTTCTTTTTTAAAACCTGAAGTTTCCCCCAATCCCCACGAAGGCAAGAGGCCAATACACATTGGAAGCTTGTTTTCAGCTGTCTACTCATGCATGGGCTCAGTGGCCCGCCCCCCTTATCTCTAGCTCATCCTGACCCCCCCTCACCGCCCCCACCGTCGACCACTACTGGGCAGAGCCCCCTCTAAAAATGAACACACAAATGTGCTTACCTTTTTTTTTTTTTTTTTTTGCCTCTGGCACTCTTTCCAGCATGTACAGTGGTTTAAAACAGGCAGACAACCACAGCCCTCAGGCCACAATCAGCTTGTAGATATGTTTTGCTCCACAAACACAGTATTTTCTAAAAATTGAATTAAAACTCAAGACGCTTAAATTAAAAAAAAAAATACATATGTCTGGTTCCTCTTGCAAAAACTGAGATCTGACCACAGGGGCTCACACTCCCATATGGAAATGTCTGTCTGGAATCACGTAGCAGCAGTCCCCTTTATATGGGTATGTGCCTGATTCCCACGTCTCCACCATCTCCACCAGCTTGTCTCATCGTTTATGTTGCATGGATGCTGAGCTGCATGAGCTTTCAACACTGTGTCAAAACCATCATCCCAAGTAATATTGGTCTTGTCCTTCACTAATGAGTATTTAAGCCCCACAGAGCCCCTCAAAGGCACAGAGCAACAATTCCTTAATCCCTGATATGGTTTTTGAGAAAGAGGCCCTTATTCTCAAATACATCTGGGCATTGTCTACAATTCTAACCTCTGGATACTGAGTTCTTGTTTGACCACGACTTTTTATAAGAAGCACCTCCACAAACATGCTATGGAAGACATTTTGGGGAACACCGCCTGGGAAGGGTCAGAGACCTTCCAGACCTAGAGAAAACCCTGTATTCATAGAAGGAATCTCTGCAGAATAGGAGCAGCACTGCCCACTCCCAGTCCCTATCCAGAGAGATGACATGTTGCTGAAACAAGCCATCCACCGGATAGGTCAACAGCAGATGGAACTTGGGAAGAGGAAGACCCATTGCCCGCAGTCTGGATCCTGGAAAAACGCTCTGAGATGGAGATGTGTGTGCAAGAGGTTTGTCAGAGTGTGCAGTAGGTAACAGAGAGGCCTTGGGTGATCCTGCAGGGGGCTCAGGAGCTGCAGACTCCTTCAGAGTTGTCCTTCATATTGAGACAAGGAGGCCAGGCATTTTGTTACTTTCTGTATCAGTCATGGAAGGAGAGAGAATAACCTTGAGGCGGGGCAGCTCTCTCCAGCCAAAGTCAATTCTCAGAGAAGGATGTACCTGTGAGCCACCAGCTGCCCACACTCACAGCATGAGCAGATACATGGCAGTCCTGAAAGGGGGATCTTACTGGAACTCACAGACCCACTGCACCTACCTTTCTTCTTGAGGGTTAAATGGCACCACCTTCCTTCCCACCAGTGTTAGCAGTGACCACCACAGGAGAATCAGAGGGCAGGACTTGGAGGCAGAGCTCTATCATCTTGCTTCCAACTTTTGGCACTGGTAAATAAGGTGATTTTCTGAAACACAGTTCTATTTACATTTACTACAATACTCAAAATCCTCAATGGCTCCCCATTTCCTTCTGAAGAAGTACAGAATCCTTAACCTGGAATTCTACCCTCCACCAACTATCCCAGGCTACCTTTCCAGTTTCTCCCCAACTATTCTCCTGCAAAGCCCCACGCAGTCTCCACAGTTCACCTCCTTCATGTCTTTGCCCTTGGTTATTCCCTCTGCCCGGAAAAACCTTATCTCCTATGTCCATATATCTAAATCTTATCCAACTTTTTTTAGTCTGGTTCGAATGCTTCCCCAGTTCCATCTAACTGGAAGCAATTTCTGTCTGATCTTATAATAACATTTTTATCATCAATTATATACAGTTTATCTCATATACTAAACCATATACTCCTCAAGGGCAAGATTTTGGTTTCATTAGTGCCTTGTGCATAGTAAATATTTACTGAATGTTGGTTGGATGGATGGATGGATGGATGGACAGATGGATGGATGGGTGAAACAGGAGTGTAGATGGGAGAATGACAAGAACTGTATAGATGTCTTGCTGTTGAAGTGATGCGGAGTCTTGTCTTCACTCTCTTCCTGGGGTCTCTGCATCCTACTTAGTTTGTCAACAAGAGGCAGACTGGTCCAAAAAGAACCAAAGATGTATTTTCTGTACCAAAATATGAAAATTACCTCCTCAGTACTGAAGGCATAGAGGAATCACTGATTCCCCTTTTTAAACGTAGTACGACATTTTCTCATAAAAAGGGAATACAGGTTTCCCGTGCTATCCTAAAGTAGAGCACTCCTATGAAACCTCTAGTAAACCAAAATGGCATACATAGAGTGAAGAAGTCATTACCATTAATTTATATGGAAAAATTGTTGAGCATTTCCAGACCCAAAAAATAACCTTTCTTAGGTTTTCCTGATACTTAAGACACATCTTGTTCACAGTTGCACAAAATAAATGGAGCTAAAGCACAGATGCTCACAGACACAGTTCAAAGCTGTGGCGGCTCGATGCTGAGGCACTGATATAGTCCCCAACATCTACCTTCGGCTCAGGTCATGATCCCAGTGTCCTGGGATCGAGCCCCGTGTTGGGCTCCCTGCTTAGAGGGGAGCCTGCTTCTCCCTCTCTCTCTGCCCCTCCTCCCTGCTTGTGCTCTCTCTCTTAAATAAATAAAATAGTAAAAAAAAAAAAAACGAAGTGGAATAACCTGGACTTTTGAAAAGTGGGGGGATCCCTGTAGCACATAAATCCCACTCGAGTGTCCCACAAAACTGCCCCCGAGCCAACTGTTGCATTTCAGGTAGCACCACTCAGAAGATCTCTTGAACCTCGGATAGCTGTTAACAAAACAATATGCTGATCAGTTCCCAATAATTCCCAGGGAATTATTCTTAATGCCTAATCGAAATTATTTCTACAAAGTGTAATCCCTGTCTCCTTTCTCCCATTCTCATCTCTTTAATAGCCTTTGGAAGAAGGGCAAGTCCTGATTTTTAAAGGAGTAAGATTGTCCCTATTAAACACTTGGAGAATAGACTGTGCAATAGAGGGAATGTGAACTCCAAGATGGGGAGCATATTCATTTCCTGGGACCAACTTAGACTCACTAAAACTAAGGCCACATGAGATACGCTTGTTGTTGGGATGACCACAAGGAAGAATCAAAGGGATGCAGTAGATACAGTGCCTATCGATTTTAACGATGTCTTTGATGGAGTTTCCTATAATATCATTGTGAACAAATTACAGAGATATGGACCTCATGATAATACCATTCAGTGGATTTATAACTGGTTGAATAAATTCGGAGATGATGATTAACGTGTGATGTGATCCTACAGTATACTCTGAATGATTTGATGAAGAATTTTGACCTCTGTCTTAGTCAATCCAAAACTTTTATCAACTATTATTAAATTTTTGGCCTCTAGAGCCAATCTATCCCATCTACACAGCTTAAGGCTGAGAGGAAAAGCTGAGGAAGGGAATCACAGAAGCCAAAAGCAGTCTGGAGAGATGGACATACCAGTTCAAACCTGACAAGATAAGGGGCACTGGATGGCTCAGTCGGTTAAGCTTCTGACTCTTGATTTTGGTTCAGGTCATGATCTCAGGGTTGCGAAGTCGGGATCCACAATGGGTGTGGAGCCTACTTAAGATTCTCTGTCTCTGCCCCTCCCCGCTCCCTTCCCTACCCCTACACTATCCCGTTTGCAAGGGCATGAACAAGCTCTCTCTCTATCTCTCTCTCTCTCAAAAAAAGAAAAATTTCATGGATATTTTTAAAACCTTGGGGTTCTATTCAAGGGTTCAAGTGCACAAGTAGAGGATGAGGAGACATACCTTGGAATAGCTCATAAGAACAAGGCCTTGGGTCTGAGTTTGCATGTAGGCTCAGATTCACACAGTAGTGCGGGGGCTCTGGCCAAGGAAACTGCTAGGAACGTAGAGTGCAGTTTTGGTGGGAACTGGCTCTGGTCTGCTTCTCCCAGTGGTCCTGAAGATCTGTGCTTAAGAGGGTCCCTGACCAATTGGAAAAGTGCCACAGGGAGGTGAAGAACAGGGGAAAGATGTTGGACACAATGTTAATTAAATCACAAATGAAGGGCACCTGGGTGGCTCAGTTGGTTAAGCGACTGCCTTCGGCTCAGGTCATGATCCTGGAGTCCCTGGATCAAGTCCCGCATCGGGCTCCCTGCTCGGCAGGGAGTCTGCTTCTCCCTCTGACCCTCCCCCCTCTCATGTGCTCTCTCTCATTCTCTCTCTCTCAAATAATAAATAAATAAAGTCTTTAAAAATAAATAAATAAATAAATAAATCACAAATGAAGGTGCTGGAACTGTTTAGCCTGATTATCTTTGTCTTTAAACATCTGAAAGACTCTCACTTGGGATAGTGGGTATTCTCATTATTCGAATCCTGGAGGCAGTGCTGGAGCTAGTGGGTAAAAGCTAAAAGGAAGCAGATTTTTGTCCAACTTTAGGAGGAGGACCCTAAGAATTGCTATTTTCCAGCTAAGGCTGGAGGAGGCACAGAACCAAGTCTGAAACAGGCCCACAATCAAGAGAAGCTGTAATGTGGGTGGGCTGGCAGGACATGAGTGCTCTGAGCTGACACAATGAGAACATAGGCAGTTAGCCTGGGAGTAGGCCATCAGCAAGGTGGCAGTGGGTTGACCAGCTCTCTCCTGCATCAAGAGCTCTTTACAGTTAGTCCACCCTTCCTTGCACCTTCTGGCCCCTGACTGGTGCCCTAGTGTTAATAAATCCTTCAAGTCAAGCTTAAAGGTTCAGGCTGAATGGTTTTGGTATCTTCAGTTTGTCTCAGGGGTCTTCTTCCTCTTCCTCTTCCCCCACCTTCTTCTTCTCCTTCTCCTTCTTCTTCTTCTTGTGCCCATCTTGGTTTTTTATCATTTTTTTTCTTAACCAAAGTTTTTGGCTTCTCTCTGGCCCTCTCCAGTCCCTCCCCAGTCCTGCATGTCCCTTTCAGCTAGGAGGCTCCCCACTGAGCACAGTATTTTACTGATGGCTAGAAAATTAGGGATGCTAATGATGGTGGGATGGGTGGCCAAGAGGGTTCATCAAATCTCCTCCCTGAAGCTATCTCCAAACAAGAGTCTCCTTTGTAAGGATTTATCAGAAGGGGGCAACTAAGTGAACCAGATGACATCTGAGAGGGGAGGGGAATCCCCACTCTGTGAATGTCATTGTCTTGGGGCTTTTGATACACATTATCACATGCAATCCTCACAATACTCCCCTGGTTAGGTCAATTTGTCCCTTGGAAATGGAAGGAAACTGAGGCTCACGGGGTTAAGTACCCCGCTCAAGGCGACATGGCTGGCAAGTTGCAGAGTCAGGATTTAAATTCAGGTCTGCACAGCTACAGCCCGTTCCCTCCCCGCTACAGGTCTTTTCTGATTTGAGAAATCAGAATCCAGCAGGCTTCATCCTACATCCATTTTGAAATTAGTTGTAGAATTTCATTCTTCCAAGAGGTCTGCTTTGCAGTAACACTCAGGGAAAAATGTCACTCCACGGGGCATCGATTAGCAATATTAAAATGTCTTTAGAAAAGACAGAAAGGAGCAATGCAGGGCACTGGCCCTGAAATTAAATTCAGGATGCTAACGCTACTATTACAGATCCAGGGCTGGAAGAGAATGGAGGCTGATTGGTACAGGTTCCTACAAAACCATCCCCACTCCCTGTTTTCCAGTGTATCTGAGCAGCTTCCTCCCAGCTGAGGCACTTGTCTCTGCAGTGATACACCAAAGAGTTTTTTTCTTCACTTTTGCCCAAATTCTGACATTTATAAGAGTCATAGATATACCACAATACAGGCTTCCATTTGGTATTATCAATTTTCCCTAAAGAAATGCTGCATTAAATTATAATAGTAACCACTACAGCATAATGTTGGCTGAGAGTAAGGGCTCTGGAGCCCGGGCTACTCCATCACCCACCAACCCAGGTTCCATCACCACTCCCTAACCACTAACTTCCGTGGGCCTCAGCTTCCTTCTTTGGAGTGTCTTGAGAATTGGATTAGTTAATACATGTAATATAGACTAAGTGATATATTGTGGTTTGGTTTGGTTTTTTAAGGAGAAGGGAAAACATGGTCTATGGGCAGCATGCTCCCAACCCAAATGTGGGAATAACAGCCAACACTCTCAAAGGATGGCTCTGAACTCAGACTCTACATCCCCTCCATCATTCAGAACATCTCTACAACTTGCCACACCCGAGTCACCCACAATTACTGAAATTCTCAACCAATGAGAGCTGAGTTGGGTGATAAAGTGTGAGAAGAAGAACCCAGCAATTCATTTTCTGGACATTGTCATTTCTTAGTTTAACAAAGTCAGTATTGACATTAGCTGACTGTGTTCACTTCTATTTAGCAGTTCCATTTAGGGGGACCCCTTGATTGGGGTAGCCTGAGAAAGGAACAGAGAATTTTTCCAACAAACTAGAGGTATCCTACATTTCATTCATTAACTGATTGACTCATTTATTTGAAGAATAATTTCCTGAGAAAACTTTCATGCTCAGCACTCAGCTGGGTTCTAGAGATTCAGTGGCAAGACAAGAAGACATGCTCCTTGCCCTATGGTGCCTCTAGATACATGACAAACAAGTAAACAAGTACATCATAAAGAATGTCAGGAGGGAAATAGGAAGGGCTTATGACAGAGAATAACAGGGGGAGGGCTGATACTTAGACAAAGTGTTCAGAGAAAGCCTCTCTGAGGAGAAAATGGATAAGGTAAGACCTAAAAAATTAGAAGAAGACCGGTATGGCTGGACTATAGCAGACATGGAGGGAAGTGAGGGCAGCTAAAGTTGGAGACATAAGCAAGGGACAAGCCAATTAAAGTCTTATAGGCCCAGGTAAGGAGTTTGAATTTTATTTTAGGGGTGAATGGAAACCATCTGATAGCTAATATATATTCTATAGATTGTCTGCCTGCTATGTGAGGAAGGGCTTATAGCAGGGCAGGAGTAGAAGCAGAGAGACCAGTGAGGGCCACCACAGTTGTCTTGGGAGTAAAGATGGTGGCTCAGACTGGGGCAAAGGCATTGGTGTGGAGAAAATTACCTGCAGTGTAGCAGTTAGTTTGAGAATAATTGGGGTGGGTAGTCAATACAACATGTGAAGAATTTAACATTCTTTTGTTCATCAAGACAATCAAACTGTTTATTGCCACAGACCAGGACAGTGAAAAAATATTAAATATACCAGCTAACATTTATGTGTTAGATGCTTTACAGATACTGTCTCATGAATGCTTATAACAGCCCCTTAAGGTAGACATTATTATTATCCCCATATTATAAATGAGCAAAATGAGTCATAATCAGATTAAGCAACTTGCTCAAGGATAATATTGTTAGTGAGTTAGTGGAGCTGGGTTTCAAACCCAAGGCTGTCTGGTTCCGAAACTCAAGGCATAAGGCACTGACAGACTGCTCTAGGGAGATTTTCTATTCTGTACATGTTTGGCATGCTACATAAAATGTCTCCACACTCCCTGTGCATGATCTAGCTCCTTACACTCTGGCCAGTAAAACCCGGGAACATTTATTGAGCCTCTATTATATGCCAGACTTTTACATTTATTGTACCCACTTTGCAGACTGGAAAACTAAAGCACAAGGAGATTATGTAATTTACCCAAAGTCACAAATGTAGTCATCTTTAAACCCAGGCTACCTGATGCGTTTGGCCACTGCCTCTTCCCAAGGAGTTTGTTCCTGGAGAGAGGATCTGAACCTACATGGAAGGCCACCTGAATGGTAGGAGGGTCCCAAGGGCTGCTGCTTCACCAAACCAGGCCCTACCTCGGGGTCAAGTGATGGCAAACACATTGAGATTGGCAGGTTATTCCAGCCACAGGTAACGTCAGTAGGCCACAAGCCCATGGAGGACCAAGCCAAGCACAGAGATGTGCACAAGACTAATATCCTGAGTAAATCCTGTTTCCTTCGGGTTCTCCTTTGTCACCTCTTTGGAGAGGCTGTCCCTGATGACCCTAGCTAAAGCGGCACCCCCTCCCTTGTGCCACCTGCTATCCCATCAGTCTTTAGCATTTGTAACTCTTGGTTAGTATCATTTATCATTTATATGTTTGTATCCCCTTTGCTTAGAATATGGGGCACATAGTAGGCATTCAATAAATATTTGATGAATGAATGATTGAATAAATTAGTTAGTTAATTATACTTTAGTTTGCATTTGCACCTGAGGAAAACTATAAGCTTTTGGCAAATACACAGGTTTCTCTTGAGCTTAAGCATCTGGACAATAGAAGGGCTAAGAGGCAAACTGACAAGATGGCATGGGAAAACAACAATAGGATTAAGGCAAGTGGGCCAGACCTAGCCACTTTTTAAAAGTCCCTGTGTTGGCATGGTGGCCTTCTTCTAGTCCCATGGGAGGTGCCACGATGCACTGCAGAGCAATTAAGTAAGCAACCAGAAGCTTGAGCTAGAAGTTCCCACTTAGTCAGAAGCTGCAAGGGAAAGGAAAGGGGCAGTGGTGGGAGGACTCCCTGGAAGAGGGCAATAGGGAGGAAGTGCAGTCCAGGGAGCACCCAGGGTGGGGCGGGGTGGGGGAGGGCCCATGGTCCTCACCTCCTGGTTCATTATTCCCATCAGCAGTAGTGGGGGCTCCCAAAGGCCCAAGCTCTCCTCCGCCTTCCGGTGTGGGCAGCAGCAGGAGGAACGTCATGTGTGCCTAGTTCCTTTCGGAAATCTGTGCCCCACTGAGAATCATTCCATTTCGATTTGAAATTCAAAAAAATAATAATAAAAGTTAAACACAACAGAGGTTCTCTGATGCAGATGAGAGTCATCCATTGCTCATTTTTGTCTTCCTAGAAAGAACAAAAACCAAACATGATCTTTCCCTGTTTTGGGGAACATTTTTGTAGGCTGGCTTTGCTCGCTCTCTTTTGAATACCTTGAGCAGAATACCCCTCATGTTGTTAATGACTTCAAAGATACCGGGTCCACTGTGCGGCAAGTGATAAAAATGTACACAGCATGTGTTGGATAAATTAATAAACTCTCCAGAGCCTCCAAGTCCTCGGGCCCAGCAGCACCGTAATGAAATGTTATTCTGAAGTGGAGGAGGTAGGAAGGAGAAAAAGGGGAGCAGTATTTAATATATGCAAATTATCTAGTATGCAAATTGCCACTAAGTTAAAAATAACGGACTGCGAAAGGAGCCCATTTTTTAAGCAGCTTGTTTATTCATTAGCCTAATTCCCATTATCAATCCTTCTGTTTTCTTCTTTATTAAGTACTCACATTTGGGGAAGTTTGCTTCCTACGAATTGTTTTGCTCCAAAACCCATAACAATGGTTAGAACAATCACCATACATTAGCTTTTCTCCATCTCATTCTTGATTTTGCCCCTATCCTGAAATTCTCTTTCTTTCTTGCTGTCCCTTTCCTTTTGCCTTTCCTCCCTTAACTCCTGTCATCCTCACTGGCCTTGTTTCTCTGGCACCTTCTGTCTCTCCGATGCATGAGGCTCCAGGCAAGCAGGCAGTGTGGGGCAGGGGCACAGGAAGCCTCCTGTCTCAAAAAGGCTGACACCAGGGACCCCTTCTCCCAACCACTGGCCCCACGGGCTGGAATCGCAGATACAAAAGGCACCAGAAGCTGGCTCCCCATTACCTTGGGGCGTGGACGACCATCTGCCCCAGGCAGTAGCATCAGACCAGCCAGAACAATGCACATCCCGATTCGGGTCTGTATATGGCCTCCACTGCCTCAAGACAGACCTTACACAATGTTAAGACAAATTGGCAGCCAAAATCCTCCTCTTTTGTCTCAAGAAGCCTCCACCTTGTTATGTGCAAGCTCTGGTGCCCCCTAGAGGCTGAGAGCGGTACAGCGCGCTGGGCTGGTCGTAGGGAAGGCAGAGCAGGAGGAAGGCGCAGGGAGGGTTCTCCCACACAAAGCCCCTGGCCGAGGGGTCTGGAGGGCATATCCAGAAAGCGTGGGCACCCATGAGCAGCTGGGGCGGGGGCCGAAGGTAGAGGCTTTGCTGATGGTGCGCATGAGCTTGCGGGGCTGTTTTTTTGTGTTCACTGTTGTCATTTTTCACGCGGTTTTAATCACATAGTTATTACAAAGCATCAAGATCATTTTTACCATGCGCTTCCCTGTACAGGGTGCTTGGCTGTGGCTGGCAGAGCTGTTTGTGCAGACGTGCCCCGTGGAGTGTGCAGTCTGAGACACACAAGCACGCACCCTGAGGCTCAGAGTCTCTCTGTGCCCTGGAGAAGCTGTGGTTGAGGCCCAGGGTACAGAATCTCAAGGCCGGCCCTGCCGGGAGCCTTTACTCCATGTCAGGCTGTGCTGCCAATGTGAACACATATTCCCGGAGCAAAAAACACTAATTCCCACTCTTTCCGGAGCCCCCACTTGCTAGTGCTTAGAATTCTCCTGGGAGACCCAGAGCAGGAACATTTTTCAGATCTCAGCTCGGGGCCAGAGTTTTGTCATCCCCTTGCTGAAGCACCTATTACTCTAGGGCAGTGATGTCAAATGTGAAAGGTCACACCCAGGTGGCCACTTGGCATCATCCAGAGACCAGGGACAGCTGGAGAATGAATTTGCATCAGCTCCTGAACCTCCAGCCCGCACTGCAATCTCCCATTGCTCTTAAGGACTACAAATGGTGTCAAAAGGCTAAAGACCTCAAAGAGGCAGGCAACATCAGAAACAGTCACTGACACTGAGCTTGAGATGGAGCCAGAAAAATAAATCATTATCATTTAAGCCCTGCACATTTTTATACATACTGTCTTTGCAATATTTCCATAGAATGAGCAAATAAATCACCCCGCTCTTGACATTTTTAATAACTTTAAGAATGTGGTTAGGGTAATACTTAACTTTATTGACATATTGTATGGTTCATCCATCTCATCAAACCTCAATGAAACTTCAATGAATATTAACCGAGGACCCATAATGTACTAGGCACTGCCTGGAGAATCCCCCAAGCAGTCCCTGTCCCCCTCCAGGAGCTCTAACTCATCGGCTTGACTCCTGTCTGTGGGAATCAATAGCCCACGGGGCAAGACTAGATGGAATCTCGTTCAGATTCTAGCTGGAGGATCCAGCTCCCTGGGTTTGGACGCTGGATGCTTGAGAGTGTTCTCAGGGTCAGGAGCCTCCCTGGTTCTTTAGAGACAGACCTGATGAATGGAAAGAAGAGAGGACAGAATGCCACTGAGTAGCCAAACCCCAAAGACAGTAGATGCAGCCCCAATACTTCATTCTGGGACATGATCCTGCCTGGTCCCTGATTTCCTGGAACACGACTCAGAGGCCCAGAGTAGGACCTTAAACTCACCAGTCACACAGCTCTTTCATAGCAGAGCTAGAAGTAAAAACCAAGTGTCTTAATTTTTAAGCCAACACCGTTTTCTGTGGTAAATGATAACGGTGGCATATTTTACAAAGGGGTAGGGGAGTTTTAAAAAAGGAGGTCAAATAATTCAAGGAATAATAATGATAATATTTGACCCATTTCTCAAACACTACCTCTAGGAGACACTCTTTAGCACCCTGGATTCTCAAACGCACAAGTTTTTTCTCTTACCCCAGGACTTTTTTGAGATGTTGCCTTCACAAAAATACTGTGACCTTCAACGCTCTTCTTTTAGCCGTTCTCATTCATTCTTCAGATCTCAATTTGGACATCACTCCAAGAAGCTTTTCCTGATCCCTCAAATCTGCTATCTGTTTGCAAGGCTCGCAGCCCCCATCCCACATTCTCCATCACAGCCCCTGTCCCAGCCCCCTGTAATTGTGTTTTACTTGAATGCCTTCTCCAATCTTCTATGAACCTCTGGAGGTCAGGGACTATATCTTTCTCGCTCCCTCAAAATTGTCTCCATAGACCCTAAAGTTAATAACTCTAAGAATGCGATTAAGGTAATACTCAACTTTATTGATATAGTGTATGGTTCATCCATCTCATCAAAACTCAATTAAATCTCAGTGACCATTAAACCAGGGCCCGAAATGTCCCAGGCAGTGGTGCCTGGCATAGAGTAGATGCTCAATAAATATTTTAGAATGTATAAATGAAGAGTGGACCATACGCCTCATCAGGGGAAAAAATGTCATTAGCCATTCCTGTCACAGAGGGATCCAATTTCTCCCTCCTCCTGAACACATCCTTGGCTGCTAATCTGAGCATTCCAGAGTGAGACTTAAACTGCCTGAGAAAACATATTATAGGCTATGTAAAGATAAGAGAAAGGTACACACATTTAAATATGGCCCTTCTTATTTATGGGTGCAAACTTTACACTCGGAAGACATATCTTCTTTATAGCAAAAACCAAGGAAACAAATATTGGACAGAGAAAGAATTTTGCAGCAAACATAGCGGAAATGCTTTAATATCTCTGCTACATAAAGAATTCATACAAATTGATTTTTTAAAATTCAAGACCTCAGTAGATAAGTAGACAAAGAACATGAACAGAAAATGCAT
Source organism: Leptonychotes weddellii (assembly GCF_054177405.1). Lineage (NCBI taxonomy): Eukaryota > Metazoa > Chordata > Mammalia > Carnivora > Phocidae > Leptonychotes > Leptonychotes weddellii. Next base: position 79,234,519 of record NC_138369.1, read on the forward strand.
ATAAGGGGAGGCTTAACTGGTAAGTAAAAGTACAGAAACATAGCCAACCTTGTCAATTAAGACAGTTGGGAGGTATAGGACCCAAGTGCAGGATGAGAAAAGGTCAGTCGCCCCCCTGGCCCAACCTCCCTCCCTCACCGCAGGACTTAACTTGCTGTGTCTGCTGTGGTTCGATGTGCCAGGCGAGGCGGGTTTGAGTAAGAGCCCTCAGGTCCCTAGGAGGCTAGGAGAGATGCAGGGGGCAACACAGTGAGCAAGGCCAAGAGGTGAATGCTGAGCTGGCAGCCAATGGGGCGGAGGGAGGCCATGCAACAGCAAGAAAAGGGGTAGAATGGCTCACAGGCAGCTTCGCTCATTAGAGGATGCAGTGCCAAAGGTGGCTAGCACAGTGCCTAACACATGGTAAACGCTAGAAAACTGTGAAGCTGGAAATACAGGCTTGCAAACGGAGAAGAAAGAATCAAAAGGGAAATAAATAAATGTTTGGAAACAAGGTGATCTATTTAAATAGGACACAATCCCAGGGGCTTTATGATTTGCTGTCAGCTTCTGGTTTGGCTTCTTCCGCAACCAGCTGCCATGCAGGGTTCCCTCAGGTGCACCCACCAGAAGGGAAAGGAGACCCATTAATGCTTCATGCCGGCATGGCTCACAGGTGCCTGGGAAGTTCAGAAATGTTTCTGAAAAACAAAACAATAACGAAAATATGATTTAACCTATTAAACTTTCAGAAGCTAAAAATAAAAATACATTATGCAGTATACCTTAAACTTATACAGTGATGTGTGTCAATTCTATCTCACTAAAACTGGAAAAAAATAAAAATAATATCCAGTGTCAAGCTTGGTACAGTAGAAATATAAGTATGGCATTTTTGGAAAGCAGTCCAGCAGTATTTATCAAGCACCATGTATCAATTAGTCATCGTGGCAATAACGTTGTGTAACAAATGACCTCAAAAATCTCAGAAATGAAGGTCCCCAGGGGTCCAAGGTGGCAAGTGTATTATAGCCTAAAGCATCCCATGACTGTCAAGAGGGAGCACTGAGCTCCAAAAACAGTTCCTCATCTTGTTGATTGTTGAACCCTGCCTGCTTGCAAAAATCACCGAGGTCCTAAGGTCCAATAATTCATTTTGTGGAGGGTCACATATGGGACTGTCGACCCAGGCAAAGAAGATAATGCAGTGGAGTGGGATCTAGAGCAAGCAAGAAGGGGAGGCAATCCACTTGATGGGCTCCTTTCCCTAGCTCAAAAGTCATTGCAGAGACTTCAACTGACTTCTCGAAATTGTACATTAAAACCTTGTTGAAAGAAAGCTTATGGGGTGATAAAAATGTCCAACATCTTGAACAGAGTCAAACAGTTTTGTACATCCATCAATTTAAATGATCACTTAAAATGTGTGCATTTTATAGTATGTGACTTATTCCCCAACGAAGTTGATTTAAAAATAAAACCTGTTGAGAATCATCTTACTATAATATTTAAATTTGTATAGAAAACTGATTTCATCTGGAAACAGACTGATAAAATTAAGCTGAATAAAAAACTATTTATAGTTCTTTCACTTCTGGCCAAGATGGGATAACAGGGGCTGGGTTTCACCTCCTGTCTGAAATAAATGATATATATATTTTTTTAATAAATGATATTTTTAAAGACAAAAAAAATGAAAGAAGAGTTTTCAAGACATTGGATGTCAGACACTGATGCCTGAGGAATGGGAAGCAAATGTTACGATTGTCCCAGCTTATTGCCTTAAAAAGGTTTCCAGACCATGGAGAAAGAAGGGGGAAACCAGGCAGAGCCCAGTGAACTTCTTGAGTTTAGAGCTTCCAGAGCTAAGAGCCTGGGGACCTCAATGACATTTATAGAATACTCTCCATTCAAAGACAGCAGAATACACATTCTTTTCAAGTGTACATGAAACATACATAAAACAATTCTCAAATTATGTCTGGTGCATAAGATAGTCTCAAATTTAAATGAATTGAATTTATACAGTGTATATTTTCTGGCCAAAATGGAATTAAATTATAAATCAACAGCAGAACTCTAAAAATTTATCAAATATTTAAAAAATAAAAAACATACTTCCAAATAACCCATGGGTCAAAGAAGAAATCAAAAGGGTGATTAGAAAGTATTTGGAAATGGAGGGGTGCCTGGGTTGCTCAGTTAGTTAAGCGACTGCCTTCAGCTCAGGTCATGATCCTGGAGTTCTGGGATTGAGTCCCGCATCGGACTCCCTGCTTGGCAGGGAGTCTGCTTCTCCCTCTGACCCTCCCCCCTTCTCATGCTTTCTCTCTCTCTCTCTCTCATTCTCTCTCTCAAATAAATAAAATCTTAAAAAAAAAAAAAAAGAAAGTATTTGGAACTGGAAACATGTGAAAACACAGCATAGCAAAATTTGTGGGATGCTGCTAAAGTTGTACATAGGGGGAAATTTATAGTACCAAATGCCTATATTAGAAAAAAAGAAATGTCTCAACTCTGTGACCTCAACCTCCACCCTAGGAAGCTACAAAAATATAAAGACATAAAACCCAATGTAAGCAGAAGAACAGAAATAATAATGATCAGAGTAAATATCAATGGAAAAAGAAACCAAACTCAACATAGAAAAAAATCAATGAAACTGAAAGCTGGTTTTTTGAGACCTATAAACCTCTAGCCAGAGTAATCAATAGAGAGAGAGGGAGAAGATACAAATCAGCAATAACAGGAATGAGAGAGTTAAAAATCAGTATGCATTCTAGAGATATTAAAAAGATCATAGGGAATATTATGAACACCTTTATAACAATAAATTTGACAAGTGAAATAAAGTGGACAAATTCCTTGCATGACAGAAATTGCCAAAATTCACTCACGAAAAAATAACCTGAATAGTCCCATGTATTATTAAAGTATTTAATTTGTAGTTAAAAACTTTCCTTTGGGCGCCTGGGTGGCTCAGTTGGTTAAGCGACTGCCTTCAGCTCAGGTCATGATCCTGGAGTCCCTGGATCGAGTCCCGCATCGGGCTCCCTGCTCGGCAGGGAGTCTGCTTCTCCCTCTCCCACTCCCCATTTGTGTTCCCTCTCTCGCTGTGTCTTTCTCTGTCAAATAAATAAATAAAATCTTTAAAAAAAAAAA
>NC_138369.1:79238159-79257182 GCF_054177405.1 Leptonychotes weddellii
GCCTGGGTGGCTCAGTTGGTTAAGCGACTGCCTTCAGCTCAGGTCATGATCCTGGAGTCCCTGGATCGAGTCCCGCATCGGGCTCCCTGCTCGGCAGGGAGTCTGCTTCTCCCTCTCCCACTCCCCATTTGTGTTCCCTCTCTCGCTGTGTCTTTCTCTGTCAAATAAATAAATAAAATCTTTAAAAAAAAAAAAAAAACTTTCCCAGAGGGGCACTTGGGGTAGCTCAGGTCATGATCCCAGGGTCCTGGGATCGAGTCCCACATCGGGCTCCCTGCCCAGTGGGAGTCTGCTTCTCCCTCTGCCTGCCCCTCTCCCTGCTTGTGCTCTCACTTGCTCTCTCCCTTTTGCTCTATCTCTCAAGTAAATAAATAAATAAATCATCTTTAAAAAAAAAAAAAACTTTCCCAGAAAAAAAACTCCAAGTCCAGATGGCTTCCCTGATGAATTCTACCAAACATTTGAGGAGGAAATAAAATCAATTCTACACAAATCCTTGAAGAAATTGAAAAGCGACAAAAACTTCCCCACTCATTCCATGAGGCCAACAGTACCCTGATACTAAAAGCAAACAAAGATATTACAATAAAACTCCAGACTAATAGACCTCATGAATATAGATGCAAACATCTTAACAAAATTTTAGCAGATCAAATCCAACAACACACAAAAAGAATAATACATCATTACTAAGTAGAGTCGATCCCAGGAGGACAAGGCTAGTTTAACATTCAAAAAAAATCAATGTAATTCACCATATTAACAAACCAAAAAGAAAAACTGTACTACTGGGGCCCCTGGGTGGCTAAGTCGGTTAAGCGTCTGCCTTCGGCATGGGTCATGATTCCAGAGTCCTGGGATGGAGCCCCATGTCGGGTTCCCTGCTCAGTGGGGAGCCTGCTTCTCCCTCTCCCTCTGCTGCTCCCACTACCTGTGCTCTCCTGCTCTCTCACTGTTAAATAAATAAATAAAATCTTAAAAAAAGAAAAACTGTATTATCAATTTCAATTGGTGCAGAGAAAGCATTTGACAACATCAACATAACCATTCCTGATAAAAAACTTTCAGCAAACCAGGAATAAAAAAAGAACCTCCTCAATGTGATTAAGGGCAGATCTGGAAAATCTACAGCTAATATCATATGTAAATGTGAAAGCCTGAGTATTTTTTGCCTAATATTGAGAATAAGACAAAGATACCAGTCTCACCATTTCTATTTAACATTTTACTATAGGTTCTAGCCAGGTCAATAACGCAAGAAGAAATTAGTCATTCGGATGGGAAAAGAAAAATTAAGAGTGTATTTATTCATAGATAACATGATCATCTATGTAGAAAAATTCAATGAAATCTACAAAAATGCTATTAGAACTAATGAGTGAGTTTAGAAAGGTTTCAGGATATAAGATCAATATACAAAAATCAATTGTGTTTCTATAAACTAGCAACAAACAATTGGAAGTTGAAATTAAAAAATCAATGTCATTTAGAATAGTATAAAAAAATTAACTACTTATGGGTAAATCTCACAAAAGATGTGAAAGACCTATACTATTAAAACTAAAAAACATTGCTGATAGATATTAAAGATGACCGAAAGAGAGTGATTCTATGTTCATAAATCCTAAGATTCTTAAGATGTTAAATATTGTTAAAATGTTAAATCCCCCAAATTAATCTATGGATTCAGTATAATCCCAATCACATCGCAGCAGGCTTTTTGGTAAAAATTGACAAACTGATTATAAAAATTCTTACGGATATTAGTCTGTTATCAGATACATGGTTTGTAAATATTTTCTCCCATTCCATTGGTTGCCTTTTCATTTTGTTGATTATTTCCTTTGATCTACAGAATCTTTTTAGTTTGATGTAGTCCCACTTGTTTATTTTTGCTTTTATGGCCTGTGCTTTTGCTGTCATATCTGAAAAATCATTGCCAAGACCAATGTTAAGGAGCTTTTCCCCTACTTTTCCTCCCCCAGGGATTTAATGGTTTCAGATCTTACATTTAAGTCTTTAATCCATTTCAAGTCAATTTTTGTGTGTGGTGTAAGATCAGAACCTAATTTTTATTCTTTTACACATGGATATCCAGTTTTCCCAGCCCCACTTATTAAAGAGATTGTAGTCCAACCCCCCCTGTGTGTTCTTGGTGCCCTTGTCAAAGATTAGTTGACTGTATATGCATGGATTTATTTCTGAGCTCTTGATTCTGTTCTATTAGTCTGTGTCTGTTTAGATGCTAGCACTATACTGCTTTGATTACTATAGCTTTGTAATAGAGTTTGAAATCAGGAAGTATGATGCCTCTAGCTTTGTTCTTCTTTCTCAAGATTGCTTTGGCTCTTAGGAGTTTTCATGGTTCCACATGAATTTTAGGGCTATTTTTTTTTCTATATCTAAGAAAGGCAGTAAAGGAAAAAAAAGATTAAAAAATGGACAAAGGATCAGAATAGACATTTTTCTAAAGAAGATATACAATAGGGGTGCCTAGGTGGCTCAGTCGGTTAAGCATCTGCCTTTGGCTCAGGTCATGATCCTGGAGTCCTGGGATCGAGCCCCGCATCCAGCTCCCTGCTCAGTGGGAGTCTGCTTCTCCCTCTCTCTCTGCTCTTTCCCCCACTTGTTTTCTCTCTCTCTCTCACTCACTCCCTCTCTCAAATAAATAATTTTAAAAAAGAAGATATACAAATAGCCAACAGGTATATGAAAATACGCTCAACATCAGGGAAATTCAAATCAAAACCACAATGAGATGTCACTTCACATCTGTTAGGATGGCTGTTATCAAAAAGACAGGTGATAACAAGTGTTGGCAAGGGTGTGAAAAAAAGGTAACCTTTGTACACTGTTGGTGGGAATGTAAATTGATGTATCTATCATAGAATACAGAACTACCATATGATACAGCAATTCTACTTCTGGATACATATCCAAAGGAAATGAAATCAATATTTCAAGGACATAATCATACCTGCACTCCCATGTTCATTGCAACATTATTCACAATAGCCAAGATATGGAAACAACTTAGGTGTCGGCCAGAAAACGAATGGATAAAGAAAATGTAAAAATAAAATACATTGTTACATATGTGGAATATCATTCAGCTATAAAAAAGAAGGACATCCAGGGCATCCGGGTAACTCAGTCATTTAGGTGTCTGCCTTCAGCTCAGGTCATGATCTCACAGTCCTGGGATGGAGCCCCACATCCAGCTCCCTGCTCGGCGGGGAGTCTGCTTCTCCCTCTCCCTCTGCCCCTCCCCCCACTTGTGCATTCACTCTCCCTCTCTCAAATAAATAAATAAAATCCTAAAAAAAAGGAAAAGAAGGAAATCCTGCCATTTGCAACAATATGGATGAACCTAGTGGACATTATGCTACGTGAAATAAGCCTGACACAGGAAGACAAATACTGTGTGATCTCACATATATGTGGAAACTAAAAGTAAAATTCATAGAACAGTGGTTGTCAGGCACTGGGGGGCACTGGAGGGATGGAGATGTTGGTCAAAGGATACAAAGGATACAAACTTTCATTAATGAGATCAATAAGTTCTCAGGATCTAATGTAGAACATGGAGACTATAGTTAATAATACTGTATTGTATACTTGGATTTTGCTAAGAGAACAGATCTTAAATGTTCTTACCACAAAAAAAGTAATTATGTGAAGTGATGGATGCAATAATTAATTTGATTGTGGTGATCATTTCACAGTGTATATGTACATTAAATCATCACATTGAACACGTTAATTATATATAATTTTGATTTGTCAACTATACTTCAATAAAGCTAGGGGAAAATCATATGGAAATGTACAGAACCAATAATGGCCAAAACAACTTTCAAAAAGAGCAATGCAGGGAACTAAAACTATCTCAGTTCAAGACTTATAAAGCTACAGTAATCAGGACAAGGTGGTATCGGCTTCAAGATAAACAAATATATCAATGGAACATAATAGTCTAAAAACAGACCCACACATATATGAACAACTGATTTTCAACAAAGGTGCAAGAGAAATTCAGTGGAAACAGAATATGCAAAAATGAACTCAAAATAGATCATGGACCTAAATTTAAAATCTAAAACTATAAAATTTTTAGAATAAAACATAGGAGAAAGTCTTTGTGACTCTGAATTAATCAATGATTTTTTAAATATGACATCAAAAGCCTAATACATAAAAGAAAAATGATACATTTTATTTCATCAAAATTAATACTTTATTCTTCAAAGTATACTGTTAAAAGATATTGTTTAAAAGAATGAAGAAGTCATGAAAGACTTTTCAGAGTGGTTAAAAAAGCAAACCAAGTAAGTGCTTCAAAACTAGGTAGAAGAAAAGCAGGGATTAGAGGAAATGGGATAGATGAGCCTCAGGTAGTGAAACCTAACTTCCTCAAGTTCATCTGAAGGCAAGAGATGGCATAAGAAGTCAGAAGGCGTGGGTGGTATCTGATGGCTGTCCAGAGAAAAGGAAGACGATCCACCAAGGTAACCCTGCCTCTGGTTCCCACAACTTAAGGAGACCCCATGGTTGACAGTGACAGAAAAAAGCTACTCGGAGCTTAGTAGATTCTGGAGGCCTTCATAATCCAGCTTGCCCTAAAATCCCAGAGCTTCAGGAAAACTCCCAAGAGAAAGAAAGCTTTATAAATCTTCTGGATGACTTAGGTCTCCAAATGATCTTCATTGCAATCCCTTCTAGGGGGAAAAAAAATCGGAGATGGGTCTTCTGAATATGGCCACTTACTATTAGATTACATTCATGTACTCCTATACTGGCATCCTATATTGGTTTCAAACAGGCATTAGGAAGTAGAAACTGTAAAAGTATAAAATAAAAACAAAAATCAGAGATATAGTATTTTCTTTCCACATTCCCAATCATCTTGCATACTGAGTGACCACACCTCACTTTGGAGACCACTGAGTTAGATAAAGCACTCTAGTTACATCCAGTAGACAGGAAATAATCAGACCTGATAGATTATGACAATATTAAGAAAAATAGAAATAGCTATGATAACAAAACATTGTAAACAACTGAACTATCCAAGAAAGAATAACTGGTCAAACTTATATCCACTTGACAAACTATTAAACAATCTTTTAAAATGATATCTTCAATAGTATGGAGGTTCCCCCAAAAATGAAAAATGGAAATATCATATGATCCAGTAATTCGACTACTGGGTATTCACCCAAAGGAAACAAAAATAGTACCTCAAAGAGATATATACACCCCTATGTTTATTGCAGCTTTATGTACAATAGCCAAGATATGGAAGCACCCCACATGTTCATCGATACTAAATGGATAAAGAAGATGTAGTATATATATACAATAGAATATTATTCAGTCATGAAAAAGAATGAGATCTTGACATTTGTGACAACATAGATGGACCTAGAGGGTATTTGCTAAGTGAAATAAGTCAGACAGAGAAAGACAAACACTGTATGATTTCACTTACCTGTGGAATCTAAAAAAAAACAGCCAACCAACCAAACCAATAAACAAAAAACAGAAAAAAACCCATAAATAGAGAGATATTCTCAATAGAGAACAAATTGTTGGTCACCAAAAGGGAAAGCAGGTGGGGAGATGAGCAAAATGGGTGAAGGGAAGTGTGGGAGATACAGACTTCCAGTTATGGAATGAGTAAGTCATGTGGATGAAAGGTACAGCATACGGAATATAGTCAATGGTACTGAAATAGCATTGTATGGTGACAGATGGTTGCTTCACCTTGGTGAGCACAGCATAACATACAGAGTTGTTGAATCACTATGTTGTACACCTGAAATTAATACGCATTTGTATGTCAACTATACTTCAATTAAAAAATAAAAACAAAAATAAAGAATAAGATATGTTTTCAAAGAATATTCTCTGACATGTAAAAATGTTCATGATGTGGCATTACATGAGAAAAACGAATGCACAATACTCAGGAAGATTTCAATTTTGTAAAAGGAAAACTTAATATGTATCATGGAAAAGACTGAGAAGAACTGTGTTGAGGTGTAATTAAATTTTGGATGATTTTACATTTTTGCTTTATTCTTTCAGCCTTTTCCAAAAGCTCTGAAATCAACATTTTCCATTTTATAATCATAAAAACACAATATTTTTGTAAAGAAAGCATTATAAAAAGATAAACCCACCAGGCAGTAAAAAGTGGTGACACTGAACACTTCTAGTGAGAGGTTAAGAAGGTTAGAAAGAGATTTAAAAAATCAGAACTCTAAGTGTAATGTATAGGGCCCTGGGTTCTCAGTAATGATGGAAGACGGGGACCCACCAGCACTCAGCATCTTCATTCACTTGGTTACAGGCATCCATCCTGCGAGCTCCAATCATGTCACAGACGGTGAGTGAGGTCATAGCAGTATAAAGATGCTTCAGAAGCCGGGGGCCCCGCCCCAGAGTGCTTCTCAGTCAGTTAACTCGTGTTCCCATGCTGTGCTCTCCAAAACAGAAAGCAACAAGTCTTCCTCTATACAAATCAGCTTTAGTGTTTTCTTGTGAAACAGGGTGGTTGAGGATGTGCTGGCCACCACAATCTAAAAAGATATGACAAGGAGAAGGAGATGCAGAGAAGGAGAAATAAAATGGGAATATCAGACAGGCTGAAATGTAAGGGTCTTCAATTTGAAGGCCAGAAGGGAACGGATTGGGATCCACAGAACTGAGAATCTTGAGGATGCATGGAGCACAGACTTACTCAACCAAATTCCAAAACTCTGTGACTAGGAGATGTCCTGTGAAACGTGACCTAGGTTTAGTTCCAGACATAAAAGGAAGCAATTTCTCTCACAGTGAGTAATAAATGGATTGGAACTTATTGGAATTCATCACCCCCAAGAGGTAATGCTGGCAGGAACCAAAAGAGCCTTCCAAAAAGCTTTGGACAAATTTATGAATGGCAGAATTGCAAATGACCTCTTTTGATCCCTCCCTCTTGCTCTTTCTCTCTCAAACAGACACTGTAGAGACTGAGCTAGTGGTTGCCCTAAGAGATGCTGCTCCGATTTTCCCTAACGGCCAGGCAAGGTCAGGGCCCCCACCCTGTGTTCCCACGGCACCCTGACCACACAGCATTATTATTCCTTGCCAAGGGGCCTGCAGCCCTGCTAGGTTGTCACAGCGACCTGAGTAGGTGCTCAATAAGTGTGGGTTGAAACAATGGTTGGACCCCACCTGTCTTTGTTAGAGGAAGCAGCCTGGAGGTGTGCCATGTGCCACATTTAATCGGGGCCAAATCTTGAGAGCTTTGACACTGGCAGGTGTGTTGATTGCTTTCTGGTCCTTGCTCTCCACTACCCCCACCCCCACTCCCATGTGCTCCCAGAGCAGAAAATCTGGTGCAAGGGCAGGAAGTGTGGGCAGTTTAGGGTATACTCTCAGAGGAATACCCCCGAGTGAAGCCGTGCAAGAACATCTCATCTGAGAAGTGGCTCTTGGAAGCTCCTGGGAGACTAATGTCTGGAGAGCTCTCGTCCTCCCCCTCTTCTTATCCCCCAGCCCTGCTCACCAGACAGCTCTATTGTCCACCCCTGTGAGCTTCTGAGCTCTGATTTGCAAGTCAATTCCCTGGGAACCACATCATAAGATACATTATCAGATAACAGATACTCCGTTATGTCAAGGACACAGTCTCCTGCATCTCCTCTAAGCCTTGTTTAATAACAGGAGTCTTATCTGTAAGTGAGCCAAGATTCTTTAGGTTGAGGAGGGATTTTAATTTATTTTTCCATTAATGGTCAGCATCCATGCTAAACCTGTAAACACTGTTTCTATAAAGGCAATGCAATACTAATTTTTAATGCAAATAAATAACTAGAGTGAGTGATTCAGAGATACAGTTTGTCCCAGTGGGGCTTTTGCAAATCTCTTACATTTGGCTTTGGAGAAGAGAGAATACTTTATATTCTGGTAAGTTGCAGTGGTCACCTAGGGTCCAGTTTCCTCATTCTTGGGATTTCTCAAGGATATATGGGAGAAAGGAAAGATAAATCAAAAGTAGAGATCATAACACCATACAGCTGTTAAAGTTAGAAAAAAATCTTAGAGATTTTCTACTAAAACTCTTTTGTTTTATAGGTGAGAAATGTGGTCACAGAAAGAATAAGGCCTGCCTGGGGATATACGGCCTATGAATAGCTGTGCAGAGTCCAGAAATGGCAAGTGTCTGAGAAATGTACAGGAGCGGCTATGGTAGCAGAGCACCCCATTGCTGAGTTTGTGACTATCGTTTAGGTGCCAGTAACCCACCAGGTTTGGCACATATGGCACAGATTCTCCTGGTCAGAACTCACTGGACACATTCTATTATAGAGATCCCATAAGTCTATTTAAATGTGTCAGATATTTACTCTGATTTGGGTTTCCAAATACAGTCACTAGAATTGCATAAAACCTGTAGAGGTTAAACAGTAGGTCTTGCCAGGAATCCCAAGAGCCCAGAGCCCAGAATTCTGTCTGGACTGAGATCCAGACCATGGTGAACCCAGGCCTGGAGGTCCTCAAGACAGTGGCTCCTCTGGAAGAAGAAGAAGAAAAAGCCACAGAAAAACTCAAGATCAAGTTGGCACCCATAATTATCAGTCTAGAGGCCACAGGAACTGACGTTTCTGGGAGGCCCCCCCCCCCCAGTCAACTGGGAGAAACAAGGGTCACAATCACTCTCGGAGCACAGTCACCAAAAGTAGCATTTCTCAACAGTTATGAAGGCTGAGATGGGGAAAAAGCATGACAAACAACGGGTGTGAGATGGGGGGTGGACCATCACCAGCCAGACTGTGAAGAAGATGGAGCAGGTGATGGCTTCTCCATGGGCTCACACTCCCACCAACCAACAGGGTCACCACTGCCCTCTTAAAACCAGCTCATCCTTCTGGAACTGGAAGAGTGGTTAGAGTAAACATGCTGACATGATAGGGATCTGCATCTCAAAGATTTCTGTTCTCTAGTGAGTTAGGCATGAAGTAAAGTGAACAAAAGTACTCCCCCTGCAGTCAAGCAATGATTCCATCAAGGAAGACTCAGATGGTACACCGGGCAGGAAGTGAGCAGGCCAGAGAACATCCATGTCCTGGACCAGAGAAGGGGGTTAGCCACATGGTCCTTAAGAAGCTATGGACACTTAGTAGGGGAGAACAAATACGAATTTTTTAATTATCTATTTAAAGTAGTTTCTCCACACTATAATTACACATTTTCGTTGTATTTAATTTGGGGGTGTTTTTATTGATAGTGGTGATGTCCTTCTGATTATAAACGGAGAGAAAAACCACCAATCTTTAAAGGGTCTGAGATCTCTTTGTTCTTGCTGGTTTACAGGAAGCAGCAAGACCTTGAGAACAGGAGAAAACACTGCAGCAGGACTGAGTGAGCTAGTATATGACCCACTATTTCAGGCAGATATAGAAAGCTCATCTTCTTCAGAAAAGGAACTGAGAGAGGAAATGAAAGAAAAAAATTACTGAGTCCAACTTCTGTCATATGGGATATAGTCACACTTCCTGGACTACACATCATTTTCTACTTTTTCTGATGCTTCTATAACTTGAAGAAAAGAGAAGGAAAAAATCCCATAAGCACTGGCATCTAGCTCTGGAAGGAGACAGACTAGACTGTGGTCAGGTAACCGGAAAACATGTGATCTCTAAGCTTCTGTCGGTGTTTTCAACTGTGAAAGTATGGAGACCATGAAAGATGGCCCAATGCTTATAGAACACTACCATGGGTGTTTGGATATAGGAAGCTGGGTCAAGAACTTAGTTTGGGTTGGAGATGGGAGCTGAACTGCCTTGCTGACAGGAGAAGAAGGATGGACTGACTCCAGGCACAGACTTAGCAAGGAGGACTCAGGCACTAGAATCCCAGTGCAGGAGAGCTGGGGCCACACCCTTTAGGGGTCCTCCATATTCCCCCAGCTCTGCATTCCCTGAAGGCCACAATCCTTTCAATTTGTCTCCCCACTAGACACACACTCCCCATGGCAATCCTGTTTTCTTCCAAGTGTCCCCCTGGCTCTGGACTGTAGCCAGAGTATCCAGGCTACTAATTTCCTGCCCTAGACACCCATTACTTCCTATTCCCCTCCATACCCACCAGCTGCCCTGGCAAGAAATCTGTGAATTCCTAGGTCCCTGGAATACAGGGCCAGGACTGGAAGAAAAGATGAAGACGACAATGGAGAAAGTTCATAGATACCCAAGGTGCCCAATTCAGCAAGTATCTCTCTTCTTGTGCTTTCCTGCCCACAAGTGTTACCAGCCTTGTGGCTCACCATCATGCCCCTAATGCTTTATTGTGCTATTGTGCTGGGAAAGATAGCCCTACTGCCCTACTGCCCCAGCCTGAGATTCCCTATTCCCTGGCTCTAAGTGATGAGAAAAAATGAAGAAAGACCACTTGGCCAGTAAGATTACCCTTTTCCTTCTCAGTTGACCTTGTAGCTGCCACGTTCAGAAGAGCAGCAATTTTTCAAAATGGTGGCCCTCTGAGCTATATGTTGAAGAAAAATTTAAAATTAATAAAATGTGATATTTCCTTTTATTTATAATGCTGGTAGTTGATGTGACAAAATCATATTAAGAACATTGTTCCATTTTTAAAACGGTGGCTTAGTAGAGTGTTTTATGGGTGGGGAACCTATTTTCCCAGCAGGCTTGTATTGCCTGTACTTACTGCAGGGTCTGCTAACAATGTTATATCTGCCTTATCTGCATTTTTCAACCTGTTATGATATATGAGCTACTACTACTTTCTTTCTCTATATGCTAATCCTCGAAAGCTATTTCTCGGGGTGGGGGGGAGATGCAAATAACTGTAAGTTTATGGTTTGAGGCAGAAAATGAAAGACAGGACTCAGAAGGATAAAAGATGGCATCAGGCCAGGGCTTATGGGGGATTGTGACTAATTTTAGAGTATGATGCCTATACTCAATTTTAAGTGACTGCCTATAAGTCCTACCCATTACTCACAAATAATCCTTAACTAAAAGTCTCCTGTGTACATAAAGTGTGTTAGTGATCATTGAGGTAAATTTACGGAACTGGGAAGGTCTTAAGATTAAGGCAAAGATGTACAAAAAATTAATGGTGGTTAAAGGAAGTAAGACACAGAGCACAGCTCCATAATTCAGGAAAGCAAAATTTTAAATCAAAATTTAAGTAGAGGAAACACCAGCTTCCAGATAAACTTCAATAGAAAGAGATACTGGTATAAACCAAAACTAAATTTTAAAAAAGAATTCTCTAAAATTCTAAAGCAAAGTGAAGCAAATGAACCTAAGTTGGTGGCATAACCAAACACAGAAAAACTATTCCAAGATCTTTTAAAACACATCAATTAACTTTACATCCTAAATAGGATAAGCCCTAAAACAAAATAACTGCAAAAATATTGCAAACTGTATGTATCCAGTTATCATATTATCATTTGCTTTGTTGACTTTATTATTCTCAGACTGTTTTATGTGTATTGTGGGATAAAATTAATGAATGCTTATGTTAACATTTTTGAGAACTGGGATTATCAGGTATAGGAGAAAGGGTTACAGGCATAAAAACAATGAGGTTAAATAAAAACCCCATAATCCTGAATTTGAATTGGAAGTACCAGAATAATGTCATGATGAATTTTATCTTTTGAAAATGTATTTCCCAGCTCTATCTGCAAAAAAGTCTAGAAACAATAACCAACCCAACAGCAATGAGCACTCCTAGTATCTACACTATGGTTTCTAAATATTTCCCCCAAAACGACTCTCCTTGAAGAAATGGCTGGTTCCAGCTCTGGGTTAAGAAACAAGATGAGCCTGAAATCTTATTATACTAAAAAGCAAGGAGGTAATTAAGGGCGACTAGGGTTCTGTCAAAAGGACTCAGGATCCAAATTGAAAAGTCTCACACTCTCCAAAATTGGGACAGTTTGTCCACTGATAAGAATAAATTTCAATGTTTTAATATAATACCAAGTACGTTTGAGACCATAAGCCTAAATGGTGCTAAAAAAATAACAACAGCAAAAAGGAAACTCAGTAGTAACTGATGGAAAATTAGGAAACCATTATTCTGAAAATGGATACAAGGAAAATATCAAGCAATTATCTTTCCTTTCCTATAAAGATCTGTACTTCAGAGTAACCTAAATGATGATGAGGGAAAGTTTTTCTTTTTAAGAGGCGTTCCACCTACCAAGTGAAGAAGAAATGATGGAATTAGGAAATAAATATTTGGTAACTACAAAGGAATTGATGGACCGAGATAATGATTATCAGTGCTGCTCATATCACAATGAGACACATCTGGACATTGTGGATCTCCTCATGAAAGTACAGAATTCTACCAACTAAGTGATCTTGCCAAAAAAATAAATAAAACAAAACTTGAATCTAATCAAGCCCCTAGATCTAACTAGCAATTTAGATGAACAGAGGAACTCATTACATGACTACATGGGATCCAATTAGTAAAATCCAGACAGTGGAAAACCCTTTAGGACAGACAATTCAGTTTCTTCAACAACTAAATTACAAAGAAAAAGAGAGTGAAAATGAGATGGAAGAGGAACATTTAGGTTAAAAGAGACTTGTAATAGATATCAACAACTGCAATGTGTGGGCCTTATTTGAATCTGGATTGAATCAAACTGTAAAATATAAAAATAATGAGACAATCAAGGAAATGTGAACACTGGTTGAATATTTGGTGATATTAAGGTATTTTTTCTGTAATAATGAATGGTATTGTGGTTATGGTTAGGGATTCTAAAAAAAATACCTAAGTTTTAAAGATACATACTGAAATATTTGTTGATAAAATGACATGATGGTTGGAGTATGCTTCAAAAAAATGGGGAGGGAGGATTGGAGAGGACAAGGTCAGTAAATGGGAATACAGAGGAAACAAAACTGACTATGAACTTACAATTGTTGAAGCTGGGTGACGGATACCTAGGGGTTCTCTCTCTCTTTTTGTATTTTTTGAAATTTCCCCCCAATAAAAATTTTTAAGAAAAGAAAGAGGAAAGAAAAGAGGATGCTAGTTCCATTGGACATAAGAGAAATACCTGAATCATTAAAAAAGTCATCAGTGGGGTCCCCCCAAAAAGCTGTAGGACTAAAATAAGGGTCTCTCTTAACTTTTATCATCTTCGCCCATGGGTTGTATTGTGACCAGATCTCTTCTCCTTTCTTAGATACATGTATTCCCTCCTCTAGCATGTTTCCATGCACAGAGCAGTCCTCTCAGTCCTCCAGAGATGACCAAAGAATCTGAAACCAGTACCAACAAGAGGAGTTGGATTCTGTACCACATAAAGTGGCAAAAGGAGTGGGTCATTAATGGCCTAGGCATCATTAATTAGAACCCCCTCTGGTCTGAAGCCTTGTTTGTTTGGCTAATGGAGTGTTTAATTTTTTTTTTTTTTCAATGCCTTTGGTCAAAGTGTGTACCATGAGCCTCTATAAACCTATACACTGACATTTCATGCCTGGCCCTGGGAGCCTGGTAACCCATGACCCATATCCTCAATACTAAGGCAATTCTGGCTCAAAGACTTAGAGATTTTTCCTTATTCTGTAGCATTTGAAAACATCATCCACCACAAAGTCTTTGGATGCTGCTAGTTTGCAGTTTGAGCAAATTCAGTACCCACCCTTTTACCCACTCTGTCTCTACCTTTAAATCTTAAATCCAAAAGATTTGTAGTAATATGAATTGACTGATGAAAATCTCTTCCTGTAATTCAATAAAACCTTTGCTTTACTTTTTCTTGTTTTCTAAGCAAAAATACATTTGGATTCTTAAAAATCATTGATTTGATCTGGTGAGAAAAGTCAATTCAAAGTAGCCTCCCTTATTTAGACAAAATAATTGCAGTAGGATGAGTAACTTTGTGTTCATCCTCTTTGATTAACTTTAAGATGAATCTGGAATTAATTCATTGACATCACAATAGGATCATTCTATGAGGAAACCCTGCCTCTGAGGAGAAAGTGATTGACATGCTTTCAAACTGCCTGGGAGGGCTACAATTTGGAACAGTAAAGCAATGGGGGTGGGGGTAACAGATGAGCTAAACCTAAAAGGAGCTTACAAGAGTTCGAAGACTGACTGCCAGTTCCTTGCCTTGGCCAAGTCATTACAACTCACTGAGCCTTAGTTTCTCAGCTTTCTCTAGGAAGTGGTATTTTGTTATAGCAGCCCAAGCAGACTAAGACAGAGCTGTAACACGTTTCTTGCAAGGATTTGGGCTTCTTGATTGTTCTTGCTCCTAAACTGGATGATGTATAGAAAATGGCAGGCTGCGTCCAAAATGTATATACTATACCTAGAATGTTTGCCCTAACCAATGTATTAGAACTGATAAGATTGTCTCATCTACAGATTTATATGAAGGTCTTTGGTGAATAGCCATGGAAGAGGTATCTAGATGGCAACATTTATAATATCATTTGAGATGTGGGATTTAATGAGTTCAATTTGGACCAAGAACTATGTTTATATCTTTACCAAAGTTGGTCAATGTAATATCCAAGTCGCTGAGCATTTTCACTATGGCCTGTGTTCCTAAAATTGCTTATTGACAGTGTAAACGTACACCTGGGTCATCTCAAATTGTAACTCACAGCAGAGTCCAAGTTAACCTTATATGAAACTTAGCCAATACTAGGCTGCTTCCCAGGACCCCAAAATGGCAAAAGAACAGATGAAAAAGGTCTCACCTTGCTATTTTCTGGCCAAACCATACCTGGAACATTGTGTCCAAATTTTATTCCCCACAATTACAAAGGGACTTCAACAAACGATAGCATGTTCCAAGGAAAGTAAAATTTCTAAAATCCATCATGGATGAGGTCTTCTTAGAAGACTGAATTAAAAGCAAAGATTCAGAGAGAGGCAAAACCCATCCTTATCTGTTCCACAGGTTGGCAAAGCACTGGGATTATTTTGAGTGGTCCCAGAGGAAAGGGCTAGAATGAATGGGTAGAGGTTACACACAGAAAAACCTCAAATCACCACAGCAACTTGAAAATGTTTTTTAATCCTGGAATCTGACCCAAAATACGGTAGAGGCTATCTGGAGAGGTAGCGGGTCCTCCAACACCACAGGTGTGCAGGTAGCACCTAGACACCCATTTTTCCACAGTGCTATCGAAGGGATTTCTGCACAGGCTGAAGGGTTGTTTAGATGACTGTGAAGGTCACCCAGCTCTGACTCTCTTCCTTGCTTCCCTGAAAGCTGCAGGCCCCGAGTGGCAGCATGGCACAGTAGTCAAGAGCCCGGTTAGGGAGAGTTGTACACCCGGGTCCCGATCCTAACTCTGCAAATGTGGCCAAGGGTTCTAACATCTCTAAGGTTCAGTTTTCATCTCTAAAATAAGGATAATGGTACCCACGTTCTACTGCTTTGTAAAAATTGAGCTAATTATCTTGAGCTCAGCATATTAATAACTTCTCCAGGAAAGATAAAACAAGTCTTCCTCACCCAGTCTGACAACTTTGGACCTTTTTTTAGGTGTATCCAATGATGAATTAGGTGCTGTGTCTTATTTCATTTTGATCCGTTTTTATAAGAGCTTGAGAACTTAAAGCAGGATACAAACGCTTTCAGTAGAAAATAATCTCCAAGGGGAAATATTGACAATTGTTTGGGCGTCAGGAAAAACCTGTCTGCATATTTTGAGTCAGGAGCTCACTCTGTGTAGAGATCATCAGCAGAATTCCCAAGGCCCTGCCACATGGGGTGTGGGAATGTCAGACCTCACGTTGGGCGCTCAGAATGCAAGAGATGAAAACAGCCAGCAGAAGGGCTTTCTTGGTTAAAGAAGGGGAGCAAACTGACCCATGGCAGTTCTCAGACTCAGCGAAGAGAATAGCGCACCCTAACCTTTGCCTGAGACGGCAGAAGTGTGTAGGGAGCATGCAGGGAGGGAACCATGGATTGTGAAGGGGGTAAAAGGACTTATTCCACAATTAAGCAAGGAAAGAGGGGGCAGGTGAATTTCCAGCTACACCGCCATGCTGACCTCAGTCATATTCAGTCTCAGCTTTCTCCCTTGTCCAAGAATGGGAAACCTACAGCTTATTCCTCCTATCCAATCCTTGCTGGTGAATAAAGCAAACTCACAGCTCCTAATTGAGAGAAAGCAACCCCACAAGGCGTGCGAATAAATGAATATGCACTCCAACCTACTGACGCATCTCTAAACTTTGATTTCACTTCTCAGGAGCCAAATTGCATTATAAGCAAGTGCTCAAATTTGCAGAAATGCCACAGAGGGAAACAAGGAAATTATACCCCCTTTGTTTGGACTTTGGTGGCATCACAAACCATAAAAACTTTCCATCATACCACCTCCCCTTAATGTGAATATTTACTGCCTGTGTCCCTTGAGTAATATCTTCTTTCTTTCACACTCTGTTCAATTTCAAGTTTTAATTTCAGTAATTTTATTGACATGACAATGTACACAAATGCTGCTGGAGTTAATCCAGCAATGCTCTGTGTTAGGGCCCATTTTATATCATCTCTGTCTTTCCTATTATTCTCCATCTCTCATTTGGTGATAGGCTGTCACAGAGGAGGGAGGTTATCTGGCTGTCCTTATTTTACCTGAAAGTTATGGAGAATTTTTCCTTCATAGAAGGTACTCTGTTGCCCTTTCAGACAGTTGGATAAAAAGTGCACTATCCATATTCTTCACAAAGGAGGTTCCTCTTGCATGTCCCTAACTCCCCCGATTACCAAGTCTATCTTGCATAAGTTTCACATTTTTTCTGGTTATTTGTTTTTTGTTGGTTTGGCTTGTTTTGTTGTCATTGTTTTAATTTTAATTTTCCATTTTTGCATTGGAATTGTGGAACTTATATCTGCTAAAAATTTGGAGTATGTATTAGTTTCTTGGGTTGCCATAAGAAATTACCACAAACTTAGATGGCTTGACCTGTTCCATTTCCAACCTGGGCTGGCTCACCCCTCCTTAGGCAACCTAATGGTCCCCTGCTCCCAGGGAGTCACCATACTGATGCCAAATTTAGTGCGGACACTCGATCAACACAGCGCACTACAGCCCAGAACTCCTGGGCTCAAGCGATCCTCCTTAGATGGCTTAAAACAACAGAAATTTATTGTCTCCAGTTCTGGAGTCCAGACACTGGAAATCAAGGTGCTCCCTCTGAAGTCTCTAAGGGGAAAATCCTTCCTTACCTCTTCCTGGCTTCTGGTGGTTGGAATCCTTGTTCCTTGACTTATAAAGGTGCACCACTCCAATTTCTGCCTCCAAAGTCACATGACATTCTCCCTGTGTCTGTGTTCAAATTTCCCTCTTCTTATAAAGACAACAGCTCTTGCATTAGGGCTGACCCTAAATAAGTATGCCCTCATCTTAACTTGATTACACCTGCAAAGACCCTGTTTCCAAGTAAGGTCATATTCACAGGTAGTGGGGCTAGGACTTGAACATATCTTTTAGGGGGACACAATTCAACCTGTAAAGGGGCATTTGGTGGAAATAAAACAATCTGTTAATGTGACTCTTGGGTGCCCTGTTCAGGGGCAATAAAGCAGCACAATCACACTCTTTGGTTTATAGCCTGAATTTTAGAACATTTCTACAAGAGATACTTAAGTCCGGAAGTGATCCCCCACTCCTCTCCCCCCCAAAAATTCTTAGACATTCCTATGTGTACTGTTTGCTGGAGTCCAAATACACAGAAGCTGAGACAATATCGACATAGATGTAATGAAGTACTAATAGCTTTGAAACTCACCTCATCCCATCTCCTACGCAGGCACCTGGGAGATACAAAATCATCAGAAGTCAAAAGAGAAATATTGCACCATAGAATTCCCTAAAATGTGTGTGTGTGAGTGTGTGTGTGGACACATACTTTACACATTCTTTTCATTAACAAGCCTGGTTTTTCAAGGTTTTTTTCTATATAGGATAATTGGCCATATTCGTGCTAATAGCTCTGATGGCTCAGAAAGAGCTCTTGCTTCTTCACCAAGAAGGTCCAGAAAGAAGCAGCTAATAAGCATCTGTGTGGATGCTGGGCTGTGCTGGAGGATATGTCCCCCTTGTTTAGCTGGCATGCCCATCCTGGGCCATCCTCATCAACCTTAGTCACAACAGCAGAAGTCCATGGGCCCAGACAGATACTTTCCCTCACCTAACATCCAGCTGGCCTCTAAGCCCACCTTTTTCACCTCTCTCCTGGGTCTCTTCTCCACAGTTCCTCCATTTTTGTAGCCCTTAGGTCCTCGCTGTCACCTTCATTCCTCATCTGGACAGTTGGAACAGCCTCTCATCTGGTGACTGCCACGAAGCTTGTCCTTTCCAGTGCTCCTTCCACACTGCTATAAGAGGATCTTCTCAAAGTCCCAACTTTTCAATGCCCAGAAACCTGCTTTGGTTCCTCATCCCTGAAAGCAGAGATTCTAACGAGTGTGAGCATCAGAATCACCTGGAGAGCTTGTCAAAATTAAGATTGCCGGCCACACCCCCTCAGTTCCTCATTTGGTGGCCGGGGTGAGGCTTGAGAATCTACATTTCCAACCAGTCCTCTAGTGGTGCAGGGGCAGCTGGTCCAAGGCCCATACTTAGAAGAGCACTAGCCTAGAGAATGGAGTCTGCACTTCTAGAACTACAAAACAATGTGCACAGCCCGGCCTGTTTCTCTAATTTCGGTTCCTTTCACTCCCCCCACAGACAGGTTTTTTTTGGTTTTTTTTATTGTTATGTTAATCACCATACATTACATCATTAGTTTTTGATGTAGTGTTCCATGATTTATTGTTTGTGTATAACACCCAGTGCTCCATGCAGAGCGTGCCCTCTTTAATACCCATCACCAGGCTAACCCATCCCCTCACCCCCCACCCCTCTAGAACCCTCAGTTTGTTTTTCAGAGTCCATCGTCTCTCATGGTTCGTCTCCCCCTCCGATTTCCCTTCATTCTTCCCCTCCTGCTATCTTCTTTTTT
>NC_138369.1:79257282-79349951 GCF_054177405.1 Leptonychotes weddellii
CTGAGATTAAGAATTCCTCATATCAGTGAGGTCATAGGATACATGTCTTTCTCTGATTGACTTATTTCGCTCAGCATAACACCCTCCAGTACCATCCACGTCGTTGCAAATGGCAAGATCTCATTCCTTTTGATGGCTGCATAATATTCCATTGTATATATATACCACATCTTCTTTATCCATTCATCTGTCGATGGACATCTTGGCCCTTTCCACAGTTTGGCTATTGTACATTGCTGCTATAAACATCGGGGTGCATGTACCCGTTCGGATCCCTACATTTGTATCTTTCCCCCACCAACAGTTTAAACTCCAGCAGAAACATCTACTTGTTTTTCCCAGCAGATAGAATGCAGTTTCCTGTGGCTGTCACATCCCGTTCATCTTGCTAGCAATTTGCTTTCCTACTTCATCTATCTTCAAAACTTTACCTCAGCATCACTGCCCCAGTGAGGTCTTCAGAAAGGTCTCCATTTGTCTCCCATCAGGTGCTATTGTTTTTCTATTTTTCTATATCCCTGAATCCCTCCATAACTGGACTGTGGGATCCTTGAGGTCTAGATTCATACCCTTTGCCTCACTGCCCACGATACCCAAGAGATGTTCCATCAATGCTTTCCTGCACTTAACCAGGATCATTGGTCAAAGAATTCTGGCAGTCAATTGTCTATACTGTTCCTTTGTGTGGCTTATAAATCTTCCATTTCATCTGCAAATAGGAGCTCTCTTAGAATTCTACTGGTGGTCATCCAAACTTGGAAGACAAAGAATACTTACAAACTTGAAGTATAGCAGGGTTTGTCTATATTTAGGGCTTTTCCTTCAAGTGCTTTTATTAATGGAGAAGAAAAGGAAATATAAAAGTACGTCTAAAAGAACTGTGGCTATACGCAGAGATAAACCAAGAAAAACAGACTCCTACCACAAAAGGAACAGTATAAAGATAGTGGAAAACAACTCAGGTTGGTTTAACATCAACTCAATGAGGAGGGACTTTCTATTCACAGAAGCCCATCACGGTCTGCACACAACTCCAAGAAAGCCAGCCCAGCTCATCACCACAGAAGGAATATGCATGTCAGGAGACGGAGAGCAGCAAGCACCCATCCCCAAGTGATGACAGAGAAGCTGAGCAGGGCCAGGAGGGACACCTAGAGGGGAGGGTTTGGGTTTCATGTTGTACAACTGGATGCCAGTGGGGTTGACCAGACCTGCCACTTCACCTGCTGATCCGGTGAGCTCAGTGTAGGTAGTAATCATGGGCATAGCCTTTGCCCCTTGACTTTCTGCCAACCAGTCCACATCGCTGCACGTGAGAAACCATGGACTGGCGAAAAATGAGAGCTCCCTCTCCTGATGTCCAGGGCTGTGGAAGTAGGACCAGACCACTCAGGCAGCCTGTTGCTTGGATGACTCTCCCTGCCCTAATCTCTGCAACCAGCCCAGAGATAAAGAAGAACAGAGAGCAGGCAGTATGATTTCCTACATTTGGAGAAAGAGAATCTGAGGTCACACTGAAGTTAAATATTGAGATTAAGACAACCTAAAGTTAAATACTGAGATTAAGATAACTTTGTGCTGGTGGTCAGCCCAACCTTGTCAAAGGGAGACTGTGATTTCTTTCTTTTTTTTTTTTTAAAGATTTTATTTATTTATTTGACAGAGAAAGACACAGCGAGAGAGGGAACACAAGCAGGGGGAATGGCAGAGGGAGAAGCAGGCTTTCCGCCAAGCAGGGAGCCCGATGCGGGGCTCGATCCCAGGACGCTGGGATCATGACCTGAGCCGAAGGCAGACGCTTAACGACTGAGCCACCCAGGTGCCCCGAGACTGTGATTTCTAACATTACTGAATTCTCCCTCCAAGTAAGATAAAGCAGGTGACTCAATCATCATTTTAGACCCTCTCTTGACTAGGTACAAGGAAGAAACAATCTAGTAGATAATTGTGCATTCTTTTTTTTTGTAAGGGTCTTGGGAATATGAGCCAGGAAATGGGGGAAGATCTAACTATAAGGAAGTCAAAAATTAGGGGTGGGGGCTGGTGTGGCAAACGTTTTCTAGGTTCAAAGACCATGATGGTATATCAGCCCCCAGAGCTAACCAGGTATTCCTGTTTCCCCAGAACAGAGTAAACCCAGCAAATGGCCCAGGTCACTGTGGGGAAAGGTCTGTGGAATACTTACTATACATATGTAATTACACCAGAAGGTACTTCCGGAGGGAGTGTGGCATTCTGTTCAAAGGGTGGACTCAGACTGAGCTGCAGCTGGATCAGGAACTGTGGTTTTCTATTGTGGCAGCTGAGATGAGCCTTTTGTGTTATTTTACAAGCTGAGGAACATCCTAATCTGTCATGAATCTATCGCGACCCCCACCCCTCATCACTGCGCTGATCTCTTTAGCCATTCCTGTAAGTCAGTGCACCCCATTGCCACCTCAGCCTAACTGCATATTACAGTAATGACACCACTCGCTTCTGACCCTAGGTGCAACCACCTGGCCTCATTCGTTCTAGAATCGCATTATCCTATTGATATTAGGGAACTCAGTTCATAGCGTCATCTCCCATAGTTAGCCCCAACCTCCAGAGGGTAGCCACCACCAAGTTTCTTAAAGATATCAATGTTCCCTTGGGGACACCTGGGTGGCTCAGTTGGTTAAGTGTCTGCCTCTGGCTCAGGTCGTGATCCCAGGGTCCTGGGATCGAGTCCTGCATCGGGCTCCTTGCTCAGCAGGGAGCCTGCTTCTCCCTCTCCCTCTGCCTGCCGCTCCCACTGCTTGTGCATGTGCTCTCTCTCTCTCTGACAAATAAATAAAACCTTAAAAAAAAAAATGCCAGCGTTCCCATCATCTGTGCCTTCTTTACTGCCTTGTGAAGGGGTACCCTCAGGGCCCTCCAAAGGACCGTACTCTAAGTGGTACTCATGTCTACATAATAAATCCATTCCAACATGCCCATCGCTCTGAGCCCCCTCACCCCTTCCCTAAATACTGTGCCAAAGAAATTCTGGCTTCTCCACCCCATTACACCCCATTACTGTAGGCCAGTGGTTCTCAAACTTTAGTGGGCATCAGAATCACTGGGCAAACCTATTAAAACACACATTACTGGGGTCTACCCCAGAGTTTCCGATTCAGTAGAGAATTTGCATTTTCTCCAGGAGGCTGATTCTGTTATTTTGGGGAACCACACTTTGAAAAAAACAATGAACTGTAATCCACTGTCATGCACAAACTTCAAATAGCCATCCCAGAAAACCATTAGGACCAACTTCAAGCTCAAATATTTTGTAAGGCTTTAATGAAGTTTTAAAAAGCCAGCCCACTCTACAACCCCTATAATCATCATTGCCCCTATTATACTCAATAGCCATGGTCGCTACATATCACAGTGCCTCACTTTCTACCTGTGCTTCATCCCAAGTAAACCTAGGAGAAAACATTCATCATTATAATGCCGTGGTCTCCGCAAGATTATTTCTACCCCACTTACTGCTGGCGTAGAAGTTCTTATTCCCATCCAACTGGTGAACAGCACAGCTCCAAAATGCCAGCCAGGCATCTGCTTTCTGGGACCATTGCTGGTACCAAATCTTAAAGCAGGAAACAGAGCCTGAGGCAAGGGACTTTCGCGTTTTACTTCATGAGGGCATTTGATCTGGGGAGGTGGGAGTGAGTGTCAAAGGAAGGAAAACTGGGAAGGAGGAGGAGTGCATCCAGGAGCATCAGACTGGCCAGCACTTGTGCGTCTGGCTGCTTGCTCCTGCAGAACCGTCCCTGAGAGGCAGTGCGAGGGCCACACACCGGGAGGCAAAAGGAGGCAGAACTGACCCATTGGATCCCACCTCCTATAAGGAAAGGTTCATCTCAGGAGGAAAACCTGCAGTTCCAAGGAGCATCTGCTACTTGAGTGGGGATCTTGCAGCAGCACCAGAAGTAAAACCCTGGGGCATGAAGCACCAGACGCAGGCAGAAGACAGGATACTGACAGGTTACGTCTCTGTAAAATCCAGTGGGGCTCACACATACTGGTTACCAAAGTGACAACTAGAACAGGAGACAAAGAAGCCATATACGAAATATTTAATACAAATAGTGTACCAAACAAAATCCCTGCTCTCGAGAGCTTACTTTATATTGGCCAGGAAGGTGTGGAAAGACTTGACATTTCACAACTGAATTAATATATTTATAATGTGTAAGGTGGCAGTAAGTACTATATATATTAGAGAGGGTCCATCAATAAATGCTCACTATTATAGGAATTTTTAAAAAATATAATCCCTTCAAAAAGCATGTTTTTTAAGTTTTTATTTATTTATTTATTTATTTATTTATTTATTTATTTATTTATTTATTTGGTGGGGGGCAGACAGGCAGACTGTGCAGAGCCTGATGCAAGGCTCGATCCCATGACCCTGAGATCATGACCTGAGCTGAAATCAAGAGTCAGATGCTTAACTGACTGAGCCACACAGGGGCCCCCCTTTAGAAAGCATGTTTAAGAAATATTAGCTCAGGAGCACCTGGATGGCTCAGTCGGTTGAGCATCTGTCTTCAGCTCAGGTCGTGGTCCTAGAGTCCTGGGATCGAGTCCCGCTTAGGGCTCTCTGCTCAGTGGGGAACCTGCTTTTCCCTCTCCCGCTCCCCTGCTTGTTCTCTCTCTCTTTCTCTCTCTCTCTCTCTTGCTCTGTCAAAAAAAAGAAGAAGAAGAAGAAGAAGGGGCACCTGGGTGGCTCAGTCGTTAAGCGTCTGCCTTCGGCTCAGGTCATGATCCCAGGGTCCTGGGATCGAGCCCCGCATCTGGCTCCCTGCTCAGTGGGAAGCCTGCTTCTCCTTCTCCCACTCCCCCTGTTTGTGTTCCCTCTCTCACTGTGTCTCTCTCAAATAAATAAATAAAATCTTAAAGAAAAAAAGAAAGAAAGAAAGAAAGAAAGAAAGAAAGAAAGAAAGAAAGAAAGAAAGAAAGAAAAAAATATTATATGTTACCATCTGTTGCCACTAAAAGGCACACAACTAAGAAACCTGGGTTGCTCTCTTACATCTTAGGCAAGTCACCGAACTTCCCTGGATATCAGTTCTCTCATCTTTAAAATAGGTGTGGTAATACCCTCTCATTTTTTGACACCTTTATTGAGATATAATTATCATACAATAGACTTCAAATATTTAACATATACAATGTAATGAGTTGGTTTTTTTTTTAAAGATTTTATTTATTTATTTGACAGAGAGAGAGAGAACACAAGCAGGGGGAGCAGCAGAGGGAGAGGAAGAAGCAGGCTCACCAAGCAGGGAGCCCGATACAGGGCTCGATCCCAGGACCCTGGGATCATGACCTGAGCCGAAGGCAGACGCTTAACGACTGAGCCACCCAGGCACCTCTACAATGTAATGAGTTCTGACATACATATACACCCATAAAGCTATCACCAAGATCAGGGTAATAAACATACACCTTCCTCCCAAAGCCTTCCTCTCCCCCTTTTCCTCCTACCGTTTCCTACCCTCCCCATTCCCAGGCAGCTGGTAATCAGCTTTCTATAGATTACTATGCATTCTCAAAATTTCATATAAATGGAATCACACAGTATGTACTTGTGTGTGTGTGTGTCTGTGTGATTTCTTCTGCTCAGTGTAATTATTTTGAGCTCTATCATGTTGTAGTGTGTATCAATACTGTCAGGCTTCAGTAGTCTCTGTGTTCCATTTTAGATCATTTCTAGTGTTCAAGTTCACTGGTCTTTTCTTCTGCAATGTCCAATCTGTCCTTAATTCCATCAGTGAATTTTTCATCTCACACATTATAGTTTTTATCTTTAGTTCAGTTTCAATCCTTTTAATATTTTCTATGTCTCCGCTAAACTTTTTGTCCTTGACTGTGTTAGTTCTGAATTGGTTTCAGTTGATAAATTTTTCTTCTCATTTTGGTTCATATTTTCCAGCTTCTTTGTATATCTGGTAATTTTTTTATTTGATGCCAGACATTGCAATTACCTTTTGGGTGCTGGATATTTTGTATTCTTGTAAATATTCTTGAGATTTGTTTTAGGATCAATTAGGTTGCTTATAAATTGTTCGATCCTTTCACATCTTATCTTAAAGATTTGTTAAGTGGGACACAGCTATCTAGGACTAATTATTCTTACTACTGAGGAAAGATCTTTCTGAAATCTCTATCCAATACCCTATGCACTATGATATTTTCCATTCTGACCATTGGGAACAGGTATATTCCCCACTCTGTATGAGCACTGGGCACTACTAACTCTAATTCTTTTGACTGATTCTTTTCCTAGCCTTGGTTATTTTCCTTACATTCAGGCACTGATCAGTAATTGAGAGAGACACTCTGCAGATCTCGAGACTTCTTTCTCTGTGCAGCTCTCTCCTTGTTGGTACCATGTCCTATAAACTCTAGTTGCCTTGGTCTCTCTGGAATCTCAGCCTCCTTAACTCAGGGAGTCTGCTGGGCTCAGCCCGGGTACCCCTTCCCTATACCATGGTCGGCAAGCTGGGACAGTAATAGACTCATCTTGTTCACTTATCTTTCAGGGATCATTGTCCTCTGTTGCCTGATATCCATGTCTTAAAAACCATTCTTTCATGTATTTTGGCCATTTCTTTTTTTGGTTATTTCAGACAGCAGGGTAATTCTGGTCCCTGTTACTCCATCTTGGCCCAAAGTGGAAGTCCTTTGTAATCCTTCCAAAAATTAGCAATAATATATTTGAGGTTCATAGCCCAGTTCCTGGCCTCTTGTAAGCATTCACTAGTGGCCATAATTATTGTGGTGATGGTAGTAGAGAATGGTGGTGTTGAGAGCTATGGTGTTGATGTCCTCATTATGACTATTATAGTAAAGTTTCTTCAGAACTCAACAGCAGGTGAGTACATATGAGGTCATATTAGCAGCAAAAAAACAGATTTCTGTCCCACAAGAACTCTCCAGCATCTCTGGGTGGCTCCAGGGAATTCCAGGATTGTACTCACAAAGTTCTCCCAGTAACACTATTCCACCTCTATTCATCTTGGTCCTTCATCACTACTCCTCAGGGCATCGCAGACCCTGCATCTTCCCCATCGCTGCTCTGTTGAGCTCACAGTTTCATCTGCATCTCTGCTGAGCATCATGGTCTCCGTCACTGCCCCAGCAGGCACTGTGGGCTCATTCCTGCTCTTCTGGGACCAGATATTTCTGCTTTGTTGGATATAATCTCTCCCTCTTGCCTCCCTGGAAAGTACCACCAATACCCCCGAGACCTCATGGTGTCAAAGTGCCATAGTGGTCAGGTCCAAATTATGGGGAGGCCATTCTCCATTTGACACGTGGTTATAGAGAAAGTGAACTGCTTATGCTCCAATGTCTGCCAGATGGTTTAGAGCATCAGTCCCTTCAAAATTTACTCTCAGCCACCCTAATGTCCACACTCATTGTCTCTGCACCGTTCACTGTTACAATTCCACACATAACACAGTGACGAGTACATATTAATGCCTCAATAAAAGTGCTTTGGATGAATGGATGATTCCAGTGGCAACTGGGCTAGGAGAAAATATGAATACTCTGCCAACAACTAAGGCTTTTGTTCTGGATACATGAACTATGCCTGGCTCCTTCTCCCATCAGGGTGAGTTCACACAGGAGGCTCATCAGTCTCCATCACACACAGCTATCTGGCAGAAAAACCCCTCCAATTTGCCAGTCATGCCAAGGAACCTCAACTACACCATCAGGCAGTAGTCCAAGGAGTCACTGCTATCCTATTTCCCATCTTAAATAATGTCCAGCTATGTCATCCAACCAAGCCTGCCAGACAGTGTTAAACAATATGCAGCAGATGATAACTCCATAGTCCAAAGAACACAATGCTTGCAAAATAAAATGCCCCAAACTGGCCCATAAAATTTAACATTGTTTTCCTTCTCTTTCTTCCAAGTCCATCTCTTGTTGGTGCAGAAAAATCCAAATTGTAAAGAAATCAATTTCCTATCCACTGTTGCCATTGGTAAAATTCTAAAATATATGCGAAAACCTTCCTTCAACCACTTGCTTTCCTTTTGGCTCACCCAAGCCAGAGGGGTCACGCTCAGACAGAACCATCTCTGGGTTCCTTCTTCAGTAGCCGTAATCTGTTGCACTTTCCTCTGCAAGTGATGATACACTTCTTTCTTCACCTTCCCACCCAGTCTCCCTCATGGTCCATTTCCTCAAAAATCTAGGAGATCAATGTTGAGCTTCTTTTCATATGTCTGGTGGGAAAATGGGTTGAATAGGTGATGGGGATTAAGGAGGGCACTTGTGATGAGCACTGGGTGTTGTCTGGAAGTGCTGAATCACTAAATTCTACACCTGAAACTAATATTAAACTGTATGTTAACTGGAATTTAAATAAAAACTTGGAAAAAAAAATCTAGATTAACAGGGGATACATAAGAATACTACTTCACCAGTTCTGCCTCACAAAATGGTGAAAATACAAGAAAATCCCCATATTAGATGTGGTTACTGCCACAGCTCATAATTTAATCCCTAAAACTCTCATGCAATAGTATTTCTCAAGGAAGAGCGATAATGTCTCCAGGGAATAACGCATCTGTCACAACCTAGATTTATATTGTCATTACCACACTGCAGGGTCATGACAGAGGACAAACTCTGCTCATCACAATCCTGGAAGTGGCCTCTTGGAACAAAGTCAGTGGAAAGCATCCTGGCAGGCCATTGTTAGAGTGAACTGTTCCCTGAAGCTCTGGCCATGGTGAGGATGATGGTGTTTCCAGAGACCTCTTCCCTGGGCTCTCTATCTGGAATGCAAGCCCTGCTTGTCTTCTGCAGCCTACTAACATACATGGACACAGGAGATCTTTGACATCATTCTCATGGGCTTTGAGTCTTTGGCTCTCTTGATTCGTGCCTTCTGCTGCTAAACCTGCTCCCCGCATCCTGCAGTGCCAAGCAATGCAAGCTATATGGACTCTGCAGCCCAAGGACGGCTAACATATATAAATGGCCTGCAGTTTGTGTAGCTGGCTCACCTACTGATCAGAGGTCACTGCTAGTCGCTTTAGGCCTGTGTGTCATAGACCTTACTTGCACGGCAGGCCACAGCCTGAGCCCCTGAAGCCACAACGAAGCATGCAGTTTGATTGAGTTGAGGAACTGCTAGAAAGTTTCATCATGGGATCCATTACAGAGGTCTTCAGCCAGCAGTAGAAGAAATTGCCACTCATCTGCTGAGCTAACGCAGGAAACTGCGCTGGTGTCAAATGCAGCAGCACCCTCAGCAAGCCGGCCTTCCCGTGTGAAGTGTAGATCTCTGGGCAATGAGAAATGAGGATGGTGAACAGAGCCTTCATGCTCATTGGGTGATCCAACCAGTCCCACGCTTAGGGGAACTAGGGCGGGAGAGGCCTGCTAGGTCTTATGCCATGCAGTGAAAACTACTCCAGTCCTTACCATGGAAAATGATAGGACCTAGTGGCTTAACATCTGTCCTCTAGAATCCCGAGGACCTGTGTTTGAGTATCTGCACCACCGTTTCCTAGCTGTGGGACTTCAGAAATCTTCCTGTTAAACCCTCTAAGATTGTTCCCTCATCTGTAAAACTGGGATAATGGTGGAACCTACTTCCCAAACTGAGAAGTGTAGGTGATGATGCATTTAAAGCACTTGTCACAGGGCCTGGCTGGTGGTTTGTGTGCTTGGTAAATGGAAGCAGTTAGGTCGGACGAAGAGCGCGTATTAACATGGAGCTGGCATCAGACTCTAGCCACGCTGTCTGCTCGAGCCATCAAGACACACAGCCTCTCTGAAGCTCAGTGTCCCCATCCACACAGAGAAGAGAAGAGTAATTACTTCAGGGTGTTGTCGGGGGAGGAGATGAGATGTTTGTAAAGTGGCTGGTACTAAGTAGACACTCAATGAATGGAGCATAAAAATCCTGCTGAGCCCCTTCTAGCTGCTTCCCAGGACGGTGCCTGAAGACACAGGCTGTGTTAGAGATTCCGTGCTAGTGGCCTGCTCCTGACAGCCACACCTCTGCCTCTCTGTGCCTCTCTGTGCTTCAGTCTCTGGCCAGCTTCTCCTCTGGGGCTGAGTACCCTCCCTTAATCTTCAATCTTTCTTTTCCCTCCCTTGTCCTTCAAAAAAAACCTTTTTTCCCTTTTTCATTAACTTTATATTTTAGAATAGTTTTAGATTTACAGAAAAAGTTGCACAGATAGGACAGAGTTCTCGAACTCAGTTTCCATTATCCACTTCTTACATCAATAAGGTACACTTGTCACAACTAACAAACCAATAGTAATGCATGGTTTTTACCTAAAGACCATACTTGATTCAGACACCTTGAGTTTTCATCTCATGCCAGTTTTCTGTTCCAGGATATCATCCAGGATACAACCTTACATTTAGTTGCCACATCGCCTTAAGCTCCTCCAGACGGTGACAATTTCTCAGACTTTCATTGTTTTTGATGATCTTAAAACTTGAGATATTTCGTAGAATGCCCTTCAGTTTAGGTTCGACTGATAGTTTTCTCGTGGTAAGACTGGGGTTCTGGTTTTTGGGAAATGAAGATCTTTGCAGAAGTAAAGTGCCATTCTTGCGACATCAGATCAAGAGTACAAGCTATCAACATGACTGATCACTGCTGATACTGACCTTGACCCCCTGAGGTAGTGTCAGATTTCTCCACTGTTAAGTGACTCTTTGTTCCCTTTTTCCATACTATGTTCTTTGGAAGGAAGTCACTATGCACAGCCCACACTTAAGGAGTGGGGAGTTATGTTTCACCTCCTTGAATGTGGAGTCTCCACATGCATTATTTGGAATTCTTTTGCATAGAAGATTTATCTATTCTCCACCATTTATTTATTTACACAATCATTATTTATGTGAATATGGACTCATGGATATTTATATTTTGGGTTATCATCTAATATTTATTTCTTTTCTTGGTCAATTTGTTCCTGCTTTGGCCACTGGGAGCTCTTTCAGTCAGCTCCTGTGTCCCTCTGACATACCCCATCATTGTGTGTTTTTGAACACTTTCTTTCTTTCTGGCACTACATGATTCTCCAGGCTCATCCTGTGTATTCCCTGCCGCAGCCCTAGAATAAACCATTTCTCCAGAGCCCGGTTCCTTTGATCAGAGAATGGCATTAGCAACCAAGGTTAGACTCTGAGTATGCTCATTGCTCCTGAAGTGTCCTTGTGTCTTGGCCCTCTTCAGCTGATAGAATAAGGAAATATATGTGTGTACATAACACATTTACATATATGTATCTAAAAATATTTCTCTGTATATTCATTTGTATCTGTAGTAAAGCTAAACGAGATCATAGGTCAATGTCTTCTATTCTAACCCAGCACTACATGGGTCAGCTCCTCCCTTGTTTATGACCTACCCCTCCATCAGTGAGTGTATAGTGGCTTCAGAATTGCTAACCTATACCCCCATGGGAAACACCTTTGCCAGCTACAGTACTGTGTTTGTGCATGGTTCCTTCTGTTTTTAGCCTTGAATCCTTTGACTTTAGTCTTACATAGCGACTAAAGTCATTTCCAAAGTTACTGAGGTCAGCGTCTTTTCCCCTATACCCTTCCCTGGTAAGCACTGCAAATCTATTTCCTTAAGGCCCTGTCTTCTGTTGACTTTGTGGCTTTCTCTTCCTCAGGTGACACAGGAAGGCTGAAGGGACATTCCTTTCCCTCAACTGGGATAAGGTTCCAGTATTGTGCTCCAGCCAAGTCCTTTCTCACACAGAGTAGCTTTTGCTATGGAGAAGGTTTGGGCAGATTTCACAATGATTGCTCCTCCCCCCTGCCAGAGCCACAGGAGATCTTTCTACCATTCTCACTGTGAAAATGTGTTGGGGTTATTGGTGTGAAAGTCTATAAAAATGTGGAGGACCACCTAAAACGGTGGTCCATAGGGGCCTGTCACTGTCACACTAGCATACACTCAGCCCCCAGCAAACGACCGAAATTACCATTTAAAATGTTCCTACTAGTGTGTGACTCCAGTGGCTTCTTCTCTGATAAGAAAACCGTGGTTGCTTGCTCTCCTGTGGATGCTCCTGTCTCTCTAGATTTTAGACTGCTGGGGTTTGCCTTGCAACCACAGCCCTTGTGAGTCCAAGAAAAATTGATTTTCTGTTTGTCTAGCTGTTTCTTGTTCTATGAGGATGGGACTGATGACTTCCAAGCTCTTTAAATGTCAGGGATGAAACGGGAAATTCTCTCTCTTGTCATCAAGAGACTGCCTTTCCTCATCTGCTCACCTCACCAGTCTTCCAACCTGCAAGCCCTGCCCCATCCATCCTCTCTGTCAAACCTTATCAGGCCAGCCCACAGGACTTGTCCCTCCTCTCAACCCTTATTTCATGGTCTACTCATTGGACATTTACTCATGAGCTGGCATAGACCTCTTTCATGTCTTAAGCGATTATTTTTTTTTTAAAGATTTTATTTTTATTTATTTATTTGAGAGAGAGAGAATGAGAGACAGAGAGCACAAGAGGGAAGATGGCAGAGGGAGAAGCAGACCCCCTGCTGATCAGGGAGCCTGATGTGGGACTCGATCCCGGGACTCCAGGATCATGACCTGAGCCGAAGGCAGTCGCCCAACCAACTGAGCCACCCAGGCACCCTTAAGCGATTATTATTAACCTATTATTTTTTTTCCTATTATTTTTCTCACATATTTATATAACCTGAGTGTCCCCTGGGCCCACCCTTACTGATCCTGGCCAAGGTCACTTTAACACTATGGCCCTGATCTGCCAAATCGATGGCCCCCACTCATTAAATGTTAGGCTTCCTCAGTCCTCCCTCTTTCCTGTATCTCTGGAGAAGGCCCTGGTGGATGGGAAGGAGGTGTCTCATGCATGGTTCAGGCTGCTGTCTCCTCCTCTGTGGTCTCCCCTTTCTTAGCTCCCTGTTGCTCTGGCCAAGTTGCCTGCCACAGTCTACCCACCACCCACTTGGACACCCCTCCTTGATCTCCGAGCCACAAGCAGCTCTACCTTTGTTACCCCATTACTAGTCTTATGATTTCCTGGCCTCACACTTTTCCGCTAGAGGAAACGCATGCTCTTTTGGAGTTCCAAGCACTGCTTTTGAAGGCAGAGGGTACATGGCAAGGGGGAAAACCTGCTTTGGGCCCCCTAAGTCCAGTTTTTTTCTTTTTTTCCCCTCTCTAAAGAGACTTTTCTTATTAATTTAATATGCTTGCACGATAGATAAGAAGGAACCTACAAAGTATGCAGTCATTTGCCCATTTTTAAATATGCATATCCCTTCAATAATTCTGTGGTGTTGGACAAATATATTTTTCTCTCTCCCTCTCATGCTGAGAATCACATGACTGTAATTCTCTCATGCCTATTTTTTTTTTTCCTGTGAACCAAATTGGTCAACTGTAGTGTTGAATTTAGGAGGTAAAAATATACATACTCCAATTAAATGTCCATGCCAATCAAAAGATTTGTTTTTTTGGTGAACTCTTTTACATTAGCTTCATATGCTAAATGGAAACCCCCATAGGTTTCTTTGGAAACAATATCCACCTGACACTCAAATTAGGCACTGGAGCACCTTTTTTTTTTTTTTTCACACTGACCTATTTCACCTCCCTTGCCTTGTTAAAATTACTGATCACCAAGCCCCTTGGGTGTGTGTGTGTGTGTGTGTGTCCTAATTTTTAGTTTATGCAGGAGTCACATCACTTACAACATTATTTAATTCTGTGATGAGAGCACAGCACAGTTTTCAATTTTGATGCCCATTCCTCCCTTCCCACCTAGGACGTAGATGGGGATGGGGATACAGCATGACATATACCCAGACAATTTGCCCCCTGCCATACTCAGGCTCTGCTACTGGGTCCAATACCTGTGCTGCTCACTCCCTTAGCTCAGGGGGCTTGCTGTCCATACCTGGCATCCACTGGGGCCTGAACAAAGGTGTGCAGTTGTCTGAACCATAACGTGAACAAGATTCAAGTTCTGTGCTTTTGGGTAACCTGTAAATCAGAGGAGAGGACTTGATTATAGAAGAGTCCCCTAGCCCCAAGGGCTGGCATACCTGAACCTCAGCCCTGATCCTGCTGGGACTCCAATTTTTGTTTTTTTGTTTTGCTTTGTTTTGTTTTGTTTTTCAGTAAACTCTGAGCTTCTTTTTTTTTTTTTTAAGATTTTATTTACTTATTTGAGAGAGAGAGAATGAGAGAGAAAGAGAGCATGAGAGGGGGGAGGGTCAGAGGGAGAAGCAGACTCCCCGCTGAGCAGGGAGCCGGATGTGGGACTCGATCCCGGGACTCCAGGATCATGACCTGAGCCAAAGGCAGTCGCTCAACCAACTGAGCCACCCAGGCGCCCAACTCTGAGCTTCTTGACACAAGGACTGAATCTCTTTTCCCTCTAGGTCCTCACTATCTAGCACAGGCCTGGCACCCACACAATGTGTTACTTAAATTGATTTCATTGTATTTATGCCAACTTCATTTGATTATATGGCATGATAAAATACAACTTTATTATGCACTCCCCATACCCCCATCAAAGAATTAGGGAGAAACAAATTTGAACCCTAAGCTGTTTCTTGTCAAGTTAATGCAGAATTCTTTGTGACATAATCCAGGTAAGGAAGGGGCAGACATTATTAGCATAAGAAGGTCATGGTATTAGTTGGCAAGAAGTAGAATCAAATTTGGGCTAATATGCAGAATATGAATTTCTTTTATAGACCCAAGAAGGTCAGGGAGAGGTTTCAGAAAGAAATGAATCCTCACACCGGCAGCATCCATTTTGTCTTTGTTATAGAAGTGGAGGGTACAAGAAGGAACTAGTTCTAGCCCATAGTTCCAGTACTTACCACCACCAGCCCCAATCTCCCTACCAGGGAAACAGCTATCCTAACACTGAGCCCACTCCACCCCTACTGCATCACCTAATTTGGGTGACTGTAGAAAGGATCAGGGTGGGGAGGGGGGTGCTAGAGGAGTATGGTTGAACCTTGGGGCAAACAGGAAGGGAGTGAGAACCCAAAAGAAGAGTAAGAGAAAGAGCAGAAGAAATCAAGGAAGAGAGGGGCAAAGAGTGAGGTCACAAAAGCTACCCACACACAGGACCCTGACCCCATCCTCACCTCCCCAGGAGGCTCAGGTGACTTTGGAGACAGTCAAGATATCATAGGCACCTGGGCTGCCTAGAATTTGTCATTGTGAGTCTCAAATGCTCACCCATAATGATATTAAAGATGTACTTTTCTGCTGAAAAAAGTGAATGCTGTATTTCTGAGGCAAGTAGACTTAATAAGCCAAGAGTAAAGAAATATATGAGTTAAGAGTCTAAATGTACACATTGAATGACCTCCAATCAGAAATGAGATGGCTGGCTGAATCCTTAGCTCTAATTGAACGGGACCAAAAAAGCTTAGAAAAGACCTAGTAAAGCTGCCTTTGAAAAAAAGCATCAAACAACAACCAATCAAAGTTCTAGGAAGATTTTTTTTAAGGAGTTCACAACAGAGATAAAAAGAATTTAAGGATGATCTTAAGCAAACATGAGCTATAATGAGGAACAGTCTAAGTCAGAAAATGAGGGAGGTGGGAGGCCGGCCAGCTGGGAGGAGTGATTACAACTTACAGATGAGACCCAAAACAGTGGGATGGGGCATCTGAGGGCTCAGTCAGCTAAGGTGGAGCAGGAAATTCAGTCCAAACCAGACAAAATTAAAGGTCTGTCCATGTGTGTGATGTTCCCACATGCAAAGGGGTTGCACCTGTTGAAGAAATGACGTAGACGGGGCCCTAAGGTGCTTGTGTTAAAATGTAGATAGAGTTGGGGCTTTGACAGTCTATTATCTTGGAGAGGTCAGGAACAGGGAGCCTGGTTCTTGCCCCTGTTCTGCTATGAACTTGGGAGGTCATATGGCACAGGAGGCCGCTCTTGTGAAAGTCAACCCAGGTTACCATATTGCCGGACCCCATGGACATTTGAAGTCTTCATCTTACTTGGCTTTTCAGCAATATTTGACATTCCTGACGCTCCCTCCTTCTTGAAACAAACTCTTCCCTCTAACTCCATAGCACAACACACTTCTGGTTAACCTTCTACCTCTCTCGCAGCTGCTTCTCAATCTCCTTTGCCAATTCCTCCTCTTCTATCCTCAGAGCCTGGCTCTATTCCCCACTTTCTCTTTGCCCTATCCTACTCTCTCTGAGGATCTTGTACATCCCCTGACTTTACACACCATCTGAAATCAACCCAGATCTCTCCTTAGAGCTCCAGACTCATAAATTCAACCTCATGCTTGACATCTGTACTCAGAAATCTCTCAAGAATTTCAAAATCCCTGGGGTGCCTGGATGGCTCAGTCGTTAAGCGTCTGCCTTTAGCTCAGGTCATGATCCCAGGGTCTTGGGATCCAGCCCCGCATCAGGCTCCCTCCTCAGCGGGAAGCCTGCTTCTCCCTCTCCCACTCCCCCTGCTGTGTTCCCTCTCTTGCTGTGTCTCTCCCTGTCAAATAAATAAATAAAATCTTTTTTAAAAAAAAAAGAATTTCAAATTCCCCATGCCCAACACTGAACTCTAAATTTCCATCCCCAAAACCATTCCTCCCATAGTAGTCTCTAAATTGTTGTTCAAGCTAAAATCCTGTGTTCCTCCTTCCGCACCATCCACACCCTGCCCCACCAATTCGTACGCAAGTCCTATTGACGCCAACTCCAAAACCCACCTCCATCCCACCCACTTATCTCCATCTCTACAGCCACCTCTCCACCCCTGGCCTGGGCTACGGACCTACCTTCCTGACTGGTTCCTAGCTTCCCCTCTGACCCCCATCAGGCAATTCTCTATACAGTTATGTAAAACTTTTAAATGGCTTCCCATTGTTCTGAGAACACATTCTTAATTTTTTTATGGCCCAAAGATCTGCATTACCTACATCCACCCGCTTCTTCACATAATACTCCATCCTACTCATTAGGTTTCAGTTCCTTGAACTTAACAAAGTCTTTCCCTTATTAAGGCCTTTGCAGGTCACTCCCTCTTTTGGAATATCCTTCCTATATCTCTTAGCGAGATGAGCTCCTTCCCATCCTTCACTTTCTGCTCCAAGGCTCCAATCTAAATTGACCTTTCTCATCATCCCCTCTCACAGTTGCCTGTTCTTTCCCTTCTCAGCATTTACCACAATTCTTAATTATGAAGGTGGCAACTGACTCTTCTGTATCCACACTGGATCAGGACCACTGCTGTGTTTACCACTCTATAATGGTACATATACATGGTATATTTGTCATTAAATATATCATACTTGTCATAGTAAGTATATCATAGTAGGTGATCAAATTGAATGATAGAATCAATCAACAGTCATTAGACTGGCCTTTGAAGGGAAACACAGGACCCAGGGCTAAGGATGAATGGGATAGCCCTCCGGACAAAAGAGCTGGGCAAGGCAGCTACAGAGCAATGAGAGATGAGATTACTCAACAAGGAATTCCAAAGTGACAGGAAGCTGTGGGACAGTCAAGACCACAGCATAGTTGTCAGCCAGAAAGTAGGCACAAGAGAGGGCTAGAAGGGTAGGAAAGATTCATCAGAAAGGCAAGAACCCAGGCCTCTCTACAGGGATGGGGTGGTGCCTGAGTAGAGAGCAATAGCAGAACACTGTCACTCCTGCCCTACGCTCACGCCCAGTGTGAAATCAAGCCTTGGGAGGGAACCTGGGTTCAGAGAAACTTCCAGATAATGGTGAGGGTCTTCCTTTCTGGGAGTGGGCCAAGTGATGGGGAAGTAGAGATACAGAGGCACAGATCCTGAGCTCATCTTCTGGTACATTCTGCTCAACTTGCCCCTGGGGAGCTGGATAGCTCCTTCCTTGCCTCTGCCTTCCACTGGTGGCCGACCGTCCTCGGCATTCCTTGGCTTGCAGCTGCAGCACTTCACTCTCTGCCTCTGTCATCACGTGGCCTTCTCCCCTCATGTGTTGGTGCCTCTACGTCTCTGCTTCTAAGGACACCAGTCACCTTAATGGAGGATGATGTCATCTTAACATTATATCTGCAACGAGTCTATTTCCCAAAGGGTCACATTCTGAGGTACTGAGGTTAGGACTTCAACATACCTTTCTGGAGGACACAAGTCAACCTGCAAGGATGCATGTGGGAAGGGCATTGTGTCCCTGAGGACTATAGGGGAGACACAGGTGTCCAAATCCAGGAAACATATACATGAACCCCCACCACAGCCCGGGAGGAGTGGAGGAGGGGGGAAATGAGGAAGAGTGTTTTAGTGGGGACTGTGGAGAGAGAACCAATGAGGAAAGAAGGGCAAGGGACAGATGTGGAGAGGCTAGATGAGAACACCCACCTGCAAACTCCCCCTCAATCTCTGGCCAAGCACAGCACAGAAGTGACCATGTTAGCAGGACATAAGAAAAGCACAAAGAGGCTCGGGCTTCCTGTGACAAAGTGAAGGTGACCATGGGCCCCATCCCTGGCTTCTTTCCTTCACAGCTGCCTCCTTCCCTTCTTTCACAGCTCTGGCTGCTGCAGCTTGACTCTCATAATGGGGAAGTTAATGAGACCTTCAGTAAATGGATCCCAGATTCTCTCTCCACCCCAAGTAATTATAAAGCTCAGCAATTTTTTTCCCCTAACTTGCTGCTGATTTTCTAATTACTCTTGCTCCAAATAGGACAGTTAGCATTAAAATGAAACCACGCTGAGGTTGTGGGTTCACTCACATCTGCTTGGCTTATTTCCTTAATTTGACAGCATGGTTTTATGGACAGAGAGCAGCAGGTGATCCCCACATTTTATAATGTGAGGCTTGTGCCCCAAAAACCTGGGAAACCGTCAATAGGCATCAAGGTAAAACTCTCCTGTAGGAAAAATTCATCAAGACATACCTACCAGATGGAGTTTAATGAGTCTTAGAATACAGCAACCTCCTCTCTGGAAGGGTACCAGAGAGGGCGTTTTCCTTCACTTCTTCCCAGTGAAGGAAGTAGCATGGCCCCAGCAACTTGAAATGAATTTCTGAACATGAAGGAGATTCCTTTCGCAAAAGAGCAGAAGTACAGAAAGAGGGAAGAAGGGGTAGGGGGGACTGGGACTGGGAGAGGAAAAGAAGGCTCGGGTATAAAGAACAAGTAGGCAGTATCAACTAAGCAGAAATGGTTAGAAAATACTCGGGTCGGTGCAAAAAAAAAAAAAAGTTGGCATCTCTGCAGGGGCATGTCTGGAGAAGTCTTGCCAAGAAGGTCCCACCTTTAAGCCAAACTGCCCTGAAGTTACATTAGGCTGATTAATAGGTGCTGTCCTGTTGCAAAATTCTGTGGTCTCAACTGGGGAAGCAAGAGAAACTTTCCAAGGAGATGTGATTAAAGAGACCAGAGACATTTAATCGAGAAGGAATCCTCGCTGTAAAGCCCTCTGTCCATATATCTAATGTAAAAACACCCTGTGGCGAGTCAATCTCATTTCCTCTTGCCTTCATCTTAGTGCCAGCTGTGGAGGAGGCACTGCTCCCCTGGACGCTGAGCCGATGCTTGCAGGCACCTTGTGTCCCTCTTTCTGTCTTCTCACATTCTCAATTGTCCCCCACCAACACCTCAAGAGACGGTTAGGAAACAAGAAGCAAGAAGTCTTGGGATTCCTATACTACAGAGAGGATGACTTACGTCCTCTTCCCTACCCTGTAGCCATGCGTGCTTGATTCCTTTTCCCTCCCTGTTCTCTCCACATTCTGCTCCTTGTTTGGAGATAAAATGAGTATTTGGACTCAGGATTCTATAAGTGAAGAGAGTGAATGTGGACATGAGACTCTGATAGACCTGGGTTCAAATCGTGACAATACCATCAACGAGCGTGTATCCTTAGTGAAGTTCATTCCTCTCAGTCTCTCAGCCTCACCTTCCTGCCCTGTAAGCTGGAACCAGCAGCCTTCATCTTCAGTTTTACTGGGAGAACCCAACATGTAATTAGTTTCCAGTAAACATCATTAACTCGATAAGAACTTCTTCAGAATCTTGGCTGGGAAAGGACATTGGGTAATATGGTTGCCATCCCCGCAATGGGTGGGGCTCTGTGTTCGTGCAATGGCATCTTCACCGGTACCCTGGAATCATCTGTTTCTTTCTTCTCCACATCCCTCTCAGTTCTCAAAGGCAGTGCAGGGCTGAGCTGGTGTGGCCCGAGGGCTCAGTTCATCTTGCTTCCATACCATCTGGCCTATGACCCACCATTAGTCCTTTTATGTCTCCTGTCTAAAGAAATGTCTTGTGTTTTGCCTACGGAAGATGGTTCCCTAATGAAAGTCAAATAACAATAAAACTTAAGTGTTTTCATCAGACACTTGAGCAGGCATCTGTCCTCCCAGCAGTAAAATATGCTAGGATTTTGGAAACAGCTAAGAAATTTGACACTGGGTTTCACCCACTTAGAGGAGAACTGTGATCATTTCAGCCACTGACTCAGAAGAAAAGTCTTCATGAGGCTACAACCAAGCTGCAGTGGCTCCTGACATGAGCCTTCCCCGTGGATGAAGAAAGAAGAATGTGCCGGGGGAAGAAAGGATGGGAAGCCCCTGGAGCCCACCACGCTTAGCCGGGTAGAGTAGGGCAGGCTCCTGGGCGGCCACAGCCTTCTTGCTGCCTCTGCTGCAGTCCTAGCCCCAGGATCTGCGGACACTGGGCTCATGGGCACCACCTGCCCCAGAGCAGCATGCATTTGGCAGTCCTGGTCTGCCCTGAGCACCAGAGGGTGTGCTTACTGGGCAAGAGGGGCTTAAAGTCACAAAGAGAAAAAGAACTGCTCAGATAGCAGCTCTATCATATAAGTTCAGATGATCAGGAACAGATGAATCATACCCAAAGTCCCTGAAAAAACAGGCAAATGAGATAATGAAGCTGTCCTCCAGTTTCTATGGACTTGGAAAATGGAAGGCACTATGGTTAGATCTGGAACCTGACTGTCCTAGGTTCAAATCATGGTACAGCCACTGGTCAACTGTGTGGTTTGAGGAAAGTCATTTCAGCACGTTGAGTCTCATTTCCTAGAATAAAAAGTTAGATGTAGGGGTAGAGATAGGCGAAGAGGGGGACGCAGTATTTTTCTTTCAGAGCTGATGGAGGGAGTAAAGTAAAGAAACCAGCTACAATGTAGCAGGTGCTCAATAAACAACCACCGGAAAGCAATACCCAGAGCCTATGGAACTGCAAGGTCCCCATTCTCTAAGGAAGAAGAAACAGAGCCTGATCATCCCTAGTGAGAATGACCAAGGCAGAGGTCACTCGCAGCTCCCCAGGCACACCAAAATTGGGCAAAGTTCAACAGACAACGTGCTCAATGTACATTGTTTCCTTCAAGAACTCTGAAAAAGACTCTTGTAAAAATGGAGAACTGAAGCTTGGGTAATAGCAGCCAGGTGAAATCATCCCCAAGACAGATCCATTTCATCTGCAGGAAGGCCTCCCTGGATGCCGCCAGGAGGATCTTTGGTGTGTTTGGTATCACTTCGGTACCAGAGGATTCCTATGAAGCAGGAGTAGGCACATGGACCACATTTGTGGATGATACAAAGCTAAGAGGGCTTTATGATAACTGGATTATAGAATTAAGATTCAAAAGTATCTCCCTTAAATTATGAACTCAAAGAAACAAGTGGAAATATAATCGTCCAATTGCTCCCCTGGGCTCACGCCGGTAGCAGGGGGTGAGGCCCTCCTGTTAAGGGCAGTGACATCCCTGGTTTAAGCGGGAGATAAAAACAGGAAGTATGAAGGGAGGAGAAAGAAGACTACTCCAAATGCAAACGCTCCCGCCCACCTGTAGAAGCCAGAGGCCACATTACAGTGGCCAGCCGCGGTGGTTTGCAGGGTGGATGGCTTCGGATGTGTAGGCAGCTCC
Source organism: Leptonychotes weddellii (assembly GCF_054177405.1). Lineage (NCBI taxonomy): Eukaryota > Metazoa > Chordata > Mammalia > Carnivora > Phocidae > Leptonychotes > Leptonychotes weddellii. The sequence goes on from NC_138369.1 coordinate 79,279,214, forward strand.
CTTGCCTTCCTCTGGTGATTTAAAAGCCTACCCAGCCCTCTGCATTTTGCCTCAAGAGCACAATCTACTGTCTGTTCAGAAGCAGGCGACCACCTCAGCAAACTGAAGCTAACTCTGGGGCTCGACCGAGCCAAAGACAAGGTCAGTTGGAGCCCCAGCCTCACATTCAAGCTGCCTTCTTCGTGGGAAGGGTTTTACATTTACTCTCTTCCGTGATCCATTTACTCCATTTCTGCTGGCAGGAGGAAATGAAGCACACGTTGTGAGCCTCCAGCACAGGAATCCCCCCAGTGGTTTCTTCCCAGGCAGTGTATTTGTGCCCATCAGAGCCACTTCTCAGGCTTAATCTTCTCCCTTTGGAAACCGCATTGGCAAAATAGTTAATGCACATCAATTCTATTTTGCTTCGTTCTCTACTTTCTGTTACTTTAAATACTAGAATTTATTAGATGCTGCTAAATCTTAAACTGACTGGGCCTTTTTCTGGCCAAATATCTGATACACAATAAAATGGAATTGGACACATTTAAAGTTAATGGCTTCTCACTTCCTTCCTAACAATGTCGAGGCACCAGCGAGCAAAGCGACCTCCCCACTGCCTTGATAACCTTCCATTTGTGGGGAAGGTTTGTGCTGCTACACAACCTCTCCCCTCCCAGGACTGGCTCCACGTGAGAACAGAAGGAATTAGGGAACTGTGCAGGGCATTTTTATGACATCATGAGGTAGGCTCCAGGCAGGGATAGATTTAAAAATGTTCACCCCTTGTGGTTTTTGACCCCAAACCAGAACAGCAAGGGTGATCTTTATAGGTTACCTGGGGAGTATTTGAGAATAACTTTATTTCCTTTCATAGAAATAAAATGATTTTCAAGAAATTCTATCAGTGTCTGAAAGTCAAGCCCATGATTACCTACAAAAATATTGCTCTAAACCCTGCCACATGCATTTGCTTATCTGACTTGTATTTACCTTCAGAGCATTTCAAGGAATAATAAATGTGAGAATTTTAGGATTCAGAACTGAATGAGATGCGGCCCTGAGACAATGAGATCATTTCTTAACACCCAGTCCCATGTTCTTTCCCCTCTTTAGTAATTTATTTCAGACTATAAGAAATACCCTATGTATTATATTAGCATAAATTCATAAAATTTGTTTTTAAAATAAAAGCATATTTTCATATGGGATTCTGAGGGGCTTGGCATAGTATGGGCTTTTAGGATTGTATTTTAGACCTGAAAGTGTTAGAAAAATCAGATTTTCCTATCTTCCACCCACGTGGTAATGCATATTTAATTAGCATTCAAAGCTTGTCTATTTGCTTTCGTTAAATTCCTAGGGAGCCTTAGGTGTCACCAAAAGCAACTCTTAACCTGTGGCCCAGGTTCCCCTTCCCAGACCACGCAGGCTGTTCCCAAACTAGCCTTCTAGAACTATTCTCTGCCCAGAGCAGTCCTAGGAGGGCCAAAAGCAGGAGCTCAAGGCTACCTCAGCGGTCCACTCTCATCTCCTTAGGCCCTGCTATTCCCATCACTTCCAGGGATCCTGGCTGCCCGGCCCCGGCCACTGTCCTTAGACTGGGGCCACAGCTCTCCCAGACTCACAGGACTGCTGGCATCCTGCTGTCTGCTTGTCTGCCCAGTAATGGTACTAGCTTCTTTACTCTGAAGCCATCCATCCTTGCCAGTCACTGTCCCTCCCTAGGCCCTTAGCATCTGCTAGCCTTTTCCTAACCCTTGACCCCTGCCTTCCACTGATACCAGACATAGTGACCAAGAAGCCCTGATTTGTTCGATGTGGTTTTGTCTTAATGCACATATTTAAGTGCGTCATCGGGGTGAGGGCTGAGTTCTAAAGGGCAGTACAGACGCTGGGAGCTTCTCTGGTGCCTGTCCAAGTGAGCAGGAAGCCCAGCAATGAGCCACGTCTCACTGGAAATATGAAGGGCAAACTCCAAATTTGGAGGAACAAAGGCCCCCCAAAATTGGGGCAGGGATCAGTCATGGAGCTCAAAGCTCATAATTGACAAGAGATTTAATCTAAATGTAGAAAGTGTGGGGTCCAGAGGAGGAGGGTCCTGGGGAGGTGAGCGGGGAAGGGGAAGGAATGGCTGCCATACCAGCGTGAGTCCATAGTCTGTTTCCAGGCCTAGTTGAGAGTGGGGTGAGTGAGCCGTGCTGTGCTCAGGGCCAGAGAAGGCAGACATTCGCACCCCACACTAAACAATCTGATACACCAGAATCCAGATTTAGCAATACTAATTCCAGCAACACTGAATAATTTCACTGATATTTTGTTGGAGACTGAAACCTTTGATTTTAATCCGATTAATTTCACTAGGTTTACTACGTTTTTAATGTATCTTTATTATGTCTCGGGGTCACTTCCCCCAAAGGAACTATTCCAGTTTTATAACTAAAAAAGGAATCAACATTTTGAATTTAAAATACAGATTTTTCAGATTTCACTTTTCCAGATCAAAGTTATGCCATAAGAACGTGCCGGCTTAGAGACTTCGACTACTGGTCTATGAATGTGTTGCATGGCAATGTTTCCTTCTCACCTGCATGACATGTAACTAGCTCTTAGTGACCAACACTGGGAAATGTCTTGGCCTGTGGATTCTTGGTAAAGACTCCAATGTCTCTTGTGGTGAATGTGAGCAGGTTGCCTCAGCTCTGGCGACAGAGCACATGCAGGTGAAGTGGCTGCTTTCCTGGCACTCAGGAGGCGAAAGCTGTCGCTGGATTCTGCTACCTCAGCCCCATGCTGACAAACAACACACTAATAGGCAAGGAACTAGATGACTCTATCTAAGAACCCAGCATGTCTCTTGGCAAGATGGCAGGAAGGTTCTGGTTTCCAAATAACAAAGTTTGGTCAGAGCCAGAGGCCCACCGTCCCCCTGCCTAGATGGACTCTCATGGTTTCCTAGCTCCTCTCAAGTCAGCCTTTCCTTCAACAGTCTGTGTACCATGAGCTGAGCTGGGCATGGGCAGGGGGTCCCAAAAGAAACCCATGTGGTGATCTAGTCCCGCTGCCAAAGGCGGGTCTTGCACCGAGTTTCCACTAAGGGGCAGATACATGTGAGGCGCCATGGGAAACATCATTACTCTCATTTTAGAGTCAAAGAAACTGCACTGATACTCCAAAAGATGAAGTGACGTGCCCCAAACCATACCGCTGGCAGAGCAGAATCTATTTTGAACTCAGATCTGTTCAAAAAGCCCCAGCGTGCCGTCACTGCCCTGTCAGGAGCAGAGGTCTCCTGCAGACCCCTGCCCTTCCAGCTCGGTACCACACCTACAACATGTCGACCAAGGCCTCTTACATCCAGCACCACGGGTCCAGAACTAATGCCTCGTCGCTCGAGTCAGAACACCCCCAGGCCCCAGACTCTGCACCCTGCCCACCACTCAGCCTGGCCATCCCTGCCCAGCTCTGGCCCAGGGACCCAAAAGAACATCATCGAAGCCAATCCCCCTGCTACTCATACAAACTGTTTTTATATGAACTCATGGTGATACACTTTCCCCCCTCATCTTGGATGTGTCTAAGGAGCCACAAACATCTCAGTGCTTATGAAAATGAAATTATCCAGGTATCTTTGCAGATGTTACAGATGGCCGGCCAGTACAGCATAAATGCAAAGAACATCTCCTCTCCCCACATGGGAGTATTTGCAAATGAGACCAGGAAAAATGACCAAATGCACACTGATGAAGGTGACTTTTCTTTATCTCTATGGTTAGAACTTCCATTTTTAAAAAATCTTAAAATTCAAAATTCGACATTTTTTCAGTGGTGGTCAAAGATTACTATTTGGTGGTTATTACACTGTTATTAATTGGGGACAAAAACCAAGGAGGTGCAGTGAAGTATGGAGGACGATTACTTTCATATCCCATCAGGGTCAGTGAAAAGGAGTGGCTTGCTCACTTCTATTTGGAGGAGGGGAGGAGGTGGTGTGAGGAGGGGAATGGGAAGGCAGCTGGAGGCACTGAGCTTCGTGGAGGAGAGGAAACCCCCGGCTGATCATGAACCCTGGAGACAAATGGCCTGGTGGAGGTGGAGGAACACAGCAGTTGGAGAATGCCTTGACCAAGAACACAGGATTGGGAATGGGCCAGGCCCCTCTAAGGACTGACTCATAGGTAGTTTTGACAAGAGTTGAATAGTGGTGGGGGGAAAGGAGTAAGGGGCCAGATCCTGGAGGTCCTTGAGTGCCAGGCTGATGAAGCCTGGACTCTTATCTTTGAAGTAAAAGGCAGCATTGGAATTGTTCAAAGAGGGGTGTGACACAATGGAAGGAGAGATTTAGGGAGACTACCCATGAGGTAACCAGAAGGATAAACTGCAAGGTAAATTGCTCATGTGTACACCTATCATATTTTTACCCTGCCTCCTTCCACAGAGAAGCTGAGGGCTCCAAAGCTGTTGTGGTGCAGGGGATGGGAGAGGAACATATCTATCCCTTCTGTATCCAGATGTTTCCTGCTGAGGTAGGAGTTACAGAAGAGCCAACGAAAGCCTGGAGCCAGCCAGGGCCTCACACCCTTCCCACCGGTGGCTGGTTCATCTCGGCTGTCGTCTGGCCAACAGACAAGACCTGCTGAAGCTGCTTCCCACCCAACCCACACTCTGCCCTCCTGTCTCTGCTCTTGGCCGCCTGCCACTCCCTCGGATTCCTGGATGAAGTCATACCACTCCAGTCCTGTGGCTGTGTCCTTGAGCCTCCCACCGACCTGGGTTTTGGCTTGCCTGCTCACAATCTGCTGCGGCATAAACCAGCCTCCCAGCAGCAGCCGCTGCCCCTGCGGGCCCCACAGTTCAGCAGAGGGGAGGACCTCTCCAGGGCCAGAGCTGCTGGGGCGGGAGGGGGGTGCTGCTTGGGAAGGACCTGTGGGGGGCCATGGGTCCTAAATGGGAAAGGGAGGGGAGATGAGAAAATCCTTGGCCTTGAAAATCCTCCTGGTTCTTCAGGTTTTGTCTCTTGTCCCTCAGATGCTGTTCCTAAGACTGAGTCTCAGGCCACATGCTCAAGTAGGCAAGATACGTATATAATCTCTTCATCTCCTTTACCTTTCTAAAACAGAATTTCAGTACTATTTCAAGCCCCCAGCCCCCTGGGGGACAGAAACAATCTTAGTTATAATGGAGCGCCTCCTGAGCAGGGTCGTGGTGGGACCTTGCTTACACAATGCCAAGGTAATGGTGGGAGAAATCTTTCTGTATCCTTGCTGGCATCTGCTAAGCTGTCCTCATGCCATCTGGTCTTGGGTCATTTGTTCATGCAGGTTGCCCCAGGTTACCTCTCATTCCTGACCCTGAGACCTCCTCAGGTCCAGCTCTATCTCAACTATTGTCATGCCCCTTCTATCCCAGACCACACAAGGCTGAGAGACGTTCCATTAAGCTAAGTTCCCAGCTCCAGGGAACACCAGGAAGCCATTTCTCCTCTGGGGTCTGGCTGCCTCAGGAGGGTTCTGACAAGGCATGGGGGACAAGTTCCCTCTGCTTTGAATTCCCCAAACCTCTCTGAGGGGTTATTGTTCCCTCTTTGAGCCACACCTTTCTCAGGGGCTATGTCAGCTAGTCCCCTGGAAGCAGACCCTGAGGTGAAGTTAGGAGTTTGAGAGGCTTGTTGGGGGTGCAGTATGAACACCTCTGAAAGATAAAGGGGGAGGGGGCGCCTGGGTGGCTCAGTTGGTTAAGCGACTGCCTTCGGCTCAGGTCATGATCCTGGAGTCCCGGGATCGAGTCCCGCGTCGGGCTCCCTGCTCGGCAGGGAGTCTGCTTCTCCCTCTGACCCTCCCGACCCTCCCCCCTCTCGTGCTCTCTCTCTCTCAGTCTCTCTCTCTCAGATAAATAAATAAAATCTTAAAAAAAAAAAAAAAAGATAAAGGGGGAGGAAGCAGGATGGGGCAGGAGAGCCTCCACTGCCATGAAGATCTACGGTCCCCGCCCAGCAGAGCTCCAAAGCAAAGACCGCCCATCAGAGGGGTCTCGTAATGGGCACGAATGACCAAGCCCTGGTTCCCCGTCTCAGTCCTGGTTCACTGAAGCCCCCCGGGAAGAGTGCGGGCTCAGCTTGAATGCTGTGGGGAGTCCTAAAGGCGCTGCAGCTGGGCTCCCAGCAGACTGCGCTCCTCCCAGCTGAACAGCATACTCTTGGCAGGAGGGAGAGCCCAATGGTGCACCTCTGTGGCTCCACAGGGGAACCCCACACCTGCACGCTCTCCCTCAGCCCCCGCCTCACCCAGGACAGGGGATCTCAGTTCTGCCTTGGGCCGGAGAAGCTTGCTACAACATCTCTAGCCTCCTAGAGTTCTTTCTGGGCCCAACTGAGGACTATGCTTTTGAAACTTAAAAACCAGAAATGGATCTTGTTTCCTCTTTTTACATGATGAAACCTTTCTCCTTAGAAAATAAACTTGGCATAGCCTAGCTTGACTGGGAAGAGGTCATGGGGACAAGGGACACATGGGAGAGCCAGGGAACACCCCCAGTTAAGTTTTGAAATGTCATCTCACCACATGTCCCCTCTTAATGCATTTGCATACCCACTACAGAAATTAACTTCTCACCTCCCTCCCCTCCACGAAGGAAGTAACTCTGTCTCCATTTCAGCAAATGCCTCAGGCAAACCATGTCCTGGCTGTGGAGCAATATGGCCCCCAGATTATCAGGCAAGCTGAGATACAGATGAAGCTCTCTCCCACCTCCACGTGGGTGGTGTGGTGTTCTTCCAGGAGCTTCTATCCTCCCAGCATTGGCCCCATCCTCAGGTGATCAATAAAAGAGAAAGAGCTAAAGATTATATAGTGCTTACCACATGTCAGGCACTATTCTAAGCCCTGTTATGACTCATTTAAGCCCTATAGTAACCCCATGAGACAAATACTACCATTGTCCCCATTTTACAGATGAAGAGACTAAAGCACAGGGAGGTCAAGTAACTTGCCTGAGGTCATACAGCCACTTAGTGGCAGGACCAAGATTCACATCCAGGTAGTTTGTATGATCCCAGGGTTGGAGTGCCAAATCTCTATAGTTAGCTGCGTCACTATCAAGAGCTAAACTTACAAAGGGGCAGTAACATGGGGTGAAAGGAACTGACCCCCACACACAGATGCCAGCAAGCAGAAGACAGGAGCATTGAGTCACAGTTCTCAGAGACCCGAGAAAGACAACTCCCTCAGTTTATCGATGGAGACCTGGGGGACCAGAGAGGCTAGGTAATGCAGCTGGTGATACGGAAAGCCTGCATGCAAACCCATCTCCTCTGACCTCAATGCTACAAGCCATCATCATTACCAGGAAAAAAAAAATCACTCAAAGTCCACATCCTGGAGGTGAGAGCTGGGCCCTTCCATGGTAGGACTTGGCACAGCTTGGTTCAGACTTCCTTGGTAGTCACATTATGATTTGGAATAGCAGACAGGCTCTAACAGGTTACAGAAAACAGTAAAGAAGCAGCGTCACTACGAATGAGGCAGTCTCCTATCTTTCCAGGAGAGAACTGAGCCCCCACAGAGTATTTATGATGAGAAGTCATTTACACAATCTATTTTATGTGCAGCACGTCCCACAGCCAAGGATGTTACCTTTCAAAGAAAGTAATTTATTACTTCAACAAATATTTATTGAGTATTTACTATGTGCAAGGTACTAGACAAACTGGCAGGGATGAAAAAGACAGGATGTCATTTGAGGGGCTTACGCTCTAATGCAGAGGACGTGGCATGTAGGCAAATCATCACGATAAAGTAGAAAAGGGTGGTCTCCATGCTCTGACCTAATGATCACAGTAAGGAATATTGGAGAGTTGACAGAGCATTTATGTGTAATGTACCAGGAACACCAGTCCATTCCTCTCCTTATCCAGCAGCAAACTCCTTTTCATGCTGCAAAACCTCGCTCAAATGTCCACTTCTTTGACTGCCTAGCTCGTCCCCAAGCAGACTCCTTTTTTCCTTCCTTCCTCCTTTCTTCTCTCCTTCTATTCCTTCCTCTTTTCTGCTTTCCTCCCCCATTTCCTTAAGAACAGAGAATATTTTTCAAGCAGTTCCTAGGCTAAGCAAGGTACAAGGACACTCCACCATGCTGTGACACATGGGTCCAAGAAACAGAACTGTGCACAATATTCTCTGACTAGACAATACTATGATATGCCCTCAGGACTGCGAGGGCCCCAAGGGCCAACCACAGGCTGATTCAGCCTGCCGTGGACACAGCCCCATGGCACCCCATGGCGGGCTGTGGCCAGGGCCCAGACTCTCTGTTCCTCCCCATCTGTGTGCTTGCCCACTCCTGGGGGCCCCTCTGCCACCTGAACCACTCGGCAACCCACTCCCGGCATCTCACTAACTGCCCAGATGGCCCAGCTAGGACTAGTTCTGAACAGAGATCCACCCACCATGCACCCTGCCCAATCCAAGCTGTCTGCAGCCTTGTTCAGCTACAGACCAAGACCCCGTTCTCCCCACCATCCTCCTTTGCTGCTCAGTGCAGCTGGGGAAAGGCCAAGCCCGAGTGAGAAAGGCCCAGAGTAAGGATGCACGGAGTCCTCAGAGAGGTTCCCAGCCAAGCCTACTTGGACTTGGAACCAGCTTCCTGGGCTCAAACCCCAGTTCCAACCCTTACTGGTGAGTGCTCTGGGCGAGTTACAGAATCTCTCTAAGCCTGGACCTTGTCATCCGGAACACGGAGGCAGCAATAATAGCTCTAAAGTTGTGGAGAGGAAAAGTGAGATACTGCCCACAAGGGAAAAGCGCTTTGTAAACTAGAAAGTGCCATTGTGTGTGTATTCGAGATATTCACATAGCTATTATTATTACCTGCAATATTATATATTGAGATATTAGAACTCAAAGGTAAAGACCTGAGTTCTAGAGCCAAGTGGGCTAGGGTTCAAATCCTAGCTTTGCCACGTACTAGCTGTGCAACATTGGCCAAGTTAAAGAACTTCTCTGTGCCTTAGTTTAGTTTCTACATCCATAGTGTTTTGGGAAAAGTAAGTAAGTTAATCCACTAAAAACATTTAGTGCCAGGCACAGAGTCCGCATTCCATAAATGCCAGCTATAACTACTATAAGATTCAAAAGATCAGTGTATTATTGTCTTAGTTTGGGCTGCTCTGAGTATCATAGACTGTGTGGCTTATAAATGGAAATTTCTCTCTCAGTTCTGGATGCTGGAAGTCTAAGGTCAGGGTGCCAGCATGGCTGGGTTCTGGTGAGAGCTGTCTCCCTCACCGCAGATGGCCATTTTCTCCTTTTATCCTCCCATGGCAGAGAGCAGAGAGCTCTCTGGGGTCTCTTTTATAACTGGTCCCACTACTGAGGGCTCTACCCTTATGACCCAATCACCTCCTGGTGGCCCCACCTCCAAATATTATCACATTGGGGGTTAAGATTTCAACATATAGATTTGGGAGAACACAAACATTCAGTCCATAATAATTATATTCTTCAGTCTTCCTTCTGTTATGCTACATATGAGTACAGGAACTAATACTTGAGAGTTTACAGAGCATTCACATGCTTATTTTCTGAAAGTGCTAAGGGACCCCAAAGCAAGTGATCACTTCCTACCCAGGGAAATTAATGGAGAAGGTGACACCCTGTGCCCTGAAAAAGGAGTAAGATTTGGACTGATGGGTGGAAGGCAGAGAGACCAAGTGAGTGAGGCATGGAGGGGTCCTGCCTATAGGACACGTGCTGGGAACCCTCACTGTGGGGTTGGGCAGCAGCAGAGTTCTCCATCTGTAATGTGTAACAGCATGCCAGGGGAGCTTATCAAAATACAGCTACCCACGTCCCACTCTGACAGGTACTGAATCAGCGGTCTTGGGTGAAACCTGGGCATTAATGATTTTTAACAGTCCCCAAGTGAAATTAATGTGCAGCTAGGTTTAAAGATCTCTAGGCCAGCCAAACTTAGCCGCATCAGAATCACCTGGAGAGCTTGGTAACCCACCACCCATCACTGGGCCCCATTCCTGGAACTCCCAACTCAGCAAGTCCAGGTAGGGCCTAGGAATTTATGTTTCCAGCAAGTTCCCAGGTGATGCGGATATTGGCGGTTGGGACGGCACTTAGAACCCCAGGCAAGCGCATAAGATGCATGAAAACCAGCATGAGACGAAGTCATTCAGTCGGCTCATGAGAATCGGCAAGGCCCCTCCACAGAATCTTCAAACTTACTCTGTTGGCATTGAGATGTTGGGGTGAAACATGCTCAAAGCGTGTATTAGAAAAATAAGCCTGGTGGCAAGATGAAGGAGGGATTAGAGGGAGGAGACTGAAGACAAAGAAATCAGTCTGAGGGTTTGTAACAATCGGTAGCCTAGATGGGGAAGTGCAGCCTGAAGTAGGGCCAGTAGGTGACTGCCAGCAACATGGCTGAAGTCAACTCCAGAAGACAGAGCAGCCGTGAGCTGGGAAAGGAGAGGAGAGGGAAGGTCTGCTATGACTCCCAGGTCTTGAGCCTGAGACATGAGCACTGGGGGTCAGGGGCAGATCCCAGGTGAGAGGGGACAGTCTGGCTTTGGACATCTATATCTGGGGACAGAGATGGTCCACAGGCTGTTGGGATCAAGAGTTTAGCCTGAGGATTGAAGACACTGCCTCAAGGCAGGGATCACAAAAGCAGTGATGAGGATGCAGAGATTGAGTCCAAGGACAGATCCTGGGATCACGCAGCCCAGACACCTAGGAGAAAGGGAACAGAATGAAAGTCAAAAACCCTGTTATGGGGAACAAGGTGGTCAATAGCATGAAATGCTACAGGCCATTGCAGTGATAACCGGAAACACATTTAAAAAAACAAAAACAACAACAACAAAAACCCCACAAAATCCAACCTAGTACAGGAAACTGTCGGGCAGAAAGCGCGCACTCCAGTGTCAGAGGCTGCCTGTGCTAACACAGGGGACAGCCTACACCCCTGCAGGGAACGTGAGGGTGGGGCCCCTGACTTCCTAGTCAGCTCGTGAACCAACAGCATGGCCCCTGGGGGCCTTGTTCTCACTCCCAAGCAGCCTGCCCTCCACCCCCAAGGGAAACGGATGTGTGGACAGAGGTACGGACCCCTGGCCTGGCATTAATGTTTCCTGTCATCACTAAGCTCAGACACTGGCACTGGCTCATCTCACCAAATGCCTATGCCCTAAGGAGCACATTTTCTATAAAGGCCCGGCCAGGGGACAGAACAGGGGGAAGCAGATGGCGTGTGGCCGGACACTTGCCTGTGATCACAGGTCTCATGTGTGCCTCTGTGACTGCAGATAGATGAGGGCACATACCAAAAGGCTTGAGGGACTGCATTGTCTCCCACATCCGCGGCTCACTCAGGCCCCGGAACTGGCTCAGGCAGGAGCGGCAGGACCAGCGGGACAGCCAGGGGTGGGGGGCATGGGTGCATGTGAGGTGGGCGTTGATGGGGGCCAGGACACCACAGAAATAACATCAGAGGCTTTCTGAACAACCCTATGTTTCAGGATTTCTTTTCCTTTAGTGCCCGCGGTTCTGGGTCACGCCGCTTCGAAGAATGACGAGGTAAACCAGATGAAGAGAGGTGGGCAACAAAGTGTATTGAGCAATTGTACAAAGCTCCCGAAGAGGGAGGGGACCTGGGAGGGTTGCCCTTGGAGTTTGTAAATCTAGGGGTTTTTATGAGAATGACAGCCGGCTGTTTTAATCTGATTAACCCTGCATACCCCTATCACCCAATCAAGTTTTTGTCCACACACTCATCTACCTATCAGGTGGTTATTCATGTGGGAAAGGGTGGAGGGCTCCTTCCAGGGTGGTGTTTCATAGCCTCAGGGATCAAGAGGGCCTTGGCTGCCACGGCCCTAAGGCACGCTGGCCAGCCCCCTGCCACGTGATTAAGCTCTTTGTTTAAATATCCCACTGGCTGTTGAGCTGGCCCCTGGGCCTGGGTTAGGTCGCCCAAGGCCATTCCCTTCCTTTCTGTCACATGCCAGGTGTAAGTCCTCCCAGTAGGAAGACTTAAAGCTGGGGCGTAGTAAAGTGTGAATAACAGGATGGGGTCTTTTTCCTTTTAAGGGTAGTTTCCTCTTAGGACGGGGGCACTGTGAATAACAGGATGGGGTCTTTTTCCTTTTAAGGGTAGTTTCCTCTTAGGTCGGGGGCCCCTTGCCCCTGTCTGCCTTTCTTCTGTCCTCCGTTACATAGACCACCAAGATTAACTGGCACTGCAAGGACAGCCAAGAGAGAGCCATAGAATTCTCCATCCCTTCCACCCTGAAACACAAGTGGAGACTTTGCCTCTCGATGAAAAATGTCAGGCCCCTGCTTACACTCAGTGGGTGGGATATTGCTCCATCAGAAGCTTTGTTCTCATCAGGTTGGCCTCACAGTCCTCCATAATAACCCATATGTTCCAGTTTCGCTTATTAGGAAAGAAAGAAACATAGATAAGATTGCAGAGAGCAAAGACAATCCCTCTTCCTTGCAGATTTGGCCTGTGTCAAAGCTTTCAGATAACAGGTGCAGGTAAACTTGCCTAAGCTTCCCGAGCATGATGCAGTTCCATTGCCAAGCCTTTCAGCTTGCACCCCTGGGGGAAGAGCTGGAATTGACCCAACAGATAACATTACTTTGAATTGCTGAGCTGGTAGGGATCCCTGGCTCCTTCCCTGGGGCTGAGGGAGGGGTGGGTTCTAACAAGCTTTGCATTCAGATTCATTTGCTGGGTACTCAAAGCTCTGTAACTTGTCTCCGTGGAGTTTTCCAACTGGATTCTTGATACTTCAAATGGATACTTGATACTTGACATTATGAATAAAGAAATAATTGGTTTTCATGCAAACTGGAGATTTCTAGAACATCTTATATAAGGTGTCTGGACAGCAGATTCTTTACTAAAGAAATCATGTTAAGACAGATAACATTCTTAGGAAGGGATTCAGGGATGGTGGCAAGAGTCATTCTTAAGTACCAAGTCTTATGCTGGTAGCATGGCTACCTGGATCCCTTGGGGAAGGATTCTGAGCTGTCCCTTCTGAGCAGGAACGCAGGTAAGAGGAGTAGCCCAGAAGCTCTTTTTGCCACCCCAACTGCTTCATGTACAAAGAGGAAAGTGAGCCCAGAAGGGTAAGTGGCTGACCCAGCCTTGGTGTTTCTATGAACTATCAGAAGTTTTCTGCTGCCCTACGTGTCCTGTAAGGTGTCATTGTGCAAATCCCTCCACCAAGAGCCCCTGCAAAGTTGAGAAGATAAAGCACTGCCATGGAAAGCTAAATGGCAGGCCCAGGAGCTGCTGTAGATACTGAGGTAGTAGGTGGACATCTGTAGAGCCCACAAGCCTGCAGTGAGTCCGGGGAAGACTCCAAGCTGGCAGAGGGGAGGGGAGAGGAGGGGTGGCCAGAGAAGAGTGTGTCTGTCCTGCACGCACATGAGTGCTCCTCCCCCTCTCCTGTTACAGCACCCTCTCACCTCCACCTGTGTGGTTTGGATAGTGCTGCCCTTCAGTCACAAGCTGGCCCCTGACCCAGGATTAACCAGGTCAAGGGTTTCACACCCCTAGCTACAGTGACCAGCACAGAAATGAGCACATGGCCCATCCTAGACCAATGAGCACCAAAGCCTGACTCTTGCAGAGGAATTAGGCAGAAGTTCCCTTTCTGCAGGGATTATGCAGCAGGGTGAGAGAGCCTGGAGTGGCTGGTGGCTTGTGCCTCCACATGCTAGGAGTCCAACCAAGAGGAAAGCAAAGTCAAAAGAGTTAGAGACGCAAATTTCTGATTTGGGGGAGAACCAGCACTGGGCCATGCTTAACACCAACTCTACCATTAAATTTTTAGTTACATGAACCAGTAAATTCTCCCTTTGGTTAAGACAGGTTGATAGCATTTCTGACACTTGCACAAAAAGCATTCTGATCTTTATACCCAGAAAGAGAGTAATCTTGGGCTTAAAGCTCAAGCATCCTCAACTCAAACTAAGGTACTCCACATCATTGTGAAAGTGGAATGCAATGACCTGTATGTACACCCAGCATGGTCTCTGGCACATGGTAGGTGCTTGAGAAATCCTGGACCAGGTGCTGTCCTGAGCCCAGGAGTAGAGCTGAAGAAGATACCACCCCTGCTGTGGGGCACAGTCCCACAGGGGAGATAGACAATCAGCTGCAAAGAAATGGGACATCATGTGATAGGAGCACCAATAGAGATGTGATCATGGTGCCAGAGGAGCAGGAAGGAGGGGAGGAAGCACCTCATGCCTCAGTGCAGAGAACACCTGCTTGAGTAAATGGAATTGAATGTTATTGGTCTGTATCTATGAAATCATGATGCATTTAAAGATCTCATCAGTTGGCAAGGTAGGAGGAGATAGAGGGATGACTCCCAGTTATTGAGCATCCACTATGTACCATGTACTGTGTGCTAGATTTTTCTCATTCTGCTCTCTCAGTAACCTGATAAAGTGACCATGAGCATTGCCATTTACACACAGAGGAACCAGGTATCAGAAAGGTTCGCATTCCCAAAACAGAAAAATCCAGAGGAAGGTGTAGTTTCAGGAATGGCTTGATTCAGGGACTTAACATTGTGAGGACCTGGTTTCTTTCCATTACTCACTTCTTCCTTCCATGGTGGCTTCAGAACCTTCATCCTGGGCTTTCAAGTGAGCTACAGGCTCACATTATGCTTTCTGCCTGAAGTAACTAACGAGAAACATACCTCTACCCCAGCAGCCCCAACTATTGTACATTATTGGCTCTGATTGAACCACATGCTCCCTGAACCAAGGAATATGACGCTTTGCATGCCCGAGATGAGTCAAAAGTTGACTCCTAGAACTGAGAGGACTCACCTCCCCCCACTGCATATGGATGGAGGGTGGAGTTGACAGTGGATCCTCAGGAGGAAGTTAAGATAGTAGGTGGCACAAACAATGAAGTCCAGGACAAGAATCTTTCCCTCCTATCTTCTTCAACATGCTTGACTTTATGAACACAATTCGTGCAAACGGGTGGCCTTGGCAATAGTTAGCGGCTCACAATTTAGAGTAGTAAAGTAGCAAGTTACACTGGCTTTGGGTTCTCCTATGATCCCGAAAAAGAATATGGATATAATGGCACATAAGACACGGACTGTAACTATATCTCAACTTAACTCCAGTCTCTAACATCCTGGTTAGCATCCTTGTCCCTCAGCTCTAGAGTTGCATGCACACAGTGGAGCCCAGCATAATGGTCCTCAACCTATCTATATGTCAGAATCACTGGTGGGCTTAGGCGCGCACACACGCGTGCGCACACACACACAGGTAAAACACAGGAGCACCAAGGCACACATCATGTTTGCAAATTCGTAAGTGACTCATTAGCTCCCATTTACTCTGGACAAAGGATGAGAAGCAAAGAAAAGTGATGACAGTTTGATAGTTACGAATGAAGGCACAGCATTTGGTTGGAACAGTCATTTGTTGTTAGTGTTAGGGGCTGCCTGTCTCAGTCTTCACTTCCTCCTCCTTTCGTGGAATTGCCTGTCTCAATCTTCACTTCCTCCTCCCTTCCTGGAATTCCCTCTGTATGTTCTTCCAGAGACATGTCCTTTGATCTTAGCATCTATACAGAAAGCTTCAGCTCCCCAGCAAACAAAACCAGACTCCTGATGGAATCCAGTGGGCGGTATGGATGCTCCAAGCATTGCTCACCTGCCTCATTTACCTGGGGACACCAGTCCCAAAGCAAATTGCTGTTGAAGGAACTACCACCAACAGTAACAAGATCACCATACATGTAGCCATTGTGCTATATTTTAGAAAATCTGTTTTCCTGAGAAGTTTTATTTTACACCAACACCATGAGGTGGGGATAATAGGAAAATTATCCCCTTAATATGTCCCCTCAGAATTTAGGATTGGGAAATCATTTCTCTCTCCTCCTGATCTGATATGCATCCTTTATTAGACAGTGAAAATCAGATCTCCTAGGTATTTACATTTATGCCTTAGCTTAGTTTCCAAATCTCCAGGACTAATTTAGCACTTAGTTTTTTGTAGCCAAATTAGGTTAGGGTTTTGGTATGACTCTTTTTCCCCCATCCTCAGTGTTGTGTCTGATCTTTTGTTTTCAGTAGTCTTATTTCATATGTACTCTTTGTTATAACCTACAAAAAATCTTCTTGGGGAATAAATAATGTAAACATTATAAATAAATGGAGGTACATGATGCTTTATCTTTCCTCTATTCTCCAGCCAGAGAAGACCTGCGCTTTAACTTGGTTCCACACCCTCCCTACTGCCTCTGCTAATTTGTCTGTAACTCATGAGCCCACATCGCCCTGCACAGAGCCTCACAAAGCTTTTGCTGACTTGCTTTCTTCCCTTTTACCAGCTCCTTTCCCTTTCTTCCCCCCCATCCAACTTGTGAGGTAAACTTTGCTTGAGGAAAACCCTGACCAAACACCTCCTTTCCCTCCGCATCCTAGAAGAGCCTCAGATCAAACAGAACAATTAACCCAGCAAACAATACCATTAGCAGAGCTCCCTCTGCACCCACCAGCCCTAAGCTGAACAAACACCTCTTGGAGCATATGGAGACAGGGAATTGCAGGCGGGGATTTTATGGGCCTCTCAGCAGGCCTGCTCCAGCTCTTTGGGAACCAGACAATTTAGCATATGTCACTGTTCCCGGCTGCCTTGGGGCCTTGGCTGGGGACCACAGGCTTCTGTACCCAAGTGCTGGCATTCAGAGTCAGGTGGGGCTGAGGCTGCTTTCCTGGCACTGCACACCCAGAAGGTACCACGGTCAGGACTCAGGCTCCTTGAGGCCAACGACTGACAGAACCCTGAGGAAGAGCACACAAGAACACGTCCACAAGGAGAAGTTTCCCCCAGTTGTTCCAGAGCCTGGCACATCATTAACTTTCAGCTCAGCCTGGGAAACTTCTTGGGTACTTAGGCAGAAATTGAAATTCATCGAAAATCTCAATGTACCATAAGAACAGTAGTTTTTACAAAAATCAGAGACTAAAACGACCTATTAAGGTGTCTTGTCCACCCCCTGTCAGCACAGGATTGGTCCCTGAAGAGTTTTGATGGTTCATTTTTAAATAACTCCAGCAATGAGCTTTCTATCACAGAACTCCCCAGGAGAAACCATTCTAATGGGTCTCTTTCTTTGGAAGTGTACCCAAGATCCATCCTAATTTCTCCATTTCATAAGCTGCTCCTTGTACCATCCAGAATGACTCCAATAGCTCTCGCTGTGTTCTCTCTGTGAGGCACTTGGCTGTAGCAGCCTTGTCTTCATGGAGTTTGTAATCCTTTCTTATTTTGGAGAGGGGCTAATTGATAGGTTTGAAATTTGCTAAGTGCTTGATCGAAACATATATGAAATATATACAGTCTCGTAAAGTTTTGCTTTGTGGTGAAAGCAATCAGAAATCAAAGGGTTAAACTGCAGCAGGCAGAAGGTAAACCGAAAACCTGAGACAGTATAAAGTAGGGGTGCAAGGCTCAGGCTTTAGAGTCTGACCAGCCTGGGCTCAAATCCTGACTCTGACACTGACTGCAGGCATGACCCTGGTATGTGACAACCTCTCTGAGCTTCCCCATCCTCATCTAAAAAATGGGAATGATATTGCCCACCTCAGACTGTTGTTGGAGAGGTTAGGTAAAAGAACAAGGATCTGATATACTAACTCATTCAGCAGTATCATTATTTTTTAACTATAAAAGTGGTTCAGATGCTAGAAATATATAGTAAGAGCAAGAATTTAGAGGAACTCTTCCACATCCAGGGTAGAAAACCACAAACAAAACAAAGGGCTTCATTCACCCTTCTATCCTGAACCAGCTACGTACAAGTGCAACACTGCGCTGCGCTCGGGAGGCAGAGTCGGGGAGATGAGATGCTCTCATATTAAGAGGTTAACACTGTGGCAATGGCATGGCACCGCAGAGCCAGCTAAATGCCAAGGGAGTGGGAAGAGGAAGGGCTGACTGAGAACTGAGCCCAGGGATGGTTTCATCTGGACTGGTCAGGCAAGCGCTGACGTCCTCCAAGCCGGAGGTCGGCCCAGAGCCCTCCACGAGCAGTTCTGGGACAGCTTCTAATGCAGTCTTGTGATATTCGTTCTAAAGGAAAGATCAATGTGGTATTAGGTTGTCTGTTAATCAAGTGGTCAGTCCCACTAGCCCCGGGTTAGGGCTTTTTCCAGTAGTGACAGAAACGTAACTCTAAACCAGCTTAAGACACACCCCCCCCCCCCAAATAGGTGAATTT
Source organism: Leptonychotes weddellii (assembly GCF_054177405.1). Classification (NCBI taxonomy): domain Eukaryota; kingdom Metazoa; phylum Chordata; class Mammalia; order Carnivora; family Phocidae; genus Leptonychotes; species Leptonychotes weddellii. The sequence goes on from NC_138369.1 coordinate 79,297,484, forward strand.
ATGGATGATTCTGGGGGAACTTCTAGAATAACCAAGCCTCAGGCGCCCAGAGAGGAGGATGATCCTCAGGAGCGATGGAACCGGAGAGAGGCACTTGTTCCGAACTTGCTCTTTCAGAGCTGGGAAGGTGAAGAGGCCGGTGGGTGGTGATGGAGAAGGCTGGAAGGTATCCAGTGGCAAAGAAAGTGAAGGAGTGGCTGATTTCACTGCAGAAGCATAGAAAACTTCAGGAATTGGAGGCACCAGGTGCTCCCTCTGAAAATGGGGGTGTGGGTGGTACAGAAAAAAGTAAGACGTACTAGATAGGTTTATAAGAAGCATTTTGGCACTCCCACACCCCTACCTCCACCACAGCAGAAATATGAGCTGTTTCTTCTCTGTGGAGGGTCACCTGAGAGCTTCTCAACTAGGGGACTAGAAGAGCTGAGGGCTGGGGTGCCACAATAAAAACAGAGGGAATTAAGTGACAGAATGTGCTGAATCAGAGCCCAAGTCCCCTTTCCCACGCTTGGCTATGGGGTGGGAAGGGATGGAGCACTGTCCTGCTCTTTGTCATTATATGCCTTTAGGATATACCCAAGTGCTTTTTAAACTATAGGTATAGATAGATACGTATCTCAGTCTACATGTATATTTGTATATGGACATAGATATAGACCTATATCTCTAAAATTTTTGTTAAGCAGGCCGGTTTGGTATCAGAGATTCCTAGATTTGTACGAGTCCTAAAACTTTCTAGCTGTGTGGCCTTTAACCAAATACCATCTCCTCTCTGGATTGCTCATCTATTCCAGAAGACAACAGACTTAAGATGGCCATGAGCACAAGGCTTGAAGCAGTTCAGATAGTTCCTTTTCCCAACCCTTTGTCGTTATCATCCTCATTTTCTCGACCCTCTGTCATCTCTGCTCTCACCAGCACCCGCCAAAGAATGCAAAAGGGGTCAGAGTTCTGAGAGCAAAGACTCACCAGGTAGGAAGAATGGGAGGAAGGGCTGGTGTGGGTGGGGCCTGAGGCAGGGGTGGAAAATTTGTTCAAGAAGATTGCTTTCTTCACCTTGGAAACCCCTACCTGAGATGCAGTGTTTACAGCACAAGGTTTTATTTGGAACTTGAGGACAAGAATGGGCTGAGGGAGAAACTGTTAAATTTTCAGGAATTTTGGAGCCAGTTATCAAACATGTAATGATTAATGTTTCATTATTAAAAATTAAATTATAAAACTTTCAGTGAAATAAATCATATTAAAAACAAAAGTACAAGATACTGAAAGCTCAACACCTCCTAATTATTCGACCATATTTGACTATAATCTATGTTCTTGAGGTTATCTATTGTGTCTGCCATGATTTATGTGTAGTGATGTCATGTTGGTAGCTAGCTGAAAGTCAGCCTTGGTGAAAGATTTACATCACAGGAATCAATAAATGCTATAAATCAAGACCTTTTTTACTGAGAGAGATGGTATTTAAACTTTCACTAGCACACCACTGGCTGGAGATCAGGAATACCAGAATCCAGAAATCTGGCTTTCCAAAGGCTCAATAAAAACATATGTTTTTGGCAACCTCCTCAGAAAACACTTTCATTTCCTTGCGTTTTGCGTATGATGATCCCTAGTAAGCAGCAAGCATTTGAATGAACTGTCGGGGTGGAAACACTTTTCCTCGAACCCTCTTCATTTCTGTAACTGGAGAATACAAATTAAATTGACGAAGGACAAATTAACAGAAGAAGAGCGTACACATTCTATTTGATGTTAATATTTTTACATGCACAGGGGCTTCACAGAAAAAAAAAAAAAAAGAAGAAGAAAAATGAAAAGCCCAAATAAACAGCCTCTGGGGTTTATGCACCACTTGAACAAAGGATGATAACCCTGGAGGAGTGAGGAGACAAAGGAGAGGGGCTTGGGCTCTCTAGGGAGGTGAGCTGGAGGAGTAAACACACAGGGGAAACCAGAGGTAGATGGGGTTTGTTTACGCAGACTCCTCTTGGGGCTACCCTTGATCTCCAGTGGTCAGGGTGGCTCTCGTCATCTGGGTAAAGGAAGTGGTAGGCAGAACTCATGCCCCCTTCGCAAAGGGAAATTTGTGCCCTGCTTTTAGGCAGACAGGGAGGGCAGAGAAATCTTACCGAATCTTTTCAGTTGCCTCCAGCTCAAAATAATCCTTATGCCAAGGGGCATATTTTGGGGTGACATTCTGATGCCCTTTAGAACGAACAAACAAATGAACGAATGACTATCCAGAAAGCTATCCTTAATACTTAGAGCGCTGTTCTTTAACATGTGAAACAAAATTCTCTTAACCCTTATGACTCAGAGTGTGGTCGCAGACAGCAGCATTGACATCACCTGGGAATGTGTGAGAAAAGCAAAATCTTAGGCCCCTTCACAGGCCTACTGACGAGGAATGTGCATTTTAACACAGTAAAGTTTGAGAAGCATTGCTGTAAATGTCAGCCCCGCCAAAATATTCCCCAGTTAGCCAGAATGCTTTCCCTTCCCGGCCTGAAATTCTACCAATCAGAAACCCACTGTGGTTAACAAGGCTTTAAAAAGGCAAATACCTCTGAGTGGGTTAATGGCCCAGCCCTGAGGAGAATTTGTTCAAGGAGATTGCTTCGCTCCCTTCGAACCTTTACCTGAGACGCACAGTGCCTACAGAATGGAGGTTTTATTTGGAAAAGGCAGGAGAGAGCAAAGGGGGAGATAGTTCGGTGACTCCCCAGGATCACCACAATAACCTCTAACTCTGCTTCTCGCTTCCTCCCTTGCCCCCTGAGGTCTAGTCTCCACTCAGCCCTTAGAGGAGCTTTTAAAAAAATGCAGGTCAAGTCATGGAATTCCCGGCCCGCTGCGTTTAGAATAAAATCTGGATTCCTGATCTGGACCAGAAGACCCCGGAAAATCTCCTTCAGCCGCGCCAAACCCCACTCCTGTTGTCCGGGGCCCTAGCTCCGCTGACCTGCCTCCTTCTCTGGGCGCTCGGGTTCCCTCTGCCTGCTGTACTTGCTGGTCTCTCTGCCTGGAAATCGCTGCCCCTCCGTCTTCCCTGCCAGGTTTGCTCAGTCTATGCTTAAACGCCTGCTTTCAGAGAGGCCACTGCTGACCAAACCCCAGCTGTCACTCTATCCCATTGCCTTCCTTTCCTTCATTGTAGGCATCACTATTTGAACTTGCCAGACTTTCTCATTTGCTTATTTATTTTCCGTATATCCCAAGACACACACACGCACACACACACTCACCTCCAGACACACACTAGATGTAAACTCCATGAGAACAGGGAGGATGTGAGCGCCTAGAGCGGTACCAGCCAGAGGAAGTGCTCAGCAAACACTGTGGGGCAGATGCAGGTGTCGGTGAAGGTGACCCTGGGGCAGGGTGCTCCACTATCCACCACCACCACCAAGACCAGACCTGTACCTTGAAAAGGAAAAGGAACTGGTTCATCTCCCTTATCCGGCTCCCCACACTCTGTGGCCTGTGGCCTGCTCCCTTCCAGGACACAGCCTTGCCATTGGCTCTATGGGTGTTCAAGTGTGAAGAAGTTTACAGAGGGCCCACGAAGTCAAGCTGGTCTAAGGGCAGGTCCTAGGGTGGGTCTGACTCGAAGACAACAAGCACACCTCCAGAGATTCATGGAGTTGCCAGATGCCAATTTGTTAAACCATGAGATACTCATGAACCCCTGATCAGGGCAGAACCTTCTGTGGAAGGCCACACTACTAAAAGTTTGCTTGCTAAGTGGGAAGTCAAATACGAAGGCTGTATGGATGCGATGCCTGCCTTCTACACGCGTGCACCCGCACACACGAGGCCGAGGGGATGACTGTCAGGGAGACAGAGTGCCAGCCCCCACTGCACTGTTTAGTGCTGGACAGGCCCTGCCGGGTAGGCCTCTGTCACACCTCTTCATTTGGGATTGAACCGTTAACCAGGAGCCAGCCTAACTAGTGGGCCATTTTCTACACACAGGTTCAGTATGTTCAATCAAGGCCAGGAAGTTTCTTTGCCCACTCTGCTTCCTACACAGGTCTCCCTGTGGACCTGAGACATCTCTCCAAGGATAGCCTCAGTGGCCCCACATCTAGGTCCGTGGGGACATCTTTCTGTGGCTCCCGAAGACCAGCTACCTGGGCCATGGTGCGACCACTGGTCTCTTGCCGTGGGTACCCATCCTCCACTTACCACATTATTTTTATGGGAACAAGTCCTCTGGGTTCATAAAAATCCATTGACAGGACAAACTGAGGGGCTGCTATATTCTCATCATTGCTGTTAATAACGCATCTCAAAGGAGGAAATGCTGTGGGGCTTTTTTCCTCCTTCCTTCCCATTAAGTATCCTTCATTTTCGTATTTTGTCTTTGTCATAAGGAGTGTGAACAAGTCACTTTTCCTTCCTACATACCTCCTCCATTTCAAGCTCTTATCTTATGAAGCATAATAGTTTAGGAAGTACCTGCCCTGCCCCTGCCTCTTCCTCCTCTTTCCACGATTAACCTCCATCCACTGGAATGTCTGGAGTAAGAAAAGCAAGAGGAGGCTGCAGGAGATGAGGTTACAAAACAAAGTGAGGAATGTCATCCTGCACCTGCACCTATGGGTGCCAGTGCTCAGCTTGGGAGTGTCCCTACCTTGAGGGCCACCTGTCACTACAGATCTGGTAGTCCTGGCCCCATCTGAAGGGGTTTTCTTCACGTGACCAGAACCAATCTGGGAGATATTGCTTCTTCATCCTCTGTCTCTCCTTGCTTTGACTCACTTTTCTTCCCTTCCTCCTCATCCTCCCTTGGCCCTCTAAGACCCCTAGGATTGTCAGGTCAGCCGGGGTATCCTTACCTCATAGGTTCTAGATGTCAATGGGCTTGAAGCAAAAGCCTGGGAAAGAGGGATCAGGAAGAGGTGGGTGTGGGGTCTTATGCCCAGGCTTGAGGGGGGTCTTTGCCTGCTTGATGGCACGTGGCAGATCTAGAAGACCTAATGTACCCCATGTACTGAATTCGGTAGCAGAGGCACTGGGGTATGGGGAGTGGGAGCTGCTCACCTGGGGGCCTGGCCAGAGGCAGACCACCTTCTCAGGTCTGACCCCTCACTCCTGCTCCCTCCCACCTCAGCCCTGGCCTCCACACTCCTCTCCTCATTGGTCACCCTCCTTTTCCTCTCTATCCCAGATCCCTTTAAACATAAGCAGAAACAAATTATTTATGAAGAGCCCTCATTTACAATGCATCCATAATGCCTGGAAAGACACTGATAATTTATTTAATGAGCACAGACATGATGATTCACAAACGATGATTTCAGTCAGAAATTAGCTTCATTAATTTGCCGTGAGCCCTCTGTTTTGATTTAGAGCCTCAAGAGTACCTCAGACCCACAAATCTCCTCAGCATTTCTGTTGCTCCTGCCTGAGTCTGGCCAACGTGCAGCTCCAGATCACCTTGCATCACGGCCTTCCCACCTAGCCATGCCTTGTGGTGACCCCACATCCTGCCTCTGGGTTGACCAGTTCTGCTCTGCAGGAACCTCCCCAACCCGCTGTGCAACTGGCCTACCTGTGCCTCAGGGTGCCCACCTGGGGGTGCTCGGGGCAGCTGCAGACAGCAAAACCTCTGCCTGAGCTTCACTGTCCTAAGTCCCCTCCTCCCAGGATACTCAAGGACCTCATCTTTATCCCCTAAGCAAACGTGGATTACGGTTTGCTGCCTGCATGAATTTTAATTATTTTTATTTTTTAATTTGGCTATTTTTACCCATTACACGAACACATGGGTTAAAGAGACAAACAGTGCTATAAAGCTTGTATTCATACAATAAACAGCCGTCCCCCACTCACCATCCCCATTTTCATTTAGTATTTACCTCCCTGTCTTGAAAAAATATGCTTAGATTATGACTTTGGGGTTTGTTTTTTATTTTCAATTTCAGGCATTAACTCTTGGCTTCCCTGTATAAAATATGAAGGCTTAGTTCTCCTTCACCTCACCCCCTCCTCTACCCACACATACTTCTAGGCCAAACGTAGCAAACAATGGCCCTTGGCCACCACCTGCTTCCGTAAATACAGTATTAGTGGAATATACTCCACGGCCACTTGCTTACGCATTGACCGAGCCCACTTTAGTGCTGGGACAGCACAGGAAAGCAGCTGCAACAGAGACCATACAGCCCACAAAGCCTAAAATATCCATTATCTGGCTCTTTTCAAAAACGCTTGCCAACTTGGGTCTGTCCTCACATCCCACCCATGCAGTTGTGCTGAATTTTGGTTATAGATCAATACCAAGGGGATCCATTGCCATGCTCACCTGAGCCACGCAATATACCAGCAGCACTTTTCTTTCCTGTACATTTGGTCTTCACTTGCATTTGTAATTGCCTTTTTTGTTTGTTTGTTTCCATTTTTTTTTTGTACTTAGTATTAAAACTCAAGAAACAACTCACCAGGAGAATAAATCTATTTGAACATATTAAAGTATTAATTTTATTCACTCGGAGATACTGTTTTAAGAGCCTACCAACCAGGGGCGCCTGGGTGGCTCAGTCGGTTAAGCCTCTGCCTTCGGCTCAGGTCATGATCCCAGGGTCCTGGGATCGAGCCCCGCATCGGGCTCCCTGCTCCGCGGGAAGCCTGCTTCTCCCTCTGCCTGCCCCTCCACCTGCTTGTGCACTCTCTCTCTCTCTCTCTGACAAATAAATAAATACAATCTTTTTTTTTTTTTTTAAAGCCTACGGACCTGCTCCAATCTGAACAGGTTACTCTCTAGGCCTGCTGCAGGGCCCTCACGCTGCTGCTAGAGGGGGCCTTTGCCTCTATCCTGTACTTGATCCCCTATTTCCAAGATCTAAGTCATTGACTTTCCTGACTTACTCTAATTTTAAAGGAGCACGTACTCCACTATCGTCCCAAGAAAAAAAAATACAGAAGTGGTACAATTTGTGAGACCCTGCCTGTCAGAAAATGGCTTTATTCTCTCCTGATAATAGTTTATTGTTAGACTAGGAATGCTAATAGAAGGAAATTATTTTACTTTGTAAGTCTGAGGTCAGTTTCCACTGTCTTCTATCAGTCTTACTGTTGAAAAGTCTGATGCCACTTTGATTCCTGATCATTTGGGGGGTTTGTATGTTTTTCTCCCAGCAGGATGAATGATCTCCATTTTCCTTAGTGTTTTCAAATTTCACAATGTGCCTTGATTTGGATCAATTTCTATCCTGTAGGCAAGGCACTAATGAGGCCCTTTCAGTCTGGAAACTCACCTCCATCCATTCTGGGAAATTTTCAAAATTATTCCTTTGATGATTTACTTCCTGCCAATTCTCTATTCTTCCTTTCTGAAACTCCAGTTGTCTGGGTGGTATATCTTATGAACTATCCTCTAACCTTATTTTTTCCTTCTTATTTTCCACCTTGTTGTGTTTCTGCTCTATGTTCTGAGAAATGAATGTGAATGGACAGCTAAGAGACATCAGTCAGCTGAGGAAGCAGCTAAAATGACAGACTTGGACCAAAGCACATAAACCTAAAACTACTAGGAGTGAACAGAATATTCGAGAAAATGAAAACTTGGGGGAAATTATTAATATTCTCACAGAGATACAAAAAAGACTAGGAAGTTGTGAAAAAGTGACGTTTGGAGAACACAATAGCAGCACAATGATAGCAAAACTAAAATTTCAACAGAAGTGGAAGACTCAGAAACCAAATGGAAGTTGTGGGTGGGCCCAGACAGCCATGACAGTGTGGCTGGACCACTCCTTGGGGGTACCTCTGATGCGCTATCTTTTGGTCCTCCCTCTCGGAATGAACAGAATCACCAGAGAGGGCAGGGATGAATCTGGCTGCCAGTGGGAGGGAAGGCTGGGGCTCAATAATCGATATCTATTCACTTAATCACCCTGCATTCACTGTGGTTCCTCCACATTCAACTTTGCCAGGTGTTAACCCAGTCCGGAGACCTTGTGTTTTTAGTCTCTCCGGAGAGCAAATCTGTAACCCTCCCATCTACTGTCTGGTTGTGTACAATGGTGAAGAGGATTGAGGAGGGCAAGGGGTGCAGCTTCTAATCTCTTATTAAACTAGACTTTTAACCAGTTCTGTTTTAACTCTTCCTCAGCCCCACTTCCAAGGGTACGTGGTACCACCCATTATAGAGACTTTGAGGGTTCTGGGACAGATTTGAGTTATTTCTTAAATTTCCCTACTGCTGACTTAGGATTTAGCTTTATTGTGGTTTAGCTGCTAAGTCATTTATCACTAATAGGTCTTCCCAACTGCCATATTATTGTGGGCAGTTCTCCTGCTCTCTTTGTTCTTATAAGAATGTCTTCACCTTTTGGGGATCCCTTTAGTGTCTTTTTTTTAAGATTTTATTTATTTATTTGGGGGGCAGGGGCAGAGGGAGAGAGTCTTAAGCAGACTCCCCACTGAGCACAGAGCCTGACTCAGGGCTCAACACCTCGCAAGCCCGAGATCATGACCTGAGCTGAAACCGAGAACCAGATGCTTAATTGACTGAGCCACCCAGGCGCCTCCCCCTTAGTGTCTTTTAACTGATGTTTCATTATAGATAAAAACTAAATGCTTATGTTTAACGTGCCATCTTTCAAAGAAGTCTCTCAACATAAAATTTATGAATAGCCCTCTTTGTCTTCATCATTGGTGTCTCCTACCAGACCTGACTGTACACAATGCTCATAGCAGCTACTCAGTAAATAGCAGGCTGGCCCCAGATGAATACTTGGGGAACATTTGTGGAATGGCTGATGTCTCCTCACAATGTCATCATTTAAAGCGTCATCTGTCCTCACCTCTCTTCAGTCTTCCTTTCCTCAGTCCGGGCTCCACTCACACTGAACTGGATCCTGTGGTGGCTCACCGTGGCAGCCCACGAGCCACGCGTGTCTGGTGCTACGTCTCCTGGGAAAGCCCGGCTGGCTCACACAACTGCACTTGTACATGTGCTCTTCCCTCCATCTGGGATGTGAGCTTCTTTGCTCTCCGTTTGAAATGAAGGTCTTTTCTGGGAGGCCTTTGATCAAGCGCTCATCCCTCTCCAAAACTCTGGATCAGATGCCTTTCCTTTGTATACTCAGAGAACTACGAATTTAGCCTTTTACAGCACTTGCCACAGTTTGTTACAAACATATGTTTACGTATTTTTTCCGCACCAGACTATGAATTCATCCAGGACAAATACTCATCTTATTTATCTCTGTATCCTCAAGACCAACCTCAGAGTCTAGAATTGGATACTCTTCTTGGGAGTAAAGAATGAGAGAGGAAGCATGCAAGAAGGGAAGAAAGAAAGAGAAAGAGAAGAAGGAAGGTAGGAAGAATGGGAGGGATTAATCCCGGCATTCAGTTTCATCTGTTCTGTACCTTCATCACAATTCATTTCTGCTAACATTTGACTTCTCCTTTCCATGAACTTGTGTGGTGAATTTTATAATTGCTCTCAAGTGTATGCTGCCCATCCTTACAGGAGGTTTATAGTTCCCACGCCCTTGACATCAGATCTGGCCATGTGACTTGCCTTGTCCATTTAAATGTGAGTGGAAGGGACAGGTGACACTTTAGACCTGGGGCCTCAGAGCTGTTGTGTGGTTCAGCCATATTTTCATTTATTTTTTATCACAGGATCAGTGATGTCCCAGATAGGAGCTGATTCTTCTTCCTGTCTCCTGAAAAGAAGACCACGTGGAGCAGAGCCATAGCTAGCCTGCAGTGGAACTGACCTACATGTGGATGGAGAAATAAACCTGTGTTATTGTAAACCACCAGTAGAGGGTTGTTTATTATTGGGCAGTAACATAGCCTAAGGTGAAAGACATACAGGTAGGTACAGCTGTGTTGGTGACAGTCCCATGGGTATGCAATGCAAGAAAAGCCATAGGATTTGAGAATACATCAGCTGGAACACCATCCTATTAGCCTCCTCTCCAACAGTGAAATCCTCTGCCCAGGACCCTGGGCCTTTGAAATTTTGCCTGAATTCCTTTGGTGCCAGGGTAGGGAGCTCATCAGATTGTGTGTCAGTTCATTTCATTGCTGGGATTCAAATTGTTAAAATAGTTTTCAGTTGGTTCTTCCCCACTGGTTCTACTCCTGCCACCTGTAGCCACCCAGATCAATCCACTCTAGATTCCACAGGAATGAACTTGAGTTATTAAAAGTTTAGTCATGTCCAGGCTAAATATTCTTACTTTGTAGGAAGTCTTAGAAGATGAGACGAAAGCTATTCTGACTCCTTACAACAAATGAAGATAATCTTTCAAGTCCAAAAGTACCATGACTCTTTGTATATTCCACAAATGGAAATGGCATTTTTAAACAGAATTTTCCCATTTTACAACTTTAAAATTCACAGAAACGCACAATCAATGAGCTTGACCCTTAGTAAAATAAATTATTAAATTTTGCCAACTTGCTTCCAAGAAAGCCTTTTTAAAATGCACATGATTTGGTTAACATGTTTGAAAACCATGCACATTTTAAATGCTTCCAAATACTCAGAGAGGAATGTAGTCCTATGTAGATGCCACTACATTTCCAGGAAACCCATCATGGTTCTATTCTAATGAGCTTTTCACTGATTTATGCATTGTGTTGCTTTTAAATAACCAAAGAGACAATCATTACAAGAAGTAAACTGAGCAGGGCGCCTGGGTGGCTCAGTTGGTTAAGCGACTGCCTTCAGCTCAGGTCATGGTCCCGGAGTCCTGGGATCGAGTCCCACATCGGGCTCCCGGCTCGGCGGGGAGCCTGCTTCTCCCTCTGACCCTCTCCCCTCTCATGCTGTTTCTCTCTCTCTCTCTCAAATAAATAAATAAATAAAATCTTTAAAAAAAAAAAAAAAAAAAAGAAGTAAACTGAGCAACTCCAGAGGGTAGTAGAAAAAACAGTATGGTCAAATAATGCGTGGGTGGGGGGGTGATTTCCACTTTGATAAACAGTTCTCTTTTTCTATCATTGATCCTTCTTATTTAATTAAAAAAGTAAATCATGAATACATATGTATCATAAAAAATTCAAACGCTATTGAACTCTACTGAGCACACTGTCCAATAGAACTTTCTGTGATGATGGAAATGTTCTATAACTTCACTGTTCAATAAAGTAGCCATTAGCCACCTGTGGCTACTGAGCACACCAGAAATGCAGTTACTGAGACTAAGGAACTGATTTTCATTTTTATTACATTTTAATTAACTTGAGGCTAAATACTCACATGTGGCTAGTGGCTACCATATTGGATAGCACAGATACTGAATAAAAAAGTAAAATCACATTCATCTTCAAAGCCCGTAAGAAACCACTGTTAATGGTTTGGTATATTCTTTACACAATTTGGGGGTGGGCAATGCTATATGTCATGTAAATGCATTAGTGGTTTACAGAATGGGCTCTGAAGTCAGATACCCTGAATTCAAATCCTGAGTCTGTAGCATATTAGATGTGTGACCTTAAGCAAGTTCATTAACCTCTCAGTTTCCTCATCTGTAAAACAGGGCTAATAGCCCTTAGGGATCTACTGAGAAGTAATACTGAGGAATAACCAACATGTGCAAAGCCCTTAGAACAGTTCCTGGTACATAATAAGCATTCAATAAATGTTAGATATTGGTATTAATATTATTGTATGAATATTGTTCTGTGGCCTAGTTTGCACTTCCTGCCTTAGAAAGCTTTCTATGTCAGAGCATATAGGTCTACCTCATTTTAAAAATATGAACTTTTGGGTGCCTCGGTGGCTCAGTTGGTTAAGCGACTGCCTTCAGCTCAGGTCATGATCCTGGAGTCCCGGGATCGAGTCCCATATCGGGTTCCCTGCTTGGCAGGGAGTCTGCTTCTCTCTCTGACTATACCCCCCCCTCTTGTGCTCACTCTCTCTCTCTCTCAAGTAAATAAATAAAATAAAATCTTAAAAAAAAATAAAAATGTGAACTTTTTATAAAAATACAAAAGTAGTAAATGCACATGGTAAAAGAAACAAACAAAATGAATAGTCAAAATTGGCTTACTTTCACTTTCTGAAATGGTAGTCAGATCAATCATTCCTAAGATACTGTAAGAATTGGACCACATTTTCTTTTATAATAAAACCTGCTTAAAAGAATTAGAAAACAAACAAAATAGTAAAGAATTACCAAGTTAGAACTGGGGGGAGAACAGAGGACCAGGGAGACTAGCCCAGTCCTAAGCACTAATTTTTCCCCAACAGAATAATAAGGAATCCAAATATAGGGTTATCAGACAGTGACTTTGAAATAACTGTACTTATACTCAAGGAAATAAAAGACAAATTTGAGAATTTCAGAAAAGGACTAGAAACTATAAAAAGGAACCAGATGGAAATCCTACACCAAAAAATATAATACAACAAAAAATAATAAATTGCTTATTGGATGGATTTAAGTGCAGACTGTAAACAGCTAAAGAGTGAATTTGTGAGTTGGAAGTTAAGTTAGGAGAAAATAACCAGAATAAAGAATAGAGAGGGGTGCCTGGGTGGCTCAGTTGGTTAAGCGACTGCCTTCGGCTCAGGTCATGATCCTGGAGTCCCGGGATCGAGTCCCGCATCGGGCTCCCTGCTCGGCGGGGGGTCTGCTTCTCCCTCACCCTCCCCCATCTCATGCTCTCTCTCTCTGTCTCATTCTCTCTCTCAAATAAATAAATAAAATCTTTAAAAAAAAAAAAAAAGAATAGAGAGATAAAAGGATGGGGAAAAAAGCCAGAAGAGAAGATAAAAGATATTGAGGATGGAATGAAGCCTAATTTATGTTAATATGGATTCTCAGAAGGAGGCAAGACAGACTATGAAAGATAATAATATTGGAGGCAAAATGGCTGAGAACTTTGTGAAACATATGAAAGGCATCAATCAGTAAGTTCCAGAAGCCCTATGAACCACAAACAAAAGGAAGCAAAAAGAAAACACTAGATGCATGGTCATAAAACTACCTCAAAGCAAAAACAATAAGAACTCTTAAAAGCAGCTGGAGAAAAATGTTAGATAAGCTTCTAAGGAGCAATAATAAAACTGAAAGTTAATTTCTCAACAGAAACAATGGAAGCCAAAAAAATTCAGCAGAATGCTCTCTTAAAAGTGCTGTAAGGAAAAAAACTGTCAACCTAGAATTTCAGTAAAAATGCCCTTCAAAAATAAAAGTTAAAAAAAATAATGGAAGACTTACAGAAAAAAAGTCTGATTCATCACCAGCAGACTCTCACTAATGAAAATACTAAGAGTACTCTAGAGGCAGAAGAATGACCTCTAGAAGGTTAAAAATGTAGTGGAGAATGAAGATCAACAAAAATAGGAATAAATCTGTATGAATGTTGAGTGTAAAACCAGACCCTAAAGTCTCAAGAGGCTTAAAGTATATTTAAATTTAAATATGCGTGTAAGTTAGAGAGAGTAAATGAAAATTAAAGTGTGCTAAGGTCCTTGCACTATTTTGGACAAGGAAGGGTGCCAATTAATATTAGATTTTTGTAAATTAAAGATGCAAGTTGCAATATCTAGGAAAACCATCCCTCTGTTCCTAATTAACCTAGTTTTTATGATAAATGGATTTTGAATTCTATCAAATGATTTTTCGGCATCTTTAGAGACTACAATAGTCACCCCCCCTTATCTGTGGGGGACACATTCCAAGACCCCCAGTGGAGGCCTGAAACCATGGATAGTTCTGAACCCTATATAGTCCATGTTTTTTCCTATACACACATACCTAAGATAAAGCTTAATTTACAAATTGGGCACAGTAAGAGATTAACAATAATAATAAAATAGAACAATTATAACAATCTACTGTAATAACAGTTATGTGAATGTGGTGTCTCTCTCTAAATATCTTATTGTACTTATCCTTCTTCTTGTGATGCTGTGAGATGATAAAATGCCCACATGATGAGATGACAGGAGGGGACTGTCGCAGACACTGTGATCTCTCTGACGATAGCTCAGAAGGAGGAGCATCTGCTCCAGACTGTGGCTGACCACAGGTAACTGAAAGCATGGAAGGAGAAACTGTGAATAAGGGGGCACTACTCTTATCATCTTGTTTTTACCTCCTGAACTATTTTTTTTTTAAAGATTTTATTTATTTATTTGACAGAGAGACACAGCGAGAGAGGGAACACAAGCAGGGGGAGTAGGAGAGGGAGAAGCAGGCTTCCTGCTGAGCAGGGAGCCCGATGCGGGGCTCGATCCCAGGACGCTGGGATCATGACCCGAGCCGGAGGCAGACGCCTAACGACTGAGCCACCCAGGTGCCCTACCCCCTGAACTATTAATGTAGAGTGGATGACACAGGTTCTTTGGTATTTCAGAGTGGTTTTTCATGGTTAATATTTATAAATGCTCTATGTGTGCTTGAGAAAAATATGCATTCTGTGATTAATTGGTGAAGGTTTCCACATACATCTATATTAAATCAAACTTGTTAACGGTGTTGTTTTAAAAATAATTTACAAACTCAATTGCATTGCTATACATCAGCAATAAACAGAATCTAAATTTTTTAAATGATACCAACCACTTAGAATAGCATTAAAAAAATCAGGTACCTACCAAAATGTGGTAAGACCTGTGTTAAAAGTTATAAAACTTTATTGAAAGATAGTAAATAAGATTTAAATAAAGACAGATATTTTGCTCATAGTTTGGAAGACTCATTGCAGAGATGTCAGTTCTCCACAGGATGTGTGTGTGTAGTAGGCAAATTAACAAATGACTCTGAAGTGTATACAAAAGTACAAATTACCAAGAATATCTAAGACACACTTAAAGAAGAATCAAATGCCAAGACTTATTATGGAACTATGATGATGTAACAATATGGCACTGATACAGGAAAATACAGACTAATGAAACAGTACAGATACCTAGAAATAGACCCATTCATCTGTGAATATTTTATGACAGAGGTGATGTTGTAATCAATAGGGAAAGGAAAGATTTTTCAATAAATAGAGCTGGATCAATAGGTTATCCTTATAGAAAAAAAAAAAGAAATTTAACACCTAGTTCACACCATATACAAAACTTATTTCTAAATTAAAATGCTGACTGTAAAAGTGAAAACTAGGGTGCCTGGGTGGCTCAGTCGTTAAGTGTCTGCCTTCGGCTCAGGTCACGATCCCAGGATCCTGGGATCGAGTCCCGCGTCAGGCTCCCCGCTGAGTGGGGAGTCTGCTTCTCCCTCTCCCTCTGCCTGCCGCTCTGCCTACTTGTGCTCTCTCTCTCTGTCAAATAAATAAAATCTTTAAAAATAAATAAATAAAAGTGAAAACTACAAAACTTTAGTAGAAAAATTTCCTCATGACCTCAGGGTAGGAATGGATTTATTAAAAGAAAGAAGAGGGAAAAAAAACTTAAAGTGAAATAAATGCAACTGAATTAAAATAAATAAATTCTGTTAGTCAAGATACAGCATTGAGAAAGAGAAAACAATAAGCCACAAATGGAAAAAGATATTTGCAGTATATATACCAATAAAGGATTTGTACATTCATTGTATAAAATACTCTTACAAATAAATAAGAAAAAGTAAAAACCTTAATGGAAAAATGAGCAAAAGATGCACCAGTCACTTCACAAAGCATGAAATCTGAACAGTCCATGAACATGTGGAAAGATGCCCAACCTCATTAGTGACAAAAGAAACAAAATTTTATTTTATTTTATTTTTTAAAGATTTTATTTATTTATTTGAAAGAGAGAGAGCATGAGTGGGGGAAGGGGCAGGGGCAGAGGGAGAAGCAGGCTCCCCACTGAGCAGGGAGCCCGACGTGGGACTTGATCCCAGGAGTCCGGGATCATGACCTGAACAGAAGGCAGATGCTTAACCAACTGAGCCACCCAGGTGCCCCGAGAAAAAAAATTTTAAACCAGAAGGATATACAAATATCCATTCAACATACTGACAACCTTTTAAAGTTTAAAGTTTGGTGAGGATATGACACAAAGGGAACTCTCCTATATTGTCAGTAGACATAAAAATTGTTTAGCTATCTTTGACAACTGCGTTTTTTTTGTAAAGCTGAACATATGCATACCTCATGACCCAGCATTTCCACTCCTAGATCTATACCCTGGAGAAAGTCTTGCACACGTGCACCGAAAGATGTGTGCAAGAACATTCTTAGCAGCTGGTATACCATGCAAACATCCATCAGCTTGGGAATGGCTGAATAAATTACAGTACACATCAATAATCTTTTATCCAAAACATTCACAGTGGGATTTTTTTTAATTTTAGAAAGATAAAGAAAAACACATATATATGTATATGACATATATATGATGCAACAAACATGTAACATTTTCTGAAGTAAAAACATGAGTTTTTACAATAAATTGGATAAATAAATACTGTAAACATCAGTTCAAGTTTTTTTACTTTCAGAATTTCAAAGAAAAGATGACACGTGTTACATAAAGAAACACTACAGAGCAAAGAAAATGAATAAACTATAAACTATAACTACATAATCAGCATGCATGATTCAGGAACATAATGATAAGTGAAAGAAACAAATCAAAAATAGCAAAACTAGAACTATATTAATTAGGGATACAAGCAAGGACATTATTATTATTTCTGGAGGGAGGAAGGGGATGTGATCAGAGAGTATTTGTTACCCCCTCAATTTTAAATTGTATATGTATTTTTTACTTATATGTTCACACACAAAAACACTTTTGCATATGATACATTTCACAATAAAAAGTTAAAGATAAAAAAGCTATTGATTTTTATATATTGATTTTATAACTAGCCACCTTATTCTTTTATTGTTTCTAATATTTTTCTATCAAAACTCTTGGTTTGTATATGAAAGCATCAACCGTATATAATGATAATTTTGTTTTCTCCTCTCTAATATTGAATTTCTTTCTTTTTTCTTATCATCACATTGGCTGTTGCCTCTAGATCAATGGTAAAATAACAGAGATCATCTTTTTTTCTCAAACCTTTCGTGGATCACCCTCTGCAGTGTTTTACCCCTAAATGTATGAAGAACTTTTGCACGGTTGCAACTGTCTCAGGATGCAACAGACCACTTGGAGAGACAAGCAGTGAACTTCTGTGAACTTATGTTTTACTTTGTTCCTTGTCTATCACTGCACATGATATGGGGACCCTGTCATCATCCCATGGCTCTCCATGGGGCCAAATGGAAGGGGCCAAAATGGAAGGAGCACTGCCTGAGTGCCGGAGGCTGGACAGACTGTCACTGATGAGCTCACACAGAGGCCAGGCTGAGCGGTCTTCTCCACAGAGCCCAGAAGTGCTCAGGTCGGGCTCATCTTCAATTACAGAATTGGCTGGCTCACAAACCGGCTGGAGGGAGTCCTCGGTCTCAAACCAGACACCTGCGTGCCTGTGACAGATCTGTCCCCACAGGCCATTCTCTGAGCAGAGCACAGTTGAATCCAGAACAAACACCTCTCTCAAAGGGCCTGTGTTTCCTCTAATAGAGTTCAAATTGAGTGTCCAGAAACCTAGATGCTTTTTTATTTCTTCAATGCCTTCTGCAGCAGCTGAGGGGATTCCCTGGGCCCCCATCCTGCCCACATCTCAGGACCTCCTCACCTGAGAAGTCTGCCACTACTGCAGCTTCCCAATTGTTCTAAAGCGGTGCCCAAGATGAGTTATCGAAGGGCTGTCTGAAAATCTGGGGGCCCGCATGGATAATACATCTGCAGAACTTCCGGGCAGGAGCTGTGTTAATAATTGCTTCTAGAGCCTGGGTGGGCAACAAAATTAAAACTTTTTGAAAACACAGATTCAGAAGTCCCACCCCAGGCTAATGGAATTAGAATCTCAGATGATAGGGTCTGGGAATGTGAGTTTTTAAACAAGTACTATTAGTTAGCTAGTACTACATAACAAACCACCCCAAAACCCATGGCTTAAAGCAGTAAGCATGTATTATTTCTCATGAATCTACAAGTCATCCAAGCAGTTCTCCTGGTCTCAGCTGGTTCATGCGTTTATGGACACGTGTAGTGTGGGGAGGTAGCTCTACTGATCCAGGCTGGGCACCTTCACTTTGAGGGGAATCAGCTAGCTGAAGGCTAGTCTATGAGGAGGTTGGCTGGGCCCCCAACCACATGGTCTCTCCTCTTCCGGGAGGCCAGCCTGGGCTTGTTCACAGGGGTTCTGAGAGAGAGCTAAAGCAAGCAAGACTTCTTGAGGCCTAAGCTTGGAACAGGCACATCGTCACTTCCACCATATTCCACTGGCCAAAGCAAGTCATAAGGCCAGTCCAGACTCATAAGGGAAAGGGAACACGATCTACTTCTTCATGGGAGAAGATGCAAAGTCCCACAGCAAGAAGCATGGGTGTTGGGAGAAGGGAAAATTGAGAACATTTTTGCAATCAATCTGCTGCATATGTCCCCTGGTGAGCCTAATGCAGGCAGCCTGGCATCAATCTACAGACCATCTGTGTGTTCCAGGGATAAATGGTGTCCTCTCAAGATGACTACAGAGAAAGCCACTCAAGGCCTCCCATTGTGTCATTCATCCATGGGGCTTAATTAATTCTCACAGCCCAGAGTCTGCACCTTGTTACTGGGACCAAAACCTCAATCTTGTCCAGTGGCCTGGCTGACCCCACCCAACTCACAAAAGCCTCAGTTCTTTTTTTTTTTTTTTTTTTAAGATTTTATTTATTTATTTGACAGAGAGAGACACAGCGAGAGAGGGAACACAAGCAGGGGGAGTGGGAGAGGGAGAAGCAGGCTCCCCGCAGAGCAGGGAGCCCAATGTGGAACTCGATCCCAGGACCCTGGGATCATGACCTGAGCCGAAGGCAGTCGCTCAACCGACTGAGCCACCCAGGCGCCCAAGCCTCAGTTCTTACTAACCAAGAGCCAGTCGATTCATTTACACAGAACCAGCTGCCTGGACATTTGGGTCAGCATTCTTTTCCTCTAAGCAGAGACATGGAAAGACAAATCAGAACCAGAAGTTTGTTCTATGTATTAGGGAGGATGTTTTCAGTCGCCACTGATAGAAAAATAAGCTCAAGTGACTGAAGCAAAAAAGAGCAAGTTTACACATTTGTGTAAGTCTGTAGGCCCATCTTGATCCAGGAGCTTAAATAATGCCTTTAGGCTAGTCCTCTCCATCTTTTGGCTTCTGCCTTCTGCTGCATAGGTCCCATTCTCAATCTCCATTAGAATACTGAGCACAGGCGCAAGATCATTCAAAAATGAGAATGTGTTTTGTCTTTCAATATTCCAGCAAAATCTTGTTTCTTCTTACTGACTCTGAGTGGGTCACATAGTTATCTCTAAGCCAGTCACTGTGGGAAGAGAATGTGATATTCCTTATCCTGATGAGGATGGACTGACAAATAAAGAAGATAAATAAGAAGTGCAGTATGTCAGATAGAAAAAAATAGAACAGAGAAGGAGAATAGAAAATATCAGAGTAGGGGCTTAATTTTAAACAAGGTGGCCAAAGAAGACATCACTGAGGGGTGTAGATCAAACACGGGCCTGGGCAAGGTGTGCAGATGCCTACCGAAGGGCATTCCGGACAGAAAGAAGAGACAGCATGAAGTCCCTGAGGCCAGAGTGGGATGGTCTCATTGGCCCTTTGCTCCCATACATTCAGAGACACCCTCCCAGCCCTGCACAGGGAGCTGTGGATCAACCACCTGGTTTCACCACCTCTTCATACAGATGAAGCCAGAGACACTTTAATCCTTAATTTTTCTTGTTTTTTTCTACTCACAAACAGTAATTTTGAAGTGCTTGGGTACTTCAGTTCCTACAGAAAAAAAAATGTTGAATAATAATACTAATAACCAATAAATTTCTATTCATTGAGTGCTTACCATATGCCAGGCAAAGTGCCTGCATGTAAAGTGCTTCACATAAATCATAACACAGTGTGGCTCTATGCTTTTTTTTCAATTTCACACTAGAAAATATATATTATGTGTCAGGATATAAATATGGAACTATTTTTGTCTCAACTCTTCCTAAGGTCCCAAAGATGAAAAAGAAAAACATTTAATGCCAGTTATTCCCACATTCCAAAGGATGACATCCAGTGCTTTTGTAGGATGTACTAAGGTATCATTAAGTGGGGTCTGCCAGCATTCTGGAGAAAGGGATAGTGGCTACCTGAGGCATGACCTCCCTGTGATCACAGGAGTACAAGAGACCAAGCCAAACCACTCAGGCACTCATCAAGCTCTATTTGTGCCATAAGTACTATCTTTCCATTGGCCAAGTCCAAAGTCAATGGGGTAGCAAAGTACTCCCTACCAATTCTAATGCACTGAAATAGCACATGACACAGGAAGGGAGTAAAGAATTGTGATCAATAACCAATCCAAATAATCACAGTAACAATCCAATAATTCAAAGACAGAAGCAGCAGTTGACATTCCCTCTGCCACACCAGGCTTCCCAGCCCATAGCAGCCTATGAATGCTCACAGGGAGGAAATGCTTTAAACTTGGTAAAAGTGTGGAGTGATACAGTTACAGCACTGGACAGGACATTTTACAGAAATGAGAACTTTCTTGAAACTGGAACTGGTCAGGAGACATTTTGTTGCCTAAGAGTGACCTAAACAAGATTATGAATTTACCCAAAATTCTATCTAAGACCAGGGGAGAACACATCTGTATGTCACGTGGAGATGCCCTGTAGGTGGAAGGATGAGTTTGCTTCTAGAACCCCCACTGAGTCCAGATCATGCAGCAAACCAACCTTATACAACCAACTTACAACTTACAACTTAACTGTTTCTTTGACATTATTCAAATAGAAAAACCAACACCTTTGCCTTTAGAATGTTTATTTTGTTTAATATGTTGTAAACACAGTTTGAGAAACAGTGTTTCTAAGAGAAGCATTTAAGGATTGCCTTTACCCACCTTCAAAATATTTACAGAAAAGATGAAAATCAGAATGTTTTCAACTGTACCCAAAAGAAATCTGTTGTGCTCTAGTTAAGATTCACAGAAGGGGAAAGATAAAGTCTGTCACGATTAAATACAAAGCAAAAAACACACTGTTCCGAAGCCAGCAAGCATGAGTTCATTTCTCATGGACTTGGAGAAACATCCCTTCCTCAGGAAAGCTTTCTTGTGATAAAAGGAACTGAGGGCATGATTAAAGGTATTAAATGGACTAATGTTCTCTTCTGAGATGTGTCTGATAAGGCATGGATGGTGAGATCAAGTTTACTGGGCTATTTCTCTCCACAGCCCTGTGGACATAAAACCACCTTCCTCACACCCTTTCCCACCTTGCCAGGACAACCGCCCTAAGGCAGAGGCCATACCAAGGAGTCCACTTTGCACTGTAAAACAAGTAGCATCGTGCAAAAATGCTAGGAGTCAAGGTACCTACCCCAGTAAGTTCTGGAAGTCACCCTGAGCCCATTCCCCAGCAGATTCCACCTCCCTCTAAAGGTCCTATAGTCTTGACCTGTTAAAATCGATTCACTCTTCCTTTCCATCCAAAACCACTGATAATGACAGCTCATTTGCTAAAGAATTTGTGTCTTTCCATGTGATCTTGCTCCCTGAAAAATGATAAACTGATGCCAACCGAGCTGGTATTTTCTTCTATCTGGAAATGACAACTAACATTCCCCAACTTCCTCACATGAGATGCAGCTCTGCCATTTCTCAAGTTCTCTCATCACCAAATGGAGCTTCCCAAAGACAAACACCTCATCTGGCTCATTTCTGAGTCTTCAGTCCGCAGTACGGTGTCTGGCACTGTATATATTCAATGTTTGAGATCGTGTGAATAAATAAAGGAGCCTGGGGTCACAAGAGATTCCTGCATGTGTAATAGTTAGGGGAGAACCCGGAAGGATGAAGGACATTACTGACCACAGGCATGATGTGATTTCTGCATGTGCTTTCTCTTCCTTCCCCTGTACCTAAGAGCTGATAATAACCAGTAAGAAGAGTACAGAGGTCTATGGGAGGATAGCTTTGAGCCGCTGTGGTCCCTGTATCTCCATTAATAGTCAGGGCTGGCTTCGTGAGCTTGTGACCAGCGCCGTTGGCAGAGCCCTGTGCTCAGAAAGCCCCACACTTGGTCTCATGTTCTATGTTGCCTTCTTGAAATTCATAATAATTTTTGAATAAAGAGTCCTGCCCTGCACTTTCGTTCTGGGAGTCTTGTAAATTATATAGCTGCTCTGTTTATATTATAATATGGGGAAGTTGAGAACAAGGAGTAATAAATGCTAAGGTTCCTCCCAACAAGGGCATTCCAAGAATCTGTTGCCCTCACTGGTTTCCTAAGAACAAATACAGGCATCCTCCAGGGGACATCCTCAGCTAGGCACCACCTGCCTCCCTCAGGCATTGAACCCTGAAGGCATTTTCAGCATCTGACTCCTAAACCCATAGGTTCTAATGGAGAACGAAGAAGTTCAATCTACCTTACTTTCAACTTTGCTGCTAATACTTATTACAATCATTTCCCCTTCTAGATAAGAATACTCTCAGGGCACCTGGGTGGCTCAGTCGGATAAGCGTCTGCCTTCGGCTCAGGTCATGATCCCAGGGTCCTGGGATCCAGCCCCGCATCAGGCTCCCTGCTCGGTGGGGAGTCTACTTCTCCCTCTCCCTCTGCCTGACACTCCCCTGCTTGTGCTCTCTCTCTCTCTCTCTCACTCTCTCTCTTTCTGTCAGATAGGTAAATAAGATCTTTAAAAAAAAAAAAAAGAATATTCTATTGAAGTTTTAAAGGTCAAATATTTCCCCCCAAATACATGTGTAATTTGCACCCAAAAACTTTCAATTTTTTGTTAAACATTGCCAACAACCCCACTTTTCCTATATCTACTTTGATTTTGTTTTTCTTAGAACTGTCATAAACAATTCTAAAATACAATTTGTTCATCCTCACTAATTCCTTGTTCTTCAACTGTTGCTTCAGAGAATCATATTTCCAGGGCAATTTCTTATGTGGTCACACTTAATATGATGTAATCAATCAAATGAAGACTCAGAGAAAAATTTATTAGCTCAGCAGAGTAAAGCCTCTTGCCAGGTGCTTAGCTGAGTTATTAATATTGGAAATGAGTGCTGAACTGATGATCAGTAGAAAAACTTCTAAGTAGACACTGGTTTTAAAATTTGATTTCCCCATCCCTAATGAAAGAACTGCTCATACTACATTTCACTGTATAAAAATGTGGTGGAGCTGTACTTCTATTCTCATATCTGGTCTAATGAAAGCCTGATATGTCTTTATTAACTCTGGAGTGTCTGAGCCCTGCTTTTGTAATATATCAATCTGAAATCAGAAACTACATATTTAATATTTGTTCAAAAATCATTGTTGTCTTTACTTGTGCTTTCATTCAGCTCAATGTCCATTATAAATGATTGGTATCCACAACAGGCAATACCACACATTTGTTTCAGTGGGTTTTTCTCTACTGTTCTTCGGCTGGTGTTGGGAAGGGTTGTAGCCATAGGCAGGAGGCCATGGGTCTTTGTCCAGCCATCTCCCCATCGCCACATCTGATCCAGCAGGAGACTCTCTTTCCTCCCTGATCTTTGTCTATTAGTGGCAGCCAAGGTCTGAGGGCAGACAGAGCAAAGTGGGTCAAGGCCAATGAGGCCACCTGCCTGGAGGAAGACGGCACTCTGAGAGAAGGCTCTGAGAAAGGAGGAGGGAAGCCCTTCTTCAAGCTCACTGCCCTGACAGTAGTCCAGACCTAAGGGAGGAACTGGGTATAGTTGAGAGACCACGTGACCTCTCCCTTCAGTATTTTCACGCCAGAGTCTCAGATCCACTCAGCTTCCAAGTCCCAAAGCCCACTTGTACCTGCGGAGGTTGTTGGGGGGGTTAGGGTCAGCATCCCATGGAAAAACACTTTGGGGAAGGTTTATCCATCCTTATTAACATGCAGGCATCACTTCTGCCTCACACACTGGTTACATGACCCACGTATACGGGTCTCACTGTCCCAGTTTTCCTAGCATAGTTTGAATGAATATTTTGTTATCTGTAAAATTGCTGAAGGCTTTCTCTAAGTTTCCCCTTAGTCTTAAAATGCTGTGCTTCTCTGATTTAAGGGGAGATGAAGAGATTTTTCTATCATTTCTCCCTATCAGGGAAGAGAGGGCAGGCTGGGGCCCAGGCAGCCCGGAGAGCCTGCAGTGGTTGCCGGAGTGAGGGGAAGAGCAGGGAGGAGGTTCCACGCTCAGTGTGCTTTACCCTGTTACTCTGTGTGCTTCTTAACCAAACCACAGCAGATGTTCCTCTGCATTGGGGTTTCCAAAGATCTGTTTTCTAACTCTGACAGCTCTCCAAAAGTTTACTCCGACATACCAGAATCCCTTCTGCTTTCTTTCAGCAAGAGCACTGAAACAGCATCCATTTTATGAACAAAAGTGAACTCCCAACAATACTAATTAGCTATTGAACTACTGACAATAATAATTACTGATTTGTTTTCCACAGAATTTTTTTAAGGTTTATGTCCTTTTTGTCCTTTATCTATGAATCTACGAGGCTGGGAGTTCTAGATCCCCTTTGTTTTGCACTTGCTCTCTTCCTCTGTTTCTTTCTATGGCTCCCCTCTCTCCAATACCTCATCATTCTGAGGAAAGTGAGAAAGACAGAGAGTTGTCTAAAACAGAGGTAGCCAGAATTTGTTCTTTCTATAGCAGCTGAGGTGAAGCTTGGAGAAAAGAATCTGAGAGAAAAATTTGACCAGCACCCTCATTTTAAGAAATGAGGTTCAGAGAGTTTATTCTTCCTTAAGTACTGTTTCCATCCTTCCCTGCTCACCAGCCTTCCACATCCACATTTCCTACAAATGCAATAAAGTAAAAATGCAAGTCACACATTTGGGGTTCTCTGTGATTCAGCCCTGACCCACCTTTCCAGCCCTTTCCCCAACTACATCCCATCATGTACCCTTATGTTTCTCAAGCTAACTTTCTCTCTTCCTATCCCTCATGTATCTATTATGTTTTCATTCTCATGCTATTACTTACAGAGTTTCTTCTACTAAAAACACCCTTCCTCCTTCCCCATCTTCTCAAGTATCAACTTTGTTCATCCCTCATGTCAATCCTTTGTCTTCCATAGACCACCTATGATTCCTCTTCCTTCAGGAAGGAAGGAAGGAAAAACTCTTCCTTCAATACATGTCAGGCCAATGCTGGGTTGGTGGATTCAGAGCTAAATTGCATGCTGTCCTCACATGTGACATGTAGGCATTTGCATGACAGGCTACAAAGAATACCAGCTGGGTTCTCAGGAGCCCATGAAATATCTGTAACATAAAAAAAAATTTTAAATCTCTGCTCCACTAATCTTAGAGCAGGGTCCTTTGTGTTGTCCATGTACAAAGCACCTTGACTTCAAATCAAAACCTATAATTCAGTTTTGGCCTTTGTGGCTTTCAATTTGGCCGCATATTTGAATCCTTTCTCTTGGTCCACAATTGCTGAATACATGTCTTTTCTCTCCTAGTCGGCAGTCATAGGGGCCTCTTTGGAACCTCAATTTCAGCTTCTCTGGAGGATGGCTACCCATTGATTTGAAGTGCCCAAACCTGGCTTCACAAAGAGCTCTTTGCATATATTCTGTAGCCTATATGTTAGGTCGAATCATCCCAAACTTGCCCTGTAGCATCATAAATTCCAAGCCACAAAGCAGAACTTTAGAGCATGCCTCTTGCCCTGGGTGAATTGTGAATGAGCGCTCCCCAGTGCAGAGGGCCCATGGAAGGCCTCTGTGGATTGCATTCGTATTATCTTGGCATCAATCCACCTGAAAGAAAACCTGCTGCCATAGAGCATGTCCAGCCTGCAGCAAAGAAATGGGTTCTTGTTATTTCACAGGCCACCAAATATTCTATGTTCAGTTTTCCTATCTGAGGCCTTAGATGCTCATAACCCCAGGATGTATCACGAGTGATTTTAAGTGATAAACCAAGCCATCCACCATGGCCTCATTTGGCTCTTTTTTCTGGCCAGACTTTTTTTTTTTCCCCCTTTCTTTCTCTGTGCTTCAAAGAAGAGAGAATGTAGAGTTGGCATCACTCCTCCTGGAAACCCTGAGGGACCACAAACGACTTCCCTCGCCTGTGTTCCATCACACAGCAAAGGGATATGAAGGAATGGCCTGTGAAAATATATGCATACTCTTTTTTTTTTTTTTAATTTCTGAGGAATGTTCATGAATTTTAACCATTAGATGGCAAAATGGGATAAGGTGCTACACAATGCCAACAGTACCATACCTGTTAAAGGAGAAAAGAAAGAAAGAAATGCAAAGAAAAAAGAAACTTATCACTAGGAGTCTTAAATTAAAAAAAAAAAAAAAGAGTTCAGAAAGATCTAATGGGAAGAAGAGGGCCTTCCAACTGTTGTCATCCTGCTATTGTGACCTGAGCCCCTCCCAAGTTTTCAGACTCCAAAATCAGATCTAATTAAAAGAAAATGGAAAAGGACTTGGAGCCTTTTCAGCTCTAGAGAACATGCAGACAAATAAATTAAAAAGTGGGAGAAGTGGAACTAACCCAATAATCCGTGAAAAGCTCATTTCCCTCCCTGCCGCCACTGATGCAACAGTGTCCTTCCTCCCTCCCCGTTCTCTGGTTCAGGGGCAGTGAGTGAAGAAATTGGCTAACAAGATCAGAAAATTTAATTACAGTTCTGCGGTCCCCTTCCAAGAAGTTGGCTGTCACACTTCCTTTTTGCCAATCTTCAGAATGTGCTGTCTCTGATGAGCTCCCCTTCTGCTCTAGTCCTGCTCATCTCCCTACCCCAGCTCAGGACAGTGGACACAGATGCTTTAATTTGGGGAGTCAAGAGAATTAGATATAAAGATTAAAAGGGACAGTTGGAAAAGAGAATATCATTATCCCCTCATTTCCTCTGGTCTGCCTAGCAACTTTTGGGTCTTATCCCAAAAGAAGTATCCCAAAGGCTTAGCATCCTTGCATTCCAGACCTAAAGAAGCCCTAAGACCCTTTCAAAGAAGCACAAAAATCTGCATTCAAGTGTCTTTTTTGCATGAGATCAAGAGATACAGGAATGGCTTTCTTAAGCAAGGTTTCTAGCAAGATTCTGAAATGCTTTGGGCTCAAAATAAATGAACAAACAAAAGAATAATGTAATCGAGCCACAATTTCCACCAAGGGGGGGTAGAAGGAAGAATGGTGTCAAAAGAACCAGGTATTTGCCATTTTTGTTCTAGGACAGCCAGAGATTTATGACCAAATCCAGTACACAAACCACTGGAAAGTGACATGGAACAAATGTCTTCAAAATTCAAAGTTTAGAGAATTAAAAAAAAGACTGTTTTTCCATTACTGGAGAAAGCAAGGTAGCGAGACTGTGCAGAGGTTCCTGGTATCCATGTGACTGAGACACTATTTCTCTTCACAGAATGCAGTCCTCTCCTACATACTTGAGCCACCACAAATCACCTCCCAGATTAGGGCAAGACATATAAGCTTGGAAGAGTGACTATGGTAATAAGGGACAGCCTGCCTGCTGGGGCATCAGGGATGCTTTAACTTGGCCCATTCAATGCTAGTGGGAAGACAGTGCAGCAGGAGGAAAGGAGCTAGCCAAGGACAGACAGGCAGGAATTCATCATTATGAACAAGAAAGATGAGAGATTTTCTTAAACTCTCTTTCTTAAGAAAGTGTATCAGTCTGGATTACATTTGGCTGCATGCAATGGAAACCCTCCCCTCACACAATAAGGAGTCCAAAAGTAGGCAATCCAATGCTACTGTGACAGCTTGAGGACGCTTTCAAGGACTCAGGCTCCTTCCAGCTCCCTACTCCTCTAGTTCCAGCTTGTGATTTTCATCCTCATGGTCACAAGAAATTGCTCAGCCTCTGTGTTCCAGGCAGAAAGAAGGGGAAGGGCAAAGGGAAAAGGTGAATTGTTTTCCCCATTGATCAGGAATAAAATAGGTTTCCTGAAAGTCCCAGCCAGTAGGCTCTGCTTACATCCCATTAACTAGAACTGGGTCCCATGGCCACCTTGAACTACAAGGGGTAGTTCTAATTAGACACATTGCTGCCCTGCACTAATTGAGGATCTGTCAGTAGGAAAAACAAGAGGATGGATGCTGAACAGATGACTAGCAATGTCTGCCACTGAGTGGGTAGTCAAGAGTGCCAAGAGAGGGACATTTATCTAGGTGGCTCAGTCGATTAAGTGTCCAACTCTTGATTTCAGCTCAGGTCATGATCTCAGGGTTGTTAGATCAAGTCCAGCATCAGGCTCCACACTGGGTGTGGAGCCTGCTTAAGATTCTCTCTTTCCCTCTCCCTCTGCCCTTCCCTGCCTTTCCCTCTCTAAAAAATAAAAAAAAATTTAAAAAATTAAGATAAAATAAAAACTAAAGAAAGAGGAAAAGAAAAAGAAAAAAAATGAGTGCCAAGAAAAGTGAGAAGTAAGAAAAACAGTAGAATGTGTCAGCCAAGGCATAGGTAGCCTTCTAGTGAGTTGCCTACGAGGAGCAAGGAGTGAGCAATGAGGAAACCAAGGCTATGATATGAACTCTGCATTCTGGAAGCTTAGACCTATACATCTTAGCATACAGATCCACCCTGGCCACAAGCAACATAGACTGTATCCTGGACATGGTATCCCCCACCCAGCTGTATCAGCACATACAGGCCTTTCTCAACCCAATGAAAGAAAGAAAGCAGAGCTGGTGAAGATTCTGACTGAGCTGGAATGTCATGGCAATAGCCTGTGTCTCCAGGAACTTCCTCTTTCCCTAGGCAGTATCCTTGGGGATGGGCTTCAGGTCTGGAAGGGTATCACCTTGGAAGACATGAATGACAGTAAAATGACAGAGAAACCAAAGCAGAGAGAATCATTAAATAGAGATCTTCAAATTCTCCTCGACCTCCCTTTAGCCTCCTCAGACCCTTGCACCAAAAGCACCCATGTGGCCAGAATGAGGTCTGAAGCAAGGGTCTGCCAGTCCCGGAATGGGCTTCTCATGGCAGTCTTGGAGTTGGAAGGGCCACTGTGAGGTCTTCTCAAGGACCCTAGATCTCTCATTTCCTCTCTTGCTATGGGAGCAAATATACAGCCTCATATTCTCATGCCCAGTGACTCAGACAGCACTTGGGCCTCCTGAACCCTTAAGTATTTGTGCATTGAGAAAAGAAAACACAAGCAGTGCTTTATTTTTCAAAAAATTGACAAAGGAGCATAACAGGTAAATATGAACTGCTGGGAAATGTTCTTCTGATTCTTTTCACAGAGATAAGAGGGACATAGGGTTGACTTCTTCCATCCATACTCACCAGGAAATGGACTCAAAATTGAGATCTCATCAAGCAGTGGTTTGTTTGCACATCCTTGACTCATTCCACTGCCCCAGTGTTCATTGCACATCAACTGAATTTCCTGTGTACTTGATAATATGCTGGGAGCTGCCAGACAGAATTCGGTTATGAGACTCCACCCTAGAGGGCTTGTTCATGGAAATACCCAAGGGACAAACCATTAATGGTAATGATCCCTTAGATCCTTAGTGCAAATCCATCACCTCATTAATTCTGTACCACAGCTCTGCAAGGTGGTCTGAAGAGACAGAATCATGTGGTGGATCCACACTGCACAGACTCAAAGCCTGGCTCTGCCACTGACCTTGGGCAACATTAACCTCTCTATGATTTAGTTTCCTCATCTGTAAAATGGGAAGAGAAACAGCTGTTGTCTGATAGGATTGTTGGGATGATCAAATTAGTTGCTTCATATAAAGCAGGTTCAACAGTGCCTGGTACACAGTCAACTTCTGCTGTGTTAGTATTATGATTCCCATTTTATAGACATAGGGATGACTTGGTGCTCAGGGGAGAATGTTAGAGATAAGGACACTTAGTTATCATCCTTTATGGGCAAAGAAATTGGGGCACATCATTCATCAGAGGTCCAATCCAGGCCAGTGCCTTACTGCTAAGGGTGACAAGCAGCAGGCCTAGAACCCCAGTCTGCTCCCTCTCATCAAGTGTTCAGAAGTTCTGACTGAGTCAAAAGAAAGCCATGCAACATGGCTTCAAGGTACACACAGACTCCCAAAAGTACCTGCAATGGTTAACTGTATGCATCATCTTGGCTAGGTCATGGTTCTATTTGGTCAAATACCAGCCTAAGTGTTGCCATGAAGATGTTTTTTAAATGTGATTAAGATTTAAATCAGTAGACTGTGGATAAAGCAGATGACCCTCCATAATGTGGGTGGGCCTCGTCCAATCAGTTGAAGGCCTTAAGAGCAAAGACTGAGGTTTCCTAGAAAAGAAACTTTCCTCTAACTGCAACATAGGAACCCTGCCTGAAATTGTAGCCTGCTGCCCTGCAGAATTTGAACTCAAGAGTGCAACATCAACTCTTGCCTGAATTTCTAGTCTGCAAACCTGTCCTACAGATTTCAGACTTGCCAGTCCCCACAATCCCATAAGCCAATTCCTTAAAATAAATCTCTCATATATATATTATATATATATATATCCTGACTAATACAGTGCCCTTCCTAAGGGGACAGGACAGTAACTTTGCCCAGCTCTTTCTTGTGCTCAGAATGCTGTTGGTGATGTCTGTCAGAGAAGGGGCAATACCCATATGAACCCCTTAAAGAGAGGGATTTACAATGCGCTCTGAAGTCCTAAAATGAGGGATCTTATCTCAGTCTGGAGGCCACATGGAGATTTAGATGATGTGAGTCCTAGACCAGGAGAAGCCAAACATGAAATTTACCCTTGGTTCTATGGGCAAAAGGAAGACATGGTATATTTTAAAGAAATGATAGAAAGGAGATTTCTTTTCTTTTTATTGTTATGTTAATCACCATACATTACATCATTAGTTTTTGATGTAGTGTTCCATGATTCATTGTTTGTGCATAACACCCAGTGCTCCATGCAGAACGTGCCCTCTTTAATACCCATCACCAGGCTAACCCATCCTCCCACCCCCCTCCTCTCCAGAACCCTCAGTTTGTTTTTCAGAGTCCATCGTCTCTCATGGTTCGTCTCCCCCTCCGATTTCCCCCCCTTCATTCTTCCCCTAGAAAGGAGATTTCAATAAGGAGAAGTGTAGCAGCCATGTGTTAGGAAGTCTAAAACTAAGGCGCTCACCTTGGGAGGGGCTGACGTGTGGTATGAAGCAGTCAGAGCGTGGGACTGAGTCCTGAGAGAGGATGCAGAGGAAGAGGGGCGGAAGGTAAGTCAGGTTTAGGTATCTCGTTGTTGACGGGTTTGGGCATTTCACTGTTGAAGATAAAAGGATGTATGCAGGGAAACGTCCCCTGGAAATCTAGGACCCAGCAAGGCTAGAGATGTAAAGTAAACTGTGTGGAAGTCATGGTTTAAGCCTCAAGAACGATGAATGCAGAGAGTACATACAGGAAAGAGCAGAGGAGGGTGTCACCTCAGCGACAGAGGGTGAGGGAAGAAAAAGATGTAAACTATGGTCTGAGAGGAGAGGAAATGGGACGCTGTGGTGTCGCCAGAACCGGGAAGAAGACTGGTACACGAGGATGGTATGGGATATGGCATCACAGGCACACTGCTATGGTTACGTCTTTCTTGTTGGTCGTTCACAAGTACATTTGCATCTTAAAGAGTGTGGAAAGTTCTGCAGTAAAGAAACTTGTTTCATTTGGTTTAGCACTGTTTTCCCCAGCTCACTGGACACAGTACCTCCCTTACAGGATTCTCAGAGCACATTCACAATGCCCAGCAGAACCAGAATGATGTCCCAGATCCCCCAACAATTAATGTAGCATTTTCCAATGTATCACACCAAATGCCTTGAACTCGGCAGGGGAACAGCATTATATAAATCTAAATGTCGGGAATGTTAAACATCCTAGACAGCTGGAGCTAGAAACAACCATGAGGTCAGCCCGCATCTGGTCTGTCTCAGAGCCTCAGGAGCAGGCTACCCATGGCTCCCACCCCCACCCCGGCCCTCTCAGGAAGAAGAGCAAAGAGATAAATAACTCCTTGCGAACATTCTTCCCTTCTCCACTCCTGCTTTCTGCCTCTTCTCTCTCAGGGCTTTACTTGATGAATACACCATGTGCCTCAAATTATTTATTTCTCTTTCCAGCATTTCAACAACAGATGGATTAGAGTACCACATTTCTAAATAGCAGACTCTTGAAATGCCAGAGGTCACAACAATTATGTGCTGGTTGTGACAAAAGACAGGGCCAGGGACTGGAGGGGAAGCCTTGCACTAGGAAGTCCAAGTGAGTTCCGGGCATGGGCTACAGCCCTGCACTTTGCTGGCTACCTGGGTCTGGCTGGCCTGCGTGCATGCACCACCCACCTTACCCCACCACCTACCCAAGACCAAACAGTCCTTCCTGGCTCCTCTTTCTTTCTGGTAGAAGTGGTGCCAGGTTTTGCTGTCTAGAGGAAAGGACCTAAGCATATAGACTTCACAGCAGCCATCTACCCATGATGACCTACCCATGATCCTTGTAGGACTTACAGAGCTACTTAGAGGTACCTAAGAGAAACACACCTTGAAGACTCAGAACAGACATCACTGTTTATGGACTACTTAGAGCAGGGGTCACAAACTATGGCCACTGGGCCAAATCTGGCCTGCCATTTGTTTTTTTTAATAAAGTTTTATTGGAACAGTGTATATATTACATATTGTCTGCTTTTACATATTGTCTATGGCTGCTTTTGCCCTATAATAGCAGTGCTGAATAGGTGCTACAGAAACCATATGGTCCATAAAGCCTAAAATATCTACCATCTGGCCTTTTACAGAAAAAGTTTATTGACCCCTGGCTTAGATAACATGGCTTAGAATATCCCCCTTGCCCTCATTCCCACCCATCTACACACACAGACACACACACACACACACATACACATCTGTCCTCCCATTTTTGTGCCCTGACTTAACTTCGTTGTTAGTCTGGGTCTCTCTGTGTATCTCCCAGTTCCTGTGTGTCCCTATCAGTCCTTACTTTTCCATCACTGGCCCTCCCTGGGTTAGCTTCCCTCTATCCCTCCCTGCCTTATCTGTTTCCATTAATAACTGATTATATATAAACAAAGGCATATTGTTTTCTCATTTGTTGAATTTACTGAGGGACCTGCTCTAATTATGAAAGTGAATGAGTAGGAGCTTTGTATTTCTCTGGGAAAAAAAAAAAAAAAGACAAAATCTAATTGCTCTTTAGCTCTGTGGTCCTCAGTGTTTTCCCGTTGTGGTTCAACAGCCCGCGGTAGAAAGGTTCCTCCTACACACATATCCCTATAGCTTTAAAAGCATCCTTAAAGAACGTCATTGTGCATAGTCTTTAGTCCCAGTTACCTGAGAAACAGTCAGCAGTGACACTGAGATATTCTAGCCCACATTTGTAATCCAAGTTAGTAGACATTAATTGGAAGCATGATTCTGTACTATCTTTGTCTGGGAGAGTTTCGGTCACTTGAGAGGTTTTTCACAAGTGAGCAATTATGGGGTCACGGGAGAAATTCAGCAACAGTGGTTTCATTTATTATAGAGCTCATCACAGTCTGACTTGTATGATAATTGTGAAGTTGTGAGCAAATTGAGAACCTAGAGTCTATCTTACTTATTTGCATAACCACCCCATCCCAACTTATCCAAGGACCTTGCTTGGTAGCCAGCCCGTAGTGATAATGAGCTACTGTCAATTAGAGCTGCTGCTTTGTGCCATGGATGTGTTGAGTGATTTACATTCATTTTCCATTCTGACAACTACTTTGGCCAGATAGAAGTTATTAGTCCCATCTTGCATATGAGGAAACTGAAGTTCAGAGAAATTAAGTAGCTTGCCCAAGGCCTTATCCTTTCGTGGCAACTGTGTCAGGGTTTTCCAGTGGAGTCTGGCTCAAGTCCCGGTCTTTGGTTCCCCATGTCGTGTCTGCCCTTGATGGTCTGACATTGACCCTTGCTTCCTCCCTCACACACACCCTGGTCTATGGCCCAGCATCAGCATTACCCTGCACTTCTCTTCTATCCCCACAATCTTGTCACTCCTGGTCTGGATCCTCAGAGAGAGATGGGTGCCTCTGGGTCAGCCAGGCAGAGCTGCTCAGAAGAGCACCACACCACTGCCCTGAGAGAGGCTGTCGTTGCATGGGAAGGCACTGGAACATGCTCTTTGTCTACATTTCTGGAAGAAGGAAAAAGAGGATCTGGAGTATCACCCTGGGAATTCCATCTGGGGGCACAGCCTTGTGAGGTTTTCCCAGACCAGCTGACAACAACATGGCTCCATTCTAAATTGACCCATCTTTTTTTGACTTTTTGGGCAAGACGGACATCCCAGGGACATGACAAATTCTGCCATTAAGGAAGCACCTCTGGGACATATTCAGCTTCCCAGGGGTTAACCTCACTGCTTCCACCCATGCTCAGCCACCAAGCCCTCCGTGCCCTATATGAACATGACCCTGATAATGATGGTCCTCTGTGCATTCTAGGTATCTTCCTAGTCCCACCCCAGTAGTTCTAAGCAAGGTCACATGGAGTCCCATGGTGGAGCATACCATGCAGGAACCTCACAGGCTCCCAGATGCTGGCAGCAGATATTTTTGAATGGAGGTAGGCAATCTCCCACCTACCCCTGGCTTATATGCAGCCAACACTGGTGCATGCCCAGTCTCCAAGGTGTTCTTCCTTCAGAACTGGCAGAGAACACCACCTGCTCTCACACCTGCCGTCCCCATGCCCAGAGAATCTGAAAATGGTTTACTGCTTTCATCAATCTGCATTCTTACATTCCAGTAGCTCATTTCAAGGTGGTGCTGCTGCCAGAGCCAAGCACTTGGGGTTCTGGCTGCAAAACCTGGCTTCCATCAGCAAGTGGATCTACCCCAACCAGTCAGCAGCTACCTGCCCTCCCTTCTCCATCCTTCCCACCCCTTCTCTATAGAAGAAGCAGAGAAGCTGAAATTTGGAAGGAATTTCCAAATCACCTAATACTGGGGTTTCAAACATAAGATCCACGGATAGACTTCCAAGAGTTCACGAGTCTCCTAAAGTCATATGTAAAAAACTACCTACACATACACACATACACACAGTTGTATACTGTTCTGGGGCAACTGTCCATAGTTTTCAATGGATTTTCAGAGGAGTTTATAGCAAAATAAGAGATAAGAATGAACAATTTAATAAGGCCTCTTCATTTTACAGATGCAAAAACTAAGACCCCAAAACAAGCTCCAAGACTTGTGATTCACCAAAGTTTCCCAGCTGTCTTTCCTTTCCCTTTTTTTTTTCCTACCTTTGATGTCAAAGGGGGATGCAACAAGAAGTTCTGAGCAGAAGTTGTTCCTTCCTATAAGGAAGATCCTGAACCCTGAAATATGTCCCAAACACCATTGCTTGGTGGTCACAATAGTAGTTGGTCCCTGATCCACTTGCTCATTAGACCCCTTGCCAATGACAGAAACTCAGTTCTCCTCTCTTGCATCTTTTGAGGGTGACCTCAAAGTGGGGATGGGGGATTCTCATATATAATTTATACTGATGTCTATGCATCTCCCTGCCTTCTGCTCCATCTGCTACTCCATCTCTCCTTCTTGGTTATTGTTGGGGTCACCCCCTTCTTTTTCTGATTTTTGCCTGCATTTGCCCACTGCACCATCAATGCTTCACTGGACCAATAAAGCCCCGGGCCATCTCTCCTTCTCAGTGCAGCCTCCCAGAGGCCCCTCTCCACCCACCCCTGGCTTCCCACTACCCTAACACCTCCAGTACCAGTCTAATGTCACTGTTCTATTCAGGTGGTCCACAGTGGCTGGAACGCAGCTATGACTGCTTGGAGCTCTCCATGCCCACATCCTATGCTCAGTGAGTTTGCCAGATAGGGTGGCCAACTGCCCTGGTTTGCCTAAGCCCAAAGGGGTCATAAGATTTCCAGTGCTCAAAATGAGACAGTCCCAGGCAAATGGCGATGGTTGGTTACTCAGTGAGGTCAGACAGTAAGTAGCAGAGGTGGAATGCAAATGCAGGCCTATTCTGCTTCCAAACCTTTGTTCTTTCAAAGCACCAGCCCACAAAATACTGTATATGTGTTCAACACACAGAGCAGAAC
This sequence comes from Leptonychotes weddellii, assembly GCF_054177405.1. Taxonomy (NCBI): domain Eukaryota; kingdom Metazoa; phylum Chordata; class Mammalia; order Carnivora; family Phocidae; genus Leptonychotes; species Leptonychotes weddellii. Next base: position 79,333,606 of record NC_138369.1, read on the forward strand.
CATGTAAGAGAGTGACACTAAAATGAGACCTGCTTTCCTCTGAAGAACATGATATGTGCAGTGAGCCTATTCCACAGGCTTCTAAGAATTAATTGATAAAGTTAATATATTACCTTAGGGTAACCATATGTCCCAGTTTGCCTGGGACAGACTTGATTTACACTTGCTCTCTCAACATAATTATTAATAGCACTCTCATTTTGGTCTCAAAAATGTCCTAGATTGGACCATAAATTATGTGGCCACCCTGACCATCATATCCCAGAACCAGCTGATTAGGCTCTTGATTAATAGGGCCCTTCCCCATGACTATAACTAAAACCCAGCATGGCTTCCCCTGCTACTGACAGTGCATGTTCACTCCGCACACCAGTCCCCCTGAAAACACAGCATTTTTCCAGCCCCATCTCTCTCAGCTGACTGGAGCTCGCCTAACCAAGAGAGCAGGCCCTCCCCAGCTTTCAAGCAGAACCCAGCCTGAGGAATCAGTCCTCACATCACTTCAAAGAAGCAGACCAGGCATTAATTGGCACTCTGCAAAGATTTATGCACCATATATCATTATCTCCTGCTGAGAAACAAGACAGATATAGGGCATATGGCGGGTCCTTTAGAAAAAGGTGTCTTGACAGATCTTTGAACCTAAAATACCTTAAGTAATTGGGACACCCACTCAGGGACATGCAAGATAAATGACCTGGTTTGTAGAGTACCCATGCCCCTGGCTGCCTGCCCCTTCCCCTCCTCCATTTTCTCCTCTTCCTCTTCCAGGACTCCTTAAGAACCTCCTATAGCCTCTCCCTGCTCATTAGTAGCTGCACAAGACGACAAATTGGGGCAGGGAGAAGAAGGGTATATTAGTCACTAGGAGTAGGCTGGATGGGAGAGGAGGTGGAAATGAATGCTTTGAATGTAGTTTGAATTAGCTGGTGGATTTCATTTATTAAGCTCTACCTGCTCTCCCAGTCCATCTAATTATCAGGGACTACTATCCCAGTCCATCTAATTAGCAGAGCTTTGGAATTAACATACATACATGTAAACCACTTAGTGTGTGGCCCAGAACACAGTAGGTACTCAATAAATGGTGAGCAGTGGTGGTGTTGAGACTTGCCTGCAGTTAAGGGAGTAGCAAGCTCGGAAGAGTCCATTGTACCCAGTACGAGAGCCACTTGGGGCCCAGTTCAGCTCAGTTGCTAATCTGAGCATTCAGAGCTGGGTCACACACACACGCATCTCCGTTCTCCCCTGCCCAACTCCCCTACCACACACACTTCTGCCCCAGGGACTGTAAACTCAATAGACAGCATGGGGCAGGGATAGGAAGAGCACTGTCCCAGAGAGTCCCAACACTGCTCCCACTGCAGTTCAATAAATATTTTGGCCACAGGATGTTGTGCACAAAGAGGACAGATCAGGACACTGTCACAGTCTGCTGGGGTCTCACAGTGAGGTGGGAAACATATTCAAGTAAACCGCCCATCTCAATCTGATCTCATAAGCTAAATAATAGAGGTGAGCACAGAGTGCTGTGGGAATGCAGTAGGCCTCCTGAGTGGAAGTCAGGGATGACTTCCTGGAGGAATGGAACCCTGGGTGAGCCTGAAGGCCTGTAACAATGAACCAGAGGAAGGGTGGGACACCAAACACCCAGGCCCAGAAGTGGGGACTATCAAGGCCTTACAGAAAATCAACATTCTGAGTGTGTTTGAAAATAAACTTCCCAGACATTCTTATTTTTTAACTTGTAAGATGTTTTCAAAAAGAAAAGCCCTTAGGCTCATCCCTGATTTTAAGAAAACCTTTTATACTGGTTGAGTTCATTATAATTCAATGAATAAGATCATGGTCTCAAGTTAATTATCACAAGGGTGGTAATAAAATCCACTTCCTATTGCAATCATAAATTACAACTCTAAAGAAATAAATTCAGTGTTTTACAGTATATGCTCTGATATTCTAAATGAATATTTTCTTTTTAAGATTACCAGTTACAAGTCAGCAGGCCTTAAGAGTATTGGACAAAACTTTTAATACGTTAGGAAAGTTAGTCTTTGCCTCTTTCAGTAAATACTTATTAGAAACCCAACTTTATGACAAAATTCTGAGTAAGTACAGATTAGCTTAAAACTTTTGGTAAGTGGTATATAAATATTCACTAATCATCTTCTCTTTCTTTCTGAATAAAGAGTTGTAGTTTATCCATTGATTAGCATTTTCAAAAACACTTATATCACACTATTAAACAGTTCTGTCCACAGGCAGAAACTTAATTTTAATCAAAGCTGAATCAAGGATCTGGGGGACATACACTAACTTATTTCCACAGTGGTGTAAACAGGGCACACCTGCTCACTTGCCTGGCCCTCTGCTTCCTCTCCTGTGAGCTGGATAATTGCCTGCACCCTCCCTCCTTTCTAGAGGCTTGTGATGATCCAAGATGCCTTGACATATGAACTTGAGCCATGGCTGTCTCCTTCACCCTGGTTATCTCCTTGCCTTATGTTAGGAGTAGGGAGAATGTCCGGTGCAAGATGCAGGCCCTCAGTGAGAAGTAAGGGACAGTTCTACGAGCAGTAGGAATTCCAGAGAGCTATCCTTTTGACTCCCAGTGAAAAGCCACTAAGCAGCCCTCAGCAAATTCCTGCTCTAGACCCAGACTCCTCTCTCCCCACCATGGCCTGATCCCTTCTCTCTGCCTCCCCATCCTTGGTCCACTCCTGTGGCTGACAGCCTCCAATAAGCCTCCTCCCTAGTGAGTGCTCCTCACTGCCAGAGTCCTGCTGCCTTTTCCTGCCAGTCCTGTTATTCTCAGAGTTCTTCAAAGAGAACTAACCAAATCTCCAGCCCTACCTCTTGAGTCCCCAGGTGTGTGAGCTCAGTCTCCACCCAGTGCCCATATATTGGAGCCTTTGGCTCTTAGAATTTGGGGCACAGCAAGCTGGTGTGTTCCCTAAGCTACCATCACCACTCACCTGTGTGTGGAACTGGGAGCCTGTGCCAAGATGTGATTTGTTTCCATAGTTCAGAGCCTGAGGGAGTCTGCAAGCCTAGAGAAACCTCCAGGTAGGAGGAGATTCATTTCTCTGCCTCTCTTCTATAGGCCTTTACCCCCTTGACAAGTGAAATCTATTCAAGGCCACTGAGGTCATTTTCTAAACCAAAGACACAAGGACCCAGAAAAAGTTATAGAAATGAAAAATTAAAAAAGCAAATGGACAAAAGGGAGGAGAAATAGGTCGATACGACATGGATCAAACAGTGGAAATGAGAATTGGAGAAACCTGCTACAAAAAAAAAAAAGACGGAGAAAGAAACCCCAACCAGAGGAGCACAGTGGGTTGGGGGTTTCAATAAGGGAAGCTAAGCTGGCATACCCTCATAGCCTGCAGGGCAGCTCAGGGCCATACTCAAGACTGGACACCAACTGTCACACTGTCGGGTTTAAAAGCTGACTATGGGGACTGAAAATGTTTTTACCGAGATCAGAACAAAAACACTGCCAAAGACTCTGGCTTTGGGGAAACCTAAGCTGCTCCATGGCTAACTTCATTAGCCACCCTGAGTGGTCCATGCAAACAGTTACTAGTGGACTCAGAGGTGCCTCGTACTCCTATATGCACGCTCCCATAAGAAAACTATCCTTATTGGAGGAGATCATCAGCAGATTGGAGACAAGTTTGCACAGTACGGAAAAGAGATACAGCATGATCTTTTTTCTCCATCATGTCTTCTTTTCAGCACAAGGAAGGATCAGAGGTGAAAGAACAATTTGGAAGCCATCTAAGGAATGGAAGCTACATACAGGTAGCAGGTAATCCAGAGAGCAGCAGCAGGAGGCCAAAGTGTTCTGTGTGCTGGGCCAACCTCCTGGAGACTAGGCCCCTTGCAGAGCTGGAACCAGCAAGGTAGGACAAAAGCAAGAGCATGAACACAAAGTCAAGCTGGCATGTGGCAAGGACTTGGTACTCTAACTGCTTGGACAACAAACACACAGCCCTTCCCACCAGGCCCACAGGATTTAATCACTCTCGCCATACTCCACTGCCCCACGAAACTAGGCCAAAGGGAGACTTATTGGAAAGTTATTGAATATTGAATATACTATTGTCATGTAACATATTATCCCCAAACTTAGTGACTTAAAACAACCATTTCATCATGCTCACGAAGTAGGTGAGTCAGGAATTTGGACAGGGCATGTGGGAATGGCTCTATTCCATGATGTCTGAGGCATTAGCTGCAGCGGGGTGGGGGTGGGGGGGGGATTCAATGGCTGGTGATGACTGGAGGGTTGGGGACTAGAATTAACTAGAGATTTATTCACTCACATGCCTGGGTGGCTAAGGTTAGCTGTTATCTGGGACCTCAGCTGAGTCTGTCAACCAGAGCATCTGCACATGGTCTTTCTATATGGCCTGAGCTTCCTCACAACATAGCCATCTCATGGTAATGGAACTCACATGGTGGCTCAAGGCTCTAGTGCAATTGTTCCAGCTAATGAGCTTGAAGTTGTATCACCTTTCATGACCTACTGCTGCAAGACACAATGCTTCATCCACTATACTCTGTTGGTTATAAGCAAGTCACAAGGCCACTCAAATTCAAGGAAAGGAGAAATATACCCTACTTCTCAGTGGAAAGAGTGTCAAAATAATTTGCAGACATGTTTTTAAAACACTATACTGGGCTATTTAACTATGGGAAGTAAACACTGCCGGGACTCTCTTCTTCCTTTTGCATGCTGAAGTCTTTGGCTTTCTTCTCTCTTCCTGCAGACCGGCTTCATCCAGAGAGCAGAGAGGGGGACACCTAGAGCCACATTGTACACATGTGGCCTCTGGAGGCCCCTCTTTATTTTATCAGGCCATTCCCAGAAGGGAGATAATGACTGTGAGATAAGCAGCATCCCCAAACAGTCTCTGCACCATTTGTGGTCCACTATATTCTCCTAAGTGCAAAAGCAAAGGTGAACTGATAGCCATACCATAGAATTACCCATATGCTACAGTCTACCTTATATATGTCTGGGTAATGCCAATGGTGGGAAAAAGGAAAGGAGAGAAGTTGAAAAACCTGCCTTTTGGCACTAACTGAATTTTACCCTGAAATGTAATTGTGTATATGTCATTTCCTTCTCTAAACTTTGAGTGTCTTGAGGATTGTATGGTACTAGAGGTCAATATATGCTTGACTGAATTAGTGAATAAATGACTATTCTGAGTGAACATAAATCAATTACTATTTAGCATTATAGAAAACTTCAAATTATCTAGACAGTGAATGTGTTTAGGATTAGATAAAAAGACATCAATATATACCTAAATATTCAGCATATTTCTTTAATATTACTTACAATGGCATTTTCTCTAATAATTAAAAATTTAAGTGAGTAATTTGTGGTTAATTTACTCATTTAAGTTTATTACTTTTATTTATTTATTTTTATTTAAATTCAATTAACCAACATATAGTATATCATTAGTTTCAGATGTAGTGTTCAATAATTCATCAGTTGCATATAACACCCAGTGCACTTTTTAAAAAAAGATTTTATTACCCAGTGCACTTTTAATAAAAAAAAAAAAATACTTGCAATTCAGTCACAACTAAGGACAGTCCTTGATTTTCTTAACATGATAAGCCACCACTTTATTTCCTCTCAGAAGGTAAAGTAAGTCCTCTCTGGAGAAAGAGAATAGCAACATACATTCATCAGAATATTGCAATCTATTACAAAGAATTAAATATAAATGAATTCTAAAATCAGAAAACAGAATATCTTGAAATGAAACATACTAGATAGATTTACCAGAAATTAAACACAGCAGAAGAGAGTATTACTGACCTAGAAAATAAAGCAGTAGAAAATAAGACTAAAGCTTGATGAGAAAAAGAGAACACAGGCTTAGGAAGATGAAATACAGATCAATAGAAAATCTGTAAGTCCATAAAGGAAAAAAATAGGAGAATATAGAAAAGACCATCAGAGAAATGTAAGAAATGATGAGAATGGGACAGAGTCAATATGAGAAAAAGAAATAATGACCAAAAATTTTCCAAAGTGATGGAAGACAAATCACACAGATTCTAAACACTCCATTAACCCTTAAAAGGAAAAAAGCCAAAGAAAAATACACTGAGGCCCATCTTAGTAAGACAGCTGAAAACAGAGAGAAAGAAAAAGAGTTATCTTAAGAACGGCCTGAAAAGAAAAACACATTACCCTCAAAGAAACAAAGAGAGGGACATCTGATTTTTGGAAACAGAAATGATAAAAACTCAAAGAACAATGGACTGATTTTCAATTATGCCAGAAGAAAAGCAAATGAACAAAGGCCAACCTAGAATTCTAAACCTTGAGAAAATATCCTTCAAAAATTAATATGAAATAGTGTTCTATGAAGCCAAAAGTGAGAAGAGCCATGGCTATGAAACCTGGATTAAAATGAAATCATAAAGGGATTTCTTCTACAGGAGTTAGAAGAGGGGGGAAAATGACCCTAAACCGAAGCAAGAAGCAAAGTATAAACCTCTCTGAAAGAACACACTGTTAACCCAGATAGCAATGTTGGGGTCCCACATATCAAGTCCTGCCAAACATGAGCTCACACAAGGAAATAAGCCACCTTTTGTAAGAAACAAAAGAAATAAAAACAGTAGAATTAGACAAGCTAGTAATAACACAGATAAGAGAACTGTGGCTATAGACTTAGAGAATAAGCATGTCTAAAATAAAGCAATAAAAGATGGAACTTTTAAGAAGGGATAAATACAAGATACTAAATTTTTAAAAGAATTAAAAGGAACTTTTGGAAATGAAAAACATTATTTAATCTAACAATTTTTAAATGGGCTAAACAACAAATGAGACACAGAGAGAATTAGTTAGCTGGAAGACAAATCTAAAGAAATCACCCAGACCAGCGCCCAGCTAGCTCAATCAGTAGAGCACGAGACTCTTAAAGAAATCACCCAGAACAGCACAGAGGAACTGACAAGTGGAAATATCAGAAGTTAAGAGAAATGGAGATAAAATGAGAAGACCTAATATAGCTCTAAGAAGAGTAGCATGCCTGAAAAGAGAGAGAATGGGGAAAAGCAATGCTCAAGGAGATCATAGCTTTAAAAGTTCTAGAACTGATAAAATACATTAAACCTCAGATTCAGGAAGCATAATTTATCTCAAGCAAAATTTTAAAAAATGAATCTACAGGCAGACACATCAAAGTGAAAGTGTAGAACAAAAGAAATAAAGATCTTAAGACAACCAGAAAGAGAAGACAGGTCATCTTACAGAAGCAAGCAAAAATACTCTGACATTTCCCAACAGCAACACTAGAAGTCAGAAACAACAGAATAGTATCTTCAAAGTTCTAGAGGAAAAATAACTATTAATCTAACATTTTGGACCATGTTAAACTTTGTCAACACCCTTTAGCCAAAGACCTCAGGGAGCACATAGGCAGTTGAACATACTGGGTTTATTACTTACTGCAGTGAGCGGGAACCATAGTGTGTTTCAATAAGAGGGCGCTGGAAATAATCTATTACAGGGCGCCTGGGTGGCTCAGTCGTTAAGCGTCTGCCTTCGGCTCAGGTCATGGTCCCAGGGTCATGGGATCGAGCCCCGCATCCGGCTCCCTGCTCAGCGGGAAGCCTGCTTCTCCCTCTCCCACTCCCCCTGCTTGTGTTCCCTCTCTCGCTGTGTCTCTCTCTGTCAAATAAATAAATAAAATCTTTAAAAAAAAAAAAAAAAAGAATCTATTATAGGATTTAGGCTTTGGTTGGGTAATTTTGGTGAGGTTCTAAGGAACCAGAGGATTCATTCTGAATGGGGTGTTATCAGAAAGTGGGAGCAATGCTAGGATTGTGTATCTCAATAACTACCTCAGCAAGAGAGTGGGATGTTTGATGTGTAGTGGGTTATACAGTGACCTTGTCTGAAAGGAGGTTCTGTGAGACTGTTTATGTCCAACAAGAGAAAACAAGGCTTAGCTGTAAGCATCAGATCAGTTTGTAATAATATGGAGGCCTAACTGTGAAGTTAGATCAGTCCCAGATGTCAGGAGCTGCTTTTTTCTTTTTTTTTTTTTTTCTCAACTTCCATTCACAAATGAGGGTGAAATAAATAAGGATGAATTAGAGAGTTTGACACTCACAGTCCCTCACTGAAGGTAATTCCTAAAGGGTATAACTACGGGAAGTAGGAAATTGAACCCAGAAGGAATGGGATTTAAGAAAATAGTGAGCAAAGGAATTGGTAAGCATGGCTATAAATCAAAACTCACATTAACAGTATGAAGCAATAATAACAAGTGATGGGAGGGTTAAAAAATAAATAAGGTTGAACCACAGTACTGAACAATATGTAAAATCAGGGGGAATATCAGGCCAAGCATTCTGTGAGCCTTGTATTAAGGAAGAAGGTAGCACTCCTGATTAACTATAAGGCTTTGCTAAGGCAAGAATGCATGTTAAAATTTAAAAGTAACCACTAAAAGTACAGTAATAAACAATTTAAATTTGGTGGGAGAAGGAATGAAAAAATTCAATACTAAATAAGGAAAAAAGGGGAAACTGATGCCAAAAAAATGGGATAAACGGTATGTAAAAATAAATCCTAATGTATCAGTAATGACTACATACGTAATCAGATTACATTTATCGGTTAAAGGGCAAAAATTACCAAAGTGGATTTTTTAATGAGCTCTGTGCTTTTTCAAGTGGCACACAAAACACAAGGACAAGAAGTTTGAAAGTTTTTAAAAGGATAGAAATGAGCAGATAGCATACTAACAAAAGGAAGCTGATGTCTGTGTATAACCGTGAGTCTCAGAGATTTCTATGCCCCTCTCTCCTCATCCCCCTCACTGCCTCATCCCCCATTGTATTGTGTCTGAATTCAAAGCCATTCTTTCTACCCGTCATGACATGCCCTCAAATAGCCTCTCCAGACCCTTTTATACCATGACCTCTCAATTCCAGAAACAAACACCAACAAATCCCCAATCTCTTAAGATTGGTTGGAATGGAGGAATGTTTAAGACATCAGAAATAGGGGAAGCCTCTGATGGACTGAAGAAGTTTGTGACTTTGTTTGATGTTCATGACAATGTCATTAAATCATCAAGAAAAGTTTAAATGATGCAAAGCTGCCCATCAGAGGAACTCCATGTTGGACAAGAATGGACTGGCACAATTCCACAATTCCACATTTAATAGGAATGAGCCTGCCATGCTCATTCATTGGCTAGGACTGGTGCAGGAGAGGCACGGACTCAGTATTTACAAGGCAGCAGCTGGAAGCTGTCAATCAGCTATATTTCCGAAAGTAAGTTCACATGCAGGAAATCTGAATGGCATGTCCCATGGCCACCATTGTTCATGACTTATACCATGGACCTCCTGGTTCTCTATAAGACAAAACTCACAAGAGGAAGGTTAATGGGATGAACCATAGCCCCCAACACTGCCTCCTGAAGGAGGGCACCCCCTCTAGTCTACTAAGTCTGCATTCACAGGGACAGAGCTCAACTATTCACAGAGTCAGAGTTCATCACTCATCTGTACTCCCCACAGCGGGTTCCCCTGAAGGAGATCCAAGTGGTACACCTCCATGACCACCACCTACAAAGAAAGGCCAATAGGGATATAGAGTAGTCTCTAGGCAAACACCTAAAATCTATTTCCACAGTTTTTCCAACTTTCTCTTGCTGCATAACAAATTACCGCAAAATTCAGTGGCTTGAAACGAGCAGTATTTTATTATACTTAATGATTTTGAAGGTTAGGGATCTGGGCAGGGTTTGTTGGGTGGATCCTTCTGTTGCACAAAGCATTGACAGGTCACTGGGTGGTGTCAGCTGGAGAAGGTCCTGGAGGGTCCAAGAGGGTTTACTCACATCCCCTGGCACCTTGGTGTGGATGGATGGGAAGCTGGACTCAGCCAGGGCTATTGACCTGAGGGTCTGTCTACACATGGCCAATCCCACAGGATGCTCCAGAGTAGTACGGCTTATGTGGTGTCTCGGGACTCCAGTGAACAGAGAAGAAACTACATGGCCCTTTCTGAGCTAGCCTCAGAAGTCACAACTTGTCTCCCACTGTACTCCATAGGTTGAAGCAACTGGACTAAAGAGGAAGGGAACATGGAACCCATCTTTCAAGCGGAAGAGGGTCAAACAATTTGTGACCAATCACAAGGCTAAATTTACAGTTAGCTAGAGTAATTTCTTACAACACCTCAATTGCCAACACTGCCAGGAATACAGTGTATCATGATAATTTACAATACCTGTAATTGTACAAGGTAAGAACAAAAATATCTGTTCAATGAAAGCATGGATAAATGTTTATTATAATCTGGAAGACAAGAAATGAACTAGCTGGAGACACTGATGCCTGCCCCTTTCATGATAAGAAACCCCTCTGCCCCTTCCCCTGGTCCCTTGAGGGAAGGAAAGACTGTCGTACCTGGCATCATCCCGACACACCCTTGCCCTGTCACACATCTCCCTTGTAAAGCAGAGCTGCAGTACACTCAGGGCCCGAGCCTCTTCTGCGATTGTGTGCACAGTGCAAACACAAACACGGCGTGAGCATCTGACTCCCAGCCCTCTCTCAGGAGAGGGTGCAGTCCTCAGTTACTCCAGCTATTGCTTTTGAATTATTATTCAAATTAGTATTGTCTTAATAATTTAAATAATTATTTAAATGATTATTTACTATTCCTGGGAGATAGGTCCCATCTCCCGGGAGATAGGTCCCATCTCCCAAGAGACAATTTGAAAATGGAGGTGGGGAATGTTCTGGTTGTCACAATGACTGGAGGCACTACCAGCATTTTGGGAAGGGCTGGGTTGCTAACTGTCCTGCAATGCCTGGGGCAGTCCTGCGCAAGGAAGAGCTGCTTTGCCTGAAAGGCTGACGACACTCCCTCAGAGAAGCACCCTCTGATCTCCCACAAAGTTCTCCTCAAGGTGGGGCAGCAGGGTTGCTGTGGGGGAGATGAGAAAAGCTCAAAATCAGCCAATTTACAGGTTTTTCCACTGTTCTGCTTGTGGTTGCTGGGCTTGGGGAGGACACGTTCCACGTTAATATTCCTTCCCCTTGGGGCACCTGGGTGGCTCAGATGGTTAAGCGTCTGCCTTCGGCTCAGGTCATGATCCCAGAGTCCTGGGATCGAGCCCCACGTCTGGCTCCTGGCTCGGCTGGGAGCCTGCTTCTCCCTCTGCCTCAACCCTGCTCGTGCTCTCTCTCTCTCTGTATCTCTCTGTCTCAAATGAATAAATAAAATCTTTAAAATATATATATATATTTCTTCCCCTTCCCATCTCCAAAATGGTGCCAGTATGGAGAGGGCAGGGCTGACTCAACCTGTTGGTGTAGGGGAAAGGAGACGATCTACGTGAATATGTGTGGAAAAACTCGCAGGCCTTCATATCTGAGCATGTCTTCACGTTGCCCTTATTCGTGGATGTAGCTAAGTTGTATGTGTGTGTTCCTCCAGGATTTGGGTGTAGGTAGTTTACTTGCCAGGTGATCGCCGGCAGAAGGAAGGAGGGTGGAATGATCTCAGGAAAGGGAGGAAAGTCAGTAAAAGGGTGTGTTACTCAGGAAAGTCCCGAAGTCAGAGGCTCCATTCTGCCAGGACCCCTTGAAAACTGTGTAGAATTACCTTCTAGAATCATCACCCTGTAGAACACTGGGCTGGGTGGTTTTCTACCAGCTCCCATCACCAACTGATAGAGAGGTAGAGGCTTGCCCCCAAGGGCATTAACTCACCTCTCTCTTGAGGCAGAGCATCAGGGTGGCCATGGGGCAAAAAGAAGAAAAACTACAACTTGAGCTTGAGGAGGGAGGCTGTTAGCAGGAGGTCCATGAGCTCACAGAGAAATGTCCACTGTGGCCTCAGGGGGAAATTAGAGGTGGGCCAGGAGACAACGTGACCAGAGCCATCTGCATAGCATAGAGCTGTGATTTCAAAATGATTTCCCCTTAGAAACTAGAAGATGATACCATTGACTTTGAGCTTCTAAGATCAGCAAAGAAATGTAATGCCCACCTGAATCTTGTTCCTTTAGAGGTAAACTATTCTTTTTTCTCTCCAGAAGCTTCCAGCATTTTCTTTTATTCTTGAGCTCCTACAATTTTGCCAGTATCAAGTTGTGAGTTTTTGGTCATTAATTTTGCATGTCTCTCTGTGAACCCTTTCGATCTCAATATTTATGATTTTTTCAGTTCTCATGTCGTCTTTTTACTTCTTCTCTTCCACACTCTCTGGTCTCCCTTTTTCTTGTTCTTTTTTCTTTTCTTTTTTTTTTTTATTACTCTCTAATTCATGAATTCATTTTTTTATCAGTATCCATTCTGCTTTTCAGCACATCTATTAAATTTTCAAAAATAGGTGGTGATCATGGAATCCTAAATAATTCTTTTTCATTCCACTTGTTCTTAATTGATGGAGTACCAGCCCCTCATATCTTCGTAACTACACTTTCCTTAAAGTTATTTCTCCCTTCCCAAAGACATTAGTTCTTTTATTTGTTGACTTTGATTCTTCTTTTTAATGACGCTTGTTTTCTTAAATGTTTGGACATTCTCAACTACTGTTTGCACTTGAATTTAAAACTCCTGTTTGCTTGAGTATGTAAGAACCGATTCCAGCTGCCTTGGGTGACTTGGTGAGACTGGAGGGGAGTGGGGAGAGGGATGGAGAGGGCAGGAATTGCAAGCTAGTAGCTCATTCACATCCCCCAGGAACGTAAGTCATCTGGCGTCATTTCTCCCCTGCTCTGGCTCAACTGTCCGTCTGAGTTTCCTGGGTCAGGACTCCTTCAGCTTCAAGACAGCTGTGTTCAGAGTTTATTCTGGCATCAAATGCATGAATCAGGCACCCTCTTTTTTTTCTTTCTTTTCTCCTTAGATGTCTGGGGTAACTTCCAGCTCTGTTCTGCTTCTCTGGGTTGTCTCTCCCCTTTTGGAGGTTTTATCCTGCATCTAAACATCACCCATGCTCTCTGCTCAGTAGGTGTGGGGAAGGAAAGGGACCTGGTAGGCTCAGCTGTTCCAAATACTGTTTTATTAATTAAGCTGACAGTTGCCCCAAAGCCCCTCCTGATCTCTCTTTGTTGAGTCTGAGCTTTATTTAAATATTTCTGGAATTTGTATTACTTCCACAGTAGTTTTCTATTGTCCGTGTTGGGGGCTATGGTTTTTTCCTGCCCTTATGTTTCTGTAGTCTGATCCCATCTGCTTTCTATCTCCCAGGAATTTTTCAGAATCTGTCTAGGGATAGATCCCTTTCTTGTTTCACAGGGCTGTGGTGAATTCCTTTACCTCCTCCTCCTTTCATCCACATATCTTATTAACCTTCACAATGATTCAGTGATGGAGGGAGTTATTATTACCTTATTTTTCAGAAGTAAAACTGAGCTTGGACAGGCTGACGTCTCTAAGGGGTCACAGCTAGAACATAGTGGTGCTGGCACTGGGACCCTGGTTCCTGAAACTCCCGGGAGTGGTACAAGTATTCTCTCCATCTGTCAAGGGCCTTCTCTATGTCTGCCGCCTAGTTCCCTCCCGCTTGCAGCCTGAGAGCTCCCTGAGGGCCCTCGTCGTGTCCCCTGTAGCCCCTGCACAGTGCACACAGCACCAAGCCCCAGGAGCACAGGTCAACGGCAACTTGCCCAAGGTCCTATAACGACGGAGTGGCAGGTCAGGATTTGAACCCAGGAAGTCTAGCCCCAGAGGCTGGCCCCTAAAACCATCTTCCACTCAGATCTGAGGTGCCACTCAGCAGCTTCCTCCCGGCACCCCCCTTCTGAGAGAAAGGCGTATCACTAGGCTAATGGCCAATTTATGCCTCAGAAAGACTCCCCTTAGGGGGCTTCCACTGCTGTGTTTCATTACAAGCATCACGACACTATCTGACTCTTAAAACCAAGACCAAGTATTACTTTGATGAAACAAAAGGAGAGAAACAAAAAGAAAAGAATACCAAACATGAGCTGTCAATAAACTACACAGACACAACAGAGACTGGGCACATGCAAAGTGGCAGAGGCCATGTCTGAGTGGGGAAAGGACCAAGGAAAATGGACAAGGCGAGACTGGTCTACGAGGAGGCAAGCATCTGTGCATCGTGATCTGCTGCTAATGACAGCGTCACCTTCCCAAGGGGACCTCTGGGGCCTTCGGTTTTTCTATTTGTCAGAGAAAAGCATTGCTCAGGTCCCTCTAATGCTGACATTCGAAGATCCTAAATAAATGGTAAATTCACCTCTACCAGAACTAAAAAAGGAATTTAAGAGTGTTTCCAGCCCCTCTACTTGCCCTTGTCTTTCAGAGCTCTGAGTGCTTCTCCAATCCCACCCTCGTTATTCTTTGCCTCACACTTTTGCCCTCCAGCCCGCAAACCCAGGCATAGCTTTCTGGTGTGAGCATCATTATAGTTTTTACATCCAGGTCCTTCCCTGTCTCACTCAGGCTGCACCATCCCCTTTCTGACCACACAGCTTACCTTCCCCCCTCCCCGCACACACACACCCATTTGGAGCCAGGCCAATTATATTTGTTATTCTTAAGACTCTGTTTAGGTATAATTTCCTCCGGGAAGACCTCTCTGATACCCTTCCGCAGGCTGAGTGAGACACCCACCCTTTGTGCTTCTCTCTGTTGCGCAGTGGTAACCCATGATATACCACAGCATTAACCTGATTTAGACCTAACATCCAGACAACTGAATGTAAGTTCTGTTTTTACAGATGAAGAACCCACCCAACACTGCTAGGAGTCAAACCTGGTGTGCGTGCCAGGCCGACCTTTTTAACGTCTGCCCCATAAATCTGGGTCATAGTCAGGATGATGCCCCAACACTCCAAGTGGGGGTGGCAACCTTACAAATGCCAGTGCACAGGTCACGGCAGCTAGAACAAAGGCTGGGGGACTGATGCAGGGAGCACCTCAGGTCATTGTCCCATCCTGAATGGGGTGGGGGGAGGAGAACAGGGGCTGCCTGCATGCAAGTCCCACTTCCTGGGCACTGAGTTCATGTGCGATTGGCTTCCAAGCCTACAGGCAAAACTGGTACACAGATATCTAGGGTGTTCGTTGTTTTCTTCTTCTGGGTCTTGAGGTGCCAAGTCACTTGGCCTATGGATCTCACACATGGTCTTTGGGGATTAACTAATGACTGGGCTGGATGCCATGTTGATCTGTAGGTTGAAGAGTTCCACTGGAGCCTCTCCTACTCAGGGCCACCAAATATAAATTAACACAGTCAGACCAGAATTGTATTGCTTTCAGCCAAATGCTACTACAAAACAGAGCAAAAAGTAAACATAACAAGCTTTTTCCAATAAATTATGAAGATAGAAATAAAGCAAATAAGTGCAAGTTTCTAAGTACAGGGCTAGGCAAAAGTTTAGAGCAATTTTCAAAAACAGAAGCATTAGGACCATACATCTCTGTCATTTTAACTAATGTTTAGTTTAGAATTTTGAAGAAGTAAAGCAAATGGATTTTCTAGTAAGTAAATTACCCTATCTGAAATTATTCTAGAAAGGAGTATAGTTGAAATTACTCTCAAAGATAATGAGGAAAGAAGTTGCAATAAGAAATAAAGGTACAAATATATTATTTAAAATTAGAGTGGCTAAGACTATGGGCTCTGGAGTCAGGTTGCTTGGGTATAAATCCTGATCTTAGTTCATGTGTCTATACCTCAGTTTTTTTCATCTATAAAATGGAAATAAGGGTATCTACCTACAACACTGTGGAAAGATTAAATGAGTTAATGCCCACTGGAAGAAAGCCTGGCATATGGTAAATACTCAATAAACGCTAGCTATTAGTTATTAGGTATTATTATTGGCAATTGAATATAATTACTAGAATAAATTAAATATTTATATATATATTTAATTTTTTAACTCTCCAAAATCCTTTATTTAATAAAATTGGCAACTTAATTTTTAAAATTTGATGACAACCTAATTACACAAACTCAAGTCCACAAGCAGAATTTCTTCTTCCTCAAGGAAACCTGTTTTGCTCTTAGATCTTTCAACTGATGGGAAGGGGCCCATCCAGATCATCAAGGATAATCTCCTTTACTTAAAGCCAACTGATCGTAGATGTTAACCATATCTACAGAATACCTTCACAGGAAAACCTTGATTAGTTTAATCAAATAACTAGGTACTATCAAAGCAAAGGAAACACTCAACAAAACCAAAAGACAACCGACCGAATGGGAGAAGATATTTGCAAATGACATATCAGATAAAGGGCTAGTATCCAAAATCTATAAAGAACTCATCAAACTCAACACCCAAAGAACA